>NC_050448.1:101900480-102224230 GCF_903995425.1 Onychomys torridus
CCTCCTTCCCTCCTCCCTCCTTTCTGTTCTTCTGTCTCTCCACGTCTGTCTTTTCTTTATCAGAGACAAAATCAGATTTGCATACAGAGTTCATTGTCCTTTAACCTAACATAAATGAAGTAACTTGGACTCACATCTCTGACTTAAAATTAAGAAGCATAAGGAAAAAAGAAAGATTTCCAGAAAATGAGATTTTAAGAAAGGAAAGATGGCAAGTCAAGATGTATATGGACTAATGAATATTTGGATGTGGATTCTGGAAGAAGCATTAAATTCAAGCACCTAAACTTTTCACTTACTCACTTTTTAATATTGTCAAAGTTTCACATTTGCATACACCACAGGACGCTGCAATGCATCTCCATAGTAAGATAGTTGTAAGGATAAAGCAGCTAGGTTAATTAATTAACAAAGTAAACCTGAATAAAGTAAAAAGTGCCATTCCATTTCAAAGCATTAGCATTACACCTGCTTTAAAGAGAGGGACGGATGGCTGCTGTAAAAGGTCTCTGATAATTTTGAAGATGTGTAGAAAGTTCTAGAAATCCCAACCTATAGTATGGTTTATTTTGAATGCTTGAGATTTCTAGGTACAAAGTGAAGAGTGAGAAGCAACAAGAGCTACAGTGGAAGGGAATATCAACAATTAAGCACTTTCAGGGAAGTCTTGCCAAAGGCAAAATTCCAGAAACGCTCATCTGACAGCAACACCTTCCAACAGTATCGGTGACCTCAATATCTTCAGTCACCATCTCTTCCTTGAGATTTTAGCAAAATGTGATGGACCCTGTTTCCTGGTTCTTTTGGAAATGTACTGTGTAGTATTTACTGATTTAATTTTTTTTCTAAAAAAAAAAAATAATGACAGATATAGAGTAAACATTACCAAGTTTGCAACATAATTTCTACCAAATAAGCCATCCTTCATGTGTTGGCTAGTTTTATGTTAACTTGGGACAAGCTCTGGTTATCTTAGAGGAGGGAACCTTGATTGAGAAAATGCTTCCATAAGATCTGGCTGGAGACAAGCTCTGTAGAGCATTTTCTTAGTTAGTAATTGATGTGGAAGGGCTCAGCTCATTGTGGCTGGTGCCATCCCTGGACTGGTGGTCCTGGATTCTATAAGAAAGCAGACTGAACAAGCCATGAGGAGCAAGCCAGTGAGCAGCACTCGTCACTGGCCTCTGCATCAGCTCCTGTCTCCAGGTTCCTGCCTGTTTGAGTACCTGTCCTGACTTGCTTCAGTGATAAAAAACAGTGATGTAGAAGCAAAACCCAAAGAAACCCTTTCCTCCCCAAGTTGCTTTTGAAAGTCAGGTTGTGTCATCACAGTGATAATAGCCCTAATGAGGACAATTTATATGCCTTTACTTTTATTCATTTTGTTTGCTTTGTTATGGGAAACATGGTGGTGCATTTTAGAATACAATAGACAGTGGCTAGATCAAGCTAAGCAACACCCTCCTCTTCAACTATTTAGCATATTTGGAGCTGAGAACTTTACCAGTTTACTCTGTTAGCAACATTAGAACACACGATGTTAAGTCATTAGTTCCGACAGATTTCTTCCTGTGGCTCCTGCTCCTCATTCTCCAACACCTTTAGAGGATCTTGTTTGCTGTGTCCTAAATGTGCAAACTTCCACGAACTTCAACACATAGAAATTACTTGAACCACCCTTACTTCAAGAATACCAGGCAAAACTGTACAGAGGTTCTTATCTTCATTTGCAAACTTGGATTTCTCCCTGCTCACTAGCAATACTATTAAAAACAAAAATAGCTGGCTGCCAATGACCCCCAGCACTCTGAGGGAGCTTTGTCCACAGGATTTCATTTAATCCATACAAATAATTACATTTCACTAACACAGCTATCTCCATTCCACAGATAAGTACCCTAAGGCTAGGAAGATGAGGAAATTTCCCCAAATGTGTGGCAGGGAGCAGCCAAGCCTGAGTCTCCTTGTGCCTATATGTAACATTTCTTCTTTCCTGATTTTTTTCCTGAATCACTGGAAGCATCTCAAAATCAAGACAGCTAAATCAAACATCTAAAGCAAAAAGTTTGCCCTATTTCTGTTTGTGCTTTTTACTAATTACCTAAACTTTCTTTTTATTGCCATATATTCACTGTATGTAAGGATGAGTTTCATAAAGATGTTTACCTTGTCTTCTCAAAGCACATAGTTTGACCATACTCAACACCCACCCACTTCCTTTTCTCCCCTTCTTATTCATCGCTTCTTCTCGTAGATAGTTCCTTCTCTCTTCTGCTTTCCTGTCCTACACACACACACACACACACACACACACACACACACACACACACACACATACACAAATCTAGGATCAATATATGACAGAAAAGGCTTACTTCACTCAATGTGATGACCACCAGTTGCATCAATTTTCATGAAAATTGCATAATTTCATTCTTCCTTATGGTTGACTAAACTCCACTGTATGTACACATTACATTTTCCTTATCCACTAATCTGTTGACAAACATCTAGGCTGATTCTAAAACTTGCTGTTGTAGCTGGGCAGTGGTGGCACACACCTTTAATCCCAGCACTTGAGGAAGAGGCAGGTGGATCTCTGTGAGTTCGAGGCCAGCCTGGTCTACAGAGTAAGATCCAGGAAAGGCACAAAGCTACACAGAGAAACCCTGTCTCAAAAAAAAAAAAAAACAAAAAAACAAAAAAAAACAAAATTTGCTGTTGTAAATTGTGCTATAATAAATATGAGTGTGCAAGTACCTCTGTGGCACACTTGAGGGCATCCCTGAAGGTATCATACAAGGAAGCAAACCACTTGAACAGATAAGAATGAAAACCTGGTGCAGATTGACTTCATCAACCTGGATCAGACTGTGAGGAATCTAATAGCATGTGGTTTACTCTCAACATATTTAAGTCCAGTATAGTTTGGAGAAAAGATTCCTGGTATAATACAACCCCCCAGTGCACAAGGAAGCATGTAGGGGTAGTTGTCTGTGCATCTCCTCCTGAAAGTTGCTTGCATCCTTCCCCCATTTCTCAGGTATTATTATATTCCTTCTCAGGTCTTTAATGGGATTGAAGACCATCTTCTTGTATCTTAGCTAGAACAAATTAAATATTATATTCAGGTTCTTCAGGACAGGACACCTTTTAGAATGATCTCTGTAACAGGCCATTTACCTATGTGCTAGACTTCTCTGGATTTCAGTATGTGTCTCTTGTTTGATATTGCTCTTGTTGGTTGTAGTTCCATTTGTTTATGTCATTGCCCTTTATTTCTCCTTGATAATTATTCCTATTGTATATAGTTTTGTGTTAGGTTAGAACTTTCTTCCTTAGATAATGAGGGAGATGTAGGTGTGGTTGTCTGTGCTTTACCTCTGAGGTACCACCCCTAGTAGGCAGCAGGTAATTGTTAGGTATCTGCCCCCGCCCGGGGCATGGCCAAGACAGAGACCCCTTAAGACTTGAGACGTATATGTACTCACTGTTGGTTAAATCAACCTGCTTGTGGCTGGCCGCCGCCCATAGTGGCCATGCCGACACAGCAAGAGTGCTGAAGTCTCAAGCCATAGTTACCTTTTTAGAGCTTTATTGGGAGGGGGGAGAGAGAAAGAGACAGAGAGACAGAGAGACCACACGGAGGGAAGAGAGCAGAAAGAGAAAAGGGAGGCACATAGAGGGCCCGCACACCTTTTAGGCTGGGCCACATCCTAGGCTGATGACATAATTAAGGACAGAACCCTTACACTCACTCTTTTGGCTACTGAGTGATCCTGGATTCTGGGTGCTAGACCACAGACCAAGTCATAGTTCTCCAGAGAACCATGTTGGACTGTGCTTCACCTCTCCTGGATCCCTTAACCAACCCATTTGCTTGCTGTAAGTTTACCCACAATAAACCTCTTTTGACTATTAGATAAACTATGTGGAACTGCCTCATTAATTTCCACTATAGAAGCATAATTACATTGAAGCTCAAATCAGTGTACGTGTCATTTCTTATAAGAACTTGGGTTCTAGAGATAGGCTACCTGTACTAGCTTAAGGGCCTAAGGATCTGGCCTGGTCTCTGTCATACTGATAGCATACAAGTCATCTGAGCTGTTAGCTACCTCTGGTTCTGGTTGTGGGAGATTGGATGAGCCTTTGGCTATCAGAGTCATTTAGATTACTAACCAGGTCCAGTCCTGATTGTAGGAACTTGATATGGCCTGGCCCAACAGATAACACAGATCACCAGGCTGTTAATCACTTCAGATTCTCAGTTTTCTGGATGGAAGAACAGGTTTTTCCATCTTTCCCTTTGGAAATACAATCCTGTATGCTTAACATTCGTGGTTTCTCTGGAGATCTTTGGACTCAAGGATTTTTGTGCTATGCTTCCAACACACACTGACTTAGAGTCCTTCAGCTATAAACCCAGAATGGAATAGCTGGGTCATGAGGTGGTTGTGGTAAGTTTTCTGAGGAACCGCCATAGTGGCTGAACTAATTGATATTCCTATCCACAACCTCACCAACATTTGTTGGGTTTTGTTTTCTTAGTAATAGCTATGCTGACTGGACGGTGAAGGATCCTCAATGTCATCTTAATTAGCCTTTCCCTGATGACATGTTTAATTGCCATGAGCACTTCATCCTTTAAAAGCTGTCTGCTCATCTTGTTGGTGCAGTTATTTGTAGTGGATAGGCATCCCAGCATTGGCCTGGAAGTTCCAACCCCCACTGAGGCTTCGGTAATGGTCACACCCACAAGGCGGGGCAGAGGAGGAAGCAGAAGACGAAGGATCGGGAAGAACTCACTCTCTTGGTTCCGGGACGCCGGACGCGAGAGGTGGACCGAGCAGAGTTCTCCAGAGAACGCCGCCGCCGGACTACCCTCTACCTTGCCAGACTCTGCGACCTACCCCTTCATTTGTAAGTTACCCCACAAAATAAACTTCCCTTTTAACTACGTGGAGTGGCCTTAATAATTCCACCAATATCTGGCGCTCACGTGGGGCAAATTCCAAAGGCCCAGGCGGCTCGCTCCCTCAGCCTCCTCCTGGCTGGCGGCTGGCGGGCACCTAAAAACGCCTGCAAAGTTCCATTTAACCAGGGGACGCCTACACGGTCCCATTCCCGAAAAAGGGAACAGCAAGTCGGGTGTCAGTTTCCTGGCTTAGCCCCCAGACCAGCGAAAACCGCTGTGAGTGAGGCATTCCCACTCCTCCCTGAGTGCCGGCTCCCTGCCACCTTGGCTCGGGTGGCTCCTGCCTTCAGCTGCCGCCAGCCAAGGTCACTAGCAGGCCTTGCTTTGGAGCTATACCAACGCCTCCTGCTGGCTGAAAAGTGCTACTGCACCCCCCAAAACCACGGAAAGGTAAGCTTCTTTCAAGTAAAAGTACTTGATAATTTTACACCTTAAAACTGACTAACAAATCTTGAGTAATTCTTGTAATATGGCTGACAACATTACCTCACAAGAATTTAAAAACCTTTTTGCCTGTATGATGAATGACATTTTCCTGGAAATATACGACCTCCCTAAGACATATCTGGCCTGTACCATTTTGACATTCATTGTAATAATTCACACAGTGTTCAAACACTGGTTTAATAGTAAGAACAAAGATGAGTCATTATTGGGACTGATACAGGCTTTAAAAATTAGCAATGAAGGCTTACAGGAAAAGATTCTGTCTATGGAATCTGCTGACCAGGACTTACATAAAAAGATTCTCTCTCTGGAATCTGCTAACCGAGATTTACGAGTTTTAAAAGATAGCAATGAAGACTTACAGAAAAAGATTCTCTTTCTGGAATCTGCTAACCAGGAATTACAGGTTTTAAAAGATAGCAATGAGGACTTACATAAAAAGATTCTCTCTCTGGAATCTGCTAACCAGAATTTACAAAACAAGCTTGTACCCAAAATTGCTTTTATTGATAATAAATATGAGTATTTAATGGATAGAACACTAACTCTCCAGAGTGAAGTTGTAGCTACTCAGACACTATATAAGGAAGAAAAATTATCATTACTTGATAAGATAAGGTCCATGGAATCATGTGTTTCAGAAGAACATAAAAACTTCCATGATTCCATGAAAAATCTGGAATCCCTTACAAGAGAGGAGGTTTACTCCCTGGAACAGACCCTAGGAGCTCGTTTACAAGCCCTGGAGGAAACTCTCAATAAACATGACAAGGGACCTAATAAGCAGAAGGGCAAGACCATACAGGTTGTAACATCTCCAAATGGCTCTCATACAATGGCTTATCCTGTTATCATCCATGAGAAGCCAGCAGATGACACATACCCCGAGCCATATACGACATATACATTACAACCAATTTCAACAAAGGACTTTAAAAATATAAAGGAAGCAGTAGTTACATATGGGATACACTCCACATATGTAAAACAGATGTTAAATTCGTGGTCTACCTCACATAGAATCATTCCAGATGACTGGCATCAGTTAATTTCAGCTGTTCTAGAATATAGCCAGCAGTTACAGTGGAAAAGCTGGTTGAGAGAAGAGGCAAGAAATTTAGAACAACAAGGTAAACTCAGAGGTTTTGAGGTCTCCCAAGATAAAATACTTGGTGAGGGATGTTTCGCTGACAGGAATGTACAAGCCATTTATGATGAGCATACAATATCCCTATGCCGTACAGCAGCTCTAAATGCTTGGGAAAAAATTCCAGAACCTGGAAAAGCAACTGAGGTATACACAAAGATATTTCAGGGACCACATGAACCCTTCACTGATTTTTTACAAAGGCTGAACACAGCTATAACAAAAGCTGTATCAGATAAAGAATTAAGAAAAGTATTAACTGAGTCCTTGGCATTTGACAATGCTAATGCAGAATGCAAAAGAATACTTACACCATTAAAGATCAGATCAGCTCCTTTGGAAGAATGGATTCAGTATACTAATGGTGTTGAATCTTTTAACTACAGTAATGAGGCTTGGATAGGAGAGACAAATCCCAGAGGTGAAAGAAGGCCCCGTGGTACCAAATGTTTTAGATGTGGTACACCAGGTCATATAAGTAAAAACTGTACATGGGGTAATCCTAGAAGTAATACTCCTTCTAGGAATAGCCTAAACAGGAGACCCCAACCACCTCCTGGATTATGTAGAAGATGTGGCAAAGGCCGACATTGGACAAGTGAGTGCAGATCAAAAATAGATATACAAGGCAACCCTTTACTGGCGGGAAACGCCTCAGGGGGCCTCTTGCAGGCCCCCAAATCAAATGTGGTAAGAACATTCCCGGCCACTGTGGAAGACATTCCTCTCCAGGACAACTGAATAAACCAATGCCTATTGTAAAAACCAATACTGCAATGGATGATAAAACAGCTCTGATAGATGAATCACAGTTTACAAAGAACCCAATAAAACAAATATTTTGGCAGACTTCCATAAATGAACAAAGACCAAAGCTTAGAATTCGAATTAATGGCTTGGTTCTGGAGGGCCTGGTAGACACAGGTGCAGATGTGACTGTAATTACACCAAAATCATGGCATCCAAATTGGCCTCTTCAAGAGGTAGATGTCCAACTTTTAGGAATTGGCACCCTATCTCAGATAAAACAGAGTTCGAGATGGGTCGAATGCATAGGGCCAGAAGGACAGAGAGGAAGGCTGAAGCCATATGTAGCGAATGTAGCAGTAAATCTATGGGGCCGAGATCTGTTACAACAGTGGAATACCCAGATTAAAATTCCTACACTCTCAGAAAAGGAATACAGGCCAATGCATGTTTCTAGGAATAATATCATAACATGCTATAAAAACCAGTCACCAACCATTCAGGCTGTACACAAACAGATCACAACTGCTGTTGAACTCTCAGAAGTACCAACTGCCTTACCTTTAAAATGGCTAACTAATAAACCTGTCTGGGTTGGACAGTGGCCTTTGACAAAAGAGAAGCTACAAGCTTTAGAACAGCTGGTTCAAGAGCAGTTAAATGCTCAACACATTGAAGAATCTACCAGCCCTTGGAATTCTCCTGTATTTGTTATTAAAAAAAAGTCTGGTAATTGGAGAATGCTGACAGATCTGAGAGCTATTAATAAAGTAATTCAGCCAATGGGCTCCCTACAGACTGGGATGCCCTTGCCTTCTCTGCTACCCAAAGAATGGCCTATAATAGTAATTGACTTAAAAGACTGTTTCTTTACCATACCATTACAAGAAAATGATAGAGAAAAATTTGCCTTCACAGTTCCTAATTATAACAATTCTCAGCCAGTCAAGAGATATCAATGGAAGGTCCTCCCACAGGGAATGTTAAACAGCCCTACCTTATGCCAATACTTTGTGCAAAAACCATTGGAGATAATTCGTGTAAAGTTTCCACAATCCATAATTTATCACTATATGGATGATATCCTATTAGCTGATCCAAAGTTAGACACATTAGAAAGCATGTTTGAAGAAGTAAAAAAAGTTTTGCCTCGCTGGGGACTGCAAATTGCTCCTGAAAAAATACAAAGAGGAGATTCTATTAATTACTTAGGATATAAGATAGAGTTACAAAAAATTAGACCCCAAAAGGTACAACTGAGGAGAGATCGATTAAAGACTCTTAATGATTTTCAAAAGTTGTTAGGAAGCATTTCCAACTTATTGGGTATCATGGGAATACCCAAAGATGGACTACAAAATTTGGCTAATACTCTAGAAGGGGACAAAGAATTAAATAGTCCTAGAGAATTATCAGCTGAAGCTGAGAAGGAATTGGCTCTAGTAGAAAAGACAATTCGAGAAGCACATGTGGATCGTGTGGATCCAGAACTTAAATGTATTCTTGTCATATTCCCCTCCAGACATTCCCCCACAGGTATTTTGATGCAGAGGGAAGATATTATATTGGAATGGATATTCCTACCACGTAAACCAAATAAGAAATTAAAGACTTATATAGAAAAGATCTCTGATTTGATTCAAAAAGGTAAATTAAGACTTCGTCAGTTGACAGGAATGGACCCAGCAGAAATTGTAGTACCTTTAACTAATGAGGAAATTTCGTCACTATGGAAAGATAATGAATACTGGCAGAGAGCCTGCAGTAACTTTTTGGGAGAGATTAACAACCATTATCCCAAAAGCAAGAGAATAGAATTCATAAAGAAGACTGAATGGGTCCTTCCTCACATTGTACGACACAAGCCAATTTCTGGAGTCCTCACATTCTATACAGATGCAAATAAATCAGGGAAAGCAGGATACAAATCAGGAGACTTAAGTAAAGTGGTACAAAGTCCATACAGCTCTGTACAAAAGGCAGAACTGTATGCCATTCTTATGGTACTGATGGACTTCACAGAACCCCTCAATATAGTCACTGACTCTCAATATGCAGAGAGAGTTGTTTTACACATTGAAACTGCTGAATTTATTCCTGATAACACAGAATTAACTTCATTATTCATACAATTGCAGGAAATCATCAGAAAAAGGGAACATCCTATATATATAACACATATCAGATCCCATACAGGTCTGCCAGGACCTCTAGCACAAGGTAATGATGAGATTGATCAGTTACTAATAGGTAATGTGCTAGAAGCCTCAGAATTTCATAAGAAACACCATGTAAATAGCAAAGGTTTGAAGAAGGATTTCTCCATTACTTGGCAACAAGCTAAGGATATTGTGAAAAAATGTCCTACTTGTTCCTTCTATAACCAAACTCCATTACCTGCAGGAAGCAATCCAAAGGGTATACAGAGAAATGAAATTTGGCAGATGGATGTGTTTCATTTTGCAGAATTTGGAAGATTAAAGTATGTACACCATACCATTGACACCTATTCAGGATTTCAGTGGGCAACTCCTATGAGTTCTGAAAAGGCTGATTCTGTGATTACACACCTATTAGAAGTTATGGCCATCATGGGAATACCTGTACAAATTAAGACAGACAATGCCCCAGCATATGTCTCCAATAAAATGAGACAGTTCTTTGCTTATTACAATATAAAGCATGTTACAGGTATACCACACAATCCCACAGGCCAAGCAGTCATAGAAAGATCCAATCGAACTTTAAAGGATATGCTAAATAAACAGCAACAGGTAACAATGACTCCTAGAAATAGAGTGCATAGTGCTTTATTAACCTTGAATTTTCTCAATGCTGATGAGAAAGGAACAACAGCTGCGGAGAGACATTGGACGACAGACAAAACTCCTGAGCTAAACCAACCGGTTTATTTCAAAGATGTGTTGACCTCAGAATGGAAACCTGGATATGTCCTACGTTGGGGAAGGGGTTTTGCTTTTGTTTCCACAGGAGAAGAAAAGCTATGGATACCAACAAAATTAATAAAAATTCGATTCGAACAGGAGAAACCCCTTGATGAGGAGAAATAAAAGATCATCCACCAATATGACATCTCTTCAGGTTGTAAGAAAAATTTAACAATCAAAGGTTGGGGTAGGGTTCTGTTTTTGTCTTTCCAGGATAATGGAAATACCCATCTTCCAGAAATCATAAGGCCTTGGATATCCGGATGTTTACAGCAGAAAGAAAGAATCTATTGGTACCAATCTACACAGGGTAAGATATCACTGTCTAACATCTATATCTCTATCAATCTAGAATAGTTGTGGTTCCAATTTAATCATAAACCAAGCTGGCTTTGGAGATGGAACTGGCTCACTCCTTCTCTAAACCCAAGCATATTGATAAAAGAAAAGGTTGAGAGATTCTTCAGTCCCATATCAGAAGAGCCCTCTGGCGTGAGACAGAAGGAAACCAATTATAAGGAACCATTATCTTCAAGATTCTAATTCTCTCCATGCTTACTCTTGATTTCTTGGAATCCTTTCTTACATGTCATGACATCTTTAAATCCAAACCTTCCATTCTGATAAAAAATAAGTTTTTTCCAATAGCAATCTCTGAAGTCTCCAGAAGGAAGATGGGGCCCCAACAACGACAACAACTCTACCCAATCCAGAATGATGCCATGGTAATCATCATCATACTACACTTCTTGCCAAAATTTCAGACAGCCTTACCCATTACTCTGAGAGTTGCTGCAGAATCTACAGTTAGTCTACCTGAGATTTAACTATCTGAGCTTTCTCACAATACCCAACAGAGATACCATCGCTCCCTAAACAACAGGAAGCAATTCTAAGAAAACGACGCCCCTTCTCCCTAAGGTTCATATTTCTCAGGGTTATGGTTCTAGGGTTGGGGGTGGAAGAAACTGTTAAACTCAGTACTCTCCTTAAGGAAAGAAAATATGTCTCAAAAAAAAAAAATGGGAAAAGAAGAAATGGAATGAATAGGTATAAGATATTATGGTAGACTGTCATATACATTAGTAAACAAATTTAGTAATATAGCAGCCTTTGCACTGTTATGAATTCTTATATGTTGATAAAATTATAAACTTACATTCCTATTTAAGATAATTTGTATATTGATACAAATACAGAACTATGTTTGTTATATTGTACACATATTTTTACTCTCATGTGAAATATTTATATATTGATACAAATGTGAATTTATATCTGTCATACTGTATGTATGTTCTACTTCTGTTTAAGATATTCTGTATACTGATATATATTTAGGATTATTATCATATTGCATATTGCACTATACATTCCTACCTCTGTTAAAGTTATTTTGTGTATTGTCACAATTTAAAGTCATTGTCCTTTTACTGTACATCTGCTCACAGACTGTTTGCCTTATTTATAGGAAGCTTAGTCCTTAGGTTGTTTAGGTAGATAAGACTTACATAGTTATTGTCACCTATGCTTGTCATCTCTATAATTATGTTAGTTAGGTTATCCAGATTTATAAATACATAGGTCAGATGGACAGGTAATCTTCAAACACTTCATGGACCTAGAGAACATGGCATTTAAATAACTTAGAATTCTGTTGACATGAGACATAACTGCTCCTGGCAGCACCAATTTGATCCCGAGAGAATGTTGGGCTTCTAAGACATTTCCATTTGGAAGTTTGTCTTCTTGGCACAAAATGGCCTACTGGGCAAAGAACTGCCCTCGCCTCAACTGCTGACAGTACAAATGCTGTCCTTTCTGGACAAGTGGGACACAAGGAAAGCGACCACTATACTTTGCCAAGACAGGGTAAGATGGTCATTCAGAATTCCTGCTTCTGAAAATGGTCTGTCAGATACTCTAGGCCTGTAGCCAATTTGAATGCACCAACGATACTGAGAAACATTAGGTGACTGTCCAGGCTGCTAGCTGTCTCTGTCTACTCTTGCAAGACTCCCGAAAGTTGCTTGCGTCCTTCTCTCATTTCTCAGATATTATTATATTCCTTCTCAGGTCTTTGATGAGGTTGGAGATTAGCAGTTATAGTTACAACTTAGTATATATACATATATAATATCTTAGATAGGATATATTAGGTATTAGACTCAGGTTCTTTAGGATAGGACACCTTTTGGAATGATCTTTGTAACACGCCACCTATCCATGCCCTAGACTTCCCTGGATTTTACTATGTGTTTTTTGCTTGATATTGTTTGTACTTATTGTAATTCCAACTTATCTAGGTCATTATCCCTCATTACTCCTGGACAATATTTGATAACCATCTCTTTGTATATAGTCTTGTATTAGGTTAGAACTTTCTTATTTAGACAAAAGGGGGAGATGTAGTGGATAGGCATCCCAGCATTGGCCTGGAAGTTCCAACCCCCACTGAGGCTTCGGTAATGGTCACACCCACAAGGTGGGGCAGAGGAGGAAGCAGAAGACGAAGGATCGGGAAGAACTCACTCTCTTGGTTCCGGGACGCCGGACGCGAGAGGTGGACCGAGCAGAGTTCTCCAGAGAACGCCGCCGCCGGACTACCCTCTACCTTGCCAGACTCTGCGACCTACCCCTTCATTTGTAAGTTACCCCACAAAATAAACTTCCCTTTTAACTACGTGGAGTGGCCTTAATAATTCCACCAATAGTTATTGATTGGATTAATCAGGATTTTTTATTTAGGTTTTAAGGTTCTTTATACATTCTAGATGGTAATCCTCCATCAGAAGGTAAAACTGGCAAAAACCTTCCTTGAGTTCTCAAGGCTGGTCCTCCCCTCGAAGAACGGCTACCTTTTCTCACTAGGAAAGTCTTCATTTCATTTGGTTCATTTGGCAATTCTTATTTCCTGAGTTATCTTGCAGCCCATTTCAGAACATCTTGACCTTTGCCTGCATTTCAAAATATTTTCTGTTTTCCTCCGACAGCTTCAGCATTTCACGTCTTCGCTCAAAGCCTTTATTCCTTTGTAGATTGACTTTTGTATAGGGTAAGAAATAAGGGTCTCATTTCACTCTTCTACATGTGGATACAATTCAGTTTTCTCAGCACTGTTTATAGGAAAGGATGTCTCTTCTACAATGTCTGTTTTTATCATATTTGTCAAAACTTAGGGGGTGTAGATTTGTGGCTTTATGTCAGGGTCCTGTATTCTACCCTGCCAGTCTACACTCCTGCTGTTGTTCTAGTGCTGCTCTGTGGTATAGTTTAAGATTGGATGTTATGATACCTTGGCTGTTATTCTTTTTGTTTAAGAATGCTTAGCTATTAGCGGTCTTTTTTACTTTTTTTGAATTATGGAATTTTTTCCCTCTGTTTGTGAGTAATGTTAGAATTTTGATGGGGATTTGTGCAGAATAATCTGCTAACCCAAGGCCTGGGAGGAATTTTCAACCTTTAACGTCAATTATTTTCTTCACTGATTAACATTTTCATGGTAGATCTAGGAAGATGGCTCAGAACTTAAAAGTGCCTGACAACTCACCTTGGATCCCTGGAAGCCAGTAAAAAGTTGGTTTTGACATCCCAGAACTCCTGCGTGAAGGTGAGCAACAGAGACAAGAGAATCACCTAGAAGCTTGCTGGCCATCTAGCATGCAGTGCATAGCACACTAACAGCAGCAAATAGGACCCCAGCTCAAAATCTGTCTTCTCTCTCTCTCTCTCTCTCTCTCTCTCTCTCTCTCTCTCTGAATTGCTCTTTATCTCTTGTGTTCACATGCAAATGCACACAAACAGACAGAATAAAATAAAGGAAAATTATAAAATTTCATCATAGAGGTCCTTCACTTCCATTGCCAGCTTCATTCCAGAGTGTTTGTTTTGTTTTTTGAAACTATCATGAATGGAATGTTCCTAATTTCTTCTCCAGCATGTTCGCTATCAGCACATAGGAAAGCTACTTACTAACTTGTTGATTCCGTATCTGTTGCATCTGTTGCTTTGCTTACCTGCTCCCTATCTTCTCCTTCCTCACAGTCCTCTACCCACCCCTCTCCCAGTCTTTCTACTATCCTTTACATCCATGCCTGGGATGCTGATCCCCATGCTTATCCATACCAGGATCCTCCCTATAGTTTCCCATGTCTCGTGTCTCTCCATCTGGATACAATTCTCAGGATGTTTCCGTCATCATCTTCTACATACTCAAGTCCAGTCCCCTACGCTGCTGTCATCAGCATAGGCTTGATCGGCCAGCAGACTTGAGGCACATGTAATCCTAACAGAGTTCCTTTCTTGCTTCTGCCCTTTTTTCACTCCATAAACATCTAACAACATACTCAAACACCTGTAACTCCAGCATGTGGGAGACAAAAGCAGGAAGATGTGAGTTCAAGGCCAGTATGGGCCACATACCAAGGCACTATTTCAAAATGCAATTAAAAGCAAACTGCAACACCCCACTCTACAATGAGATCTCTCCCATAGCTACAACCCTAGACAAAGCTATTTCCACTATGAAGCCCAACAGTCTCTTCCCAATAAAGTCTGTCTCTGATTTCACAATCTTTTTATTTCTACTCCTCTTAATGTGCTTATGAAATGTGCTTTTGCATTCAGACCCTCTGTAGTTACCTCATTTGGTATTCTAGTACTAGAGTTATTATGAAGGAAAAGTTTGTTTTCTATATTGTTGCATTTTCCAGAGTCAATAACAATGTTTTGCACACACTCAATGTTACTTGTGTTAATGCAAAAAGGAACTCACACTTGAAGCATATCTTCAAAAAGGTGCCTCAGAAATCACACAATTATGAAGTTGATGGTTCTGTGTGCCCAATGTGTACTATGCCACACATCATAGTATATATTTGTCATCAGCAACTACATCCAACTATTTACCTTCCAGAAGCTACATCTCAGGCAGATGGGACATTGTTTTAGAGATCTTGTCTTAATTAAAGTTTGGCTCTCTAACAGTCAACATTGGAAAGAAAGTGAAGCTACTATTTCCAAGTCATTTCTAGCATAATACAACTATGCTACATGCCAAAAGCAAAGGAAAAAAATGTAAAAAGCATGATGGCTATTTTGTGCAAAATGACAAACTGAATTAGTTGGCTTATAATGCAGTTGAGAACTAAACCGCTATGAATTCCAACACACAAAAATAGCATTTGGAAATGCTAAAATGTTAAAAATAAATGACTGTCTACTTTTTTATTCAGTCCCCCAACACTGCTTCTGAGACATACCAACCTTTTCAATGCAATTTTTGTAATGTTTGTTCATTAAGGGGGGGCTTGTGTGCCCCAGCACCCATGTCAAGGTCAGGAGACAATTTGTGGGACCCAGTTGTCTTCTTCTGCCATGTTGGTTCCAGAGTTGAATCTAAATCCTCAGGCTTACAGGCAATTCCTTTTATCTGCTAAGCCATCCTGATGGCCTCAAACATTCTCAACCTAAAACCTGAGGAATCCATCACAACTTAAAACAGGGATGAGCCTATCATATGCCACTTGAATATTTTATGGCTGGGTTTATTAGATCAGTTATTTTATATGGAAAAAATAACCAGATAGAATCCTAAGACATTGGTTGGAAGTGTTCAGAAATTCTTTGAGAGATGAAGCAGGAGGCAAGTTAAGAGGTCATTTCAAGCTTGTGGCTGATGCATGGGTTTCTATTCATGCATAACAGAAGGTCAAAAAGTCTCCATTGCATTTCCACACAAGGTACCTCACAAGGTAATCAATTCTATTTTCATATAGAAGCTGTCTTAGATTTTTTATGGTTGTCAAGAGACACCATGACCACAGTTACTCTTATAAATGACGCATTTAATTGGGGTGGCTCACTTACCATTTCAGAGGTTCAGTCTATTATCATCGTGGCAGGGAGCATGGCAGCATGCAGCCAGATGTGGGCTAGAGCTAACAGTCCTTACATCTTGACTCAGAGGCAACAGGAAGTTGACTGACTGTCACACTGAGTGAAGCTTGAGGAAAAGACCTCAAAGCCCGCCCCCACAGTGACACTCTTCCTCTAACAAGACCACACCAACTCCAACAAGGTCACACCTCCTAATAGTGCCATGCCCTTTAGGGGCCATTTTGTTTCAAACCACCACAGAAGCCACTGCCAGAAAATTCTACCCAGTATTTTAGACTAAAGACTTAAGGCTGCTTAATAGAATGTCTATTTAATAACTTAAAGAATTAAAAATTATCACATCTTACCTCATCCAGACAGAAGGTGTAAGATGATACGGGCTTACTTTTAGTCCAAAGGATGTAATTATATTCAGTATCTGCTATTGTATGAGCTTGATGAGTCTTTTCTGGGGCGGGGGGGGGGGGGGAGGCTTCAGTTTACTCTGTGTAGACAGATCTACAAATATGTACATAGAAGAAAATCCTAATCCACAGTGGATGCTTTAAACTGCAGACAATTATAGTAGTTGGTTGTGGTCTCTCAGCATTGTCCTGCACTCAGCCTGCCTTTTTGTGAGATAAGATGATATAATACGACCCCTGCCACAAATAATAGAAAAGGCTGGTAAGGGGCAACTAGTATGTTATGTGTTCCTTGCATGTGAAACCTCTCACCAAGCTCCATTAATGTAGTTATAGATCCATTTTGTTACTGTCCTCATTTTTTCATGACCCAAACCTGGGTCATCTCAGATGGGTCACTTCCAACACCATCCTATTCATTAGCAAGCCAGTAAGCAGCATTCCTCCATGGTTGCTTCTTCAGTTCCTGCCTTGAACTTCTACCCCAGCTTTGCTGGATAATGTACTCTTAAAGTGTAAGATGAAATACACTCCTTCCTCACCAAGTTGCATTTGGTTATGGTGTTTATCACAGCAACAGAAACCTAACTAGAACAATAGACATCTCAGAGTAGGGAGAAAGAGGTGACAAAATAGAAGCTTCCAAGGAGTAGATGAGATCTATCAAACAGTTGTGGGGATGGAATGGGTCAACACTGAGCAGGAGAAAACTCTCATCAAGAGGCCTCTTGGCTCTTAGCATCACAGGGGACCCATAGTCACCACCAGATAGTCATGTCCAGAACTTGGGAGAGCCTATTCATGAATGTTTGCTGGGGCCTTCTTGAAAAACTGTGGTTTTTACATTTGTATATACTTACTTGATTAGTGTATGTCCACCTCAGACTAACATCATATAAGAACTGTGTACTCTGTATTCAGATATCTAGACTACTGTCTAGCATTTAGTAAGCATACAATAAAAGTTTTTTCAATGAATGAAAGATGAAAATAAATAATGCTCCTGTAAGAGTATAAAGTAGTCGAGAATAAGTAATTAGGTTATTTTATTCACTCTTTCTGCTGTTGCTTAATGAGAAAGGGTCTCAGGTACACCAGAATAATTATGACTTAGTATGTAGCCAAGGATGAGCTTAAATTCTTGGTCCTCCTGGATTCACCTTTCACAAGCTGCATTACAGGCAAGTGCCACCATGCCTAGTAACTATCTATGCATTCTTAGCTATTGGAAATACCAGCATATAGTTTATAACAATGTTTGTGTTTTTCTTAACTAATCATTTTACAGTTAACAGTAAAAAAAATGGAACAAAACAGACACATAAGAAAGACTTTTGAAGTAGATAAAAAAACATTGTACTGCTTGGAGACCAGCAACATAGGATTCAATGACAGCCAGATCACTGAGTCCTGGCAGGAATAACGGCACACATGGTGTTTAAACATGGACTATTCCAGGCTTGGACAAGCCAAGTGTTATGTAATAAGCAACAGTCATTCAATGTGGGTGCTCCAAACTAGCACCCCTAGATTCAGCTCCAAGCTGGAAAAAAAATCTCAATAATTTTTCTTTTGTCTTTTATGCAGCACATTTGAATATTCACAGTAATAGAACACTCAAAATGTAAAAGTTGATTCTACTCCAACTTTTTATTGAAGCACTTAATTAGCTGATTATATACAGTTTCTTAGAATGGGCTAATTTGAGAGGGATTGAGTGCCTGAACTCCCCATGAGGCAGTTGAAGGCACTGTTTTGATCTTAAAGCCTCATGAACCAGAGCACTGGATTGCTCTCCTCCTCAGCAAAGGTTCAGAACTGGCAGAGGTCTCTTGGAATTTCAGAGCAGCTAAATTGCCAGTGCTTAGGTAAATAATCCCTAATCCATGCTCCAGTAAATACCCCAAATTATTATAATCATTGGCATGTATTAGTGCATACTCATACATGCAGGCACACATACACACACACACACACACACACACACACACAAATAATAGCTTTACTCACAAGCTTCAGAAGCAAGAAACAATTCTCAGGCCCATCCCTCAATAAATGAGTAAGTGAACTATGGAAAATATATCTTCTAAAGTGGAACTAAGTACTTTTAAGAACAAAATATCATAAGGATACATTTAAAGAACCAGTGACTGGTAGTGTGTTCTCACAGACAGCTTGTAGATAAAGATTCAGAATTCTTGATCTGTTTTTAATCTAGTCTTTGACACTGGCTCATCCTTGGCAGCTGTAATTTGTCTGTCAGAACATTAATGTCCCTCCATGATATTTTCTCAGCAGTCAGAACCCTGAAATGAAGTAGTTTGTCCAAAGGTAGTTAGTTGTGTTATAAATGTGGACAGTGTTACTGTTACAATCACCAGAGAAAATGATCATGTTCTCCATCCCTGAGAATACTTTTATTTAGAAATTAATCCTCATCTAATGACAAAAATAAAACTTATTGAAGTTATATGTGTATAACATATAATGTATAATACATATCACACACACACACACACACACACACACACACACACACACACACGGTTGGCGTTTGCATTGTGCATGATAGAGATGCATTCTAGTGGACTACATCTCTAATTCTAGGTGGATATTTTATAGTATTACCACCCATTAACATTAGAAGGATTGCATTTCTATTGAGGTGAGAGAACCAGCAAAAATACCTTTTGCCTTGATTAATAGACAATTCATCTGTTAATTAAAGGAATCACTAAGCGCAGTTCTAACCCATTAAGGTTTAACTTCCAGTGAATTCTCATCATCAGTTGTATAGTTCTAATCACTTTGAGCAGTTTCCCTGTAAAGGCACAAACATTTGACCTCCAACTTCTAGCTTCTCTCTCCACCATGCCTAAGAACATTTGAGCAATGTATCAGCAGCCAATGCCTTACTTTCCTCTCTTCCTTCAGGATGGCAACTTTAATTAGATAGTTTCACCTCCTACCTTCATCGACTCTGTGCTCGGTAATATTTTACTTGCAATTATCCCAGGCCTCCCACTGATTGCCTGAGAGAGTAAGCAGAACTTCTCTGACTAGAGTTTTGGTTTCCTCTTTGTTTTTTTCTGGCAGATACAGTTTGCCTTATAATATGTAACACCTACGATAATTGCTGCTGCTTCAAAAACTCTGTGAGCTCTTTTCTGAGTGCTACTAAGCCACGCAGGAAAGTTCACAACATAGAGACATTACTCTGTTTGTATTTCAGCACTCTCAGAGGGAGAAGAGCGCAGAGCCTTTCACCCTGGCGTCTCATTAATTCTGACAATATCCCTAGAGGCAGGGAAGTGATGAGGACCATTATTCTTGTTACAGTGCAGAAAACACTGAAGAACCCAGAGGTTAGCTATCTTGCTGAAGGTGACATGAAGTTATTTAGAGCCCAGAGGGGATTTTTTTTTAATGCACACAAACTTCAGGTTTCTGACTCTTAAATAGTTCATCCTTTCTCAACTCTGTTTCTGTGTCTGTTTGTTAAGGATGCTTCATTTTTAATTATTACACACAGTTGTCTGTGTGATTTAATGTAGGACAAACCCCAGAAAAATCTCAGTAACTCCAAACAATCTGTTCATGTTAGGATTTACCAGTATAAAGAATCATATGGCTAAGCAAATATGCAGACATCAAGTACAAAAGGCAAATGAAACAGCACATACTAACAGCTAGATGGCCAAGAATTTATTCAATCCTCCTGGTGGGTATCATTCAGAGGTTGAGAACCTGAGAATACATTTCCTCAGATTCCTTGGCTGGTAGGACAAAACAGATACTGACAATAAGATGCAGTACAGTTTGGGAGGAAAATACAAGGAAGAGGCCATTTATAGGTTCTGTGGCTTGCTGTTGCTTGCAAACATTCTTATGCAGATGTTTAATGTTTTGCAGAAGAACCCAGTGGCACAGACTTGAGTAGTACCTAGGCTGGTTTTGGCAGGTCTGCTCTGCATGGAGTCATTTAGCCTCAGAAGCAGTTGGTCCCTACTGGACAGCTAAGTGTTTCTGTTTCCTGCTTGAAAGGCACAAATGATGTAACTGGAAAAGGCAGTGACTTAAGGAAAGCCTAGAATTCGAATGGCCTTCTGCCTTTGCCTTTTATTTCCATTCTAGACATTAGCAACTTAACTCCCTCATGTGGTCAGGTAAGGGCTCTGTAAAACAAGAATAATAATGCTGACTTTGAACAGGTGCGATGACCTTTAGAGACTAGACTGAAGGATTAGGCACAGTACCTAGATCAGGCACCCATCTCATCCAATCCAAAGCCCAGGAAGGCAGAAGCAATGACTGTTTCCCCTTCTGTGTGATTGATGCTCAGTAATAGACCTACCCATGGATACATTTAGGAATAATTCTGGCCAAACAATAAAATATGACCTATCATTCTCTCTATGAATGGATAATCTTGCTGGCTATAATGGCACATATCCAGAAAGCCAGTACTTAACAGAAAGAGGCAGGAGGATTGATGTGAGTTTAAGGCCAGACTGATATATGAAGAGAGTTTCAGGCCAGCCAGGGTTATATAGTGAGACCCTGTCTTAAAAACAAAACTAAACAACCACAAGAAAAAAAATGAATAATCTCATCAGGTATGAGTATAGGAGATGGGTTGTTTTTAAAATTTGGCTCTCAAAAATTCCCACATTGTTCCTGTGTTTATATATAAAAATAAGATATCTGTAGTCTGAAAGATGCTTCAGTGGGGACAGTATGTTTCTTCCTGTCTGGCAGATGGAAGGGTCTCATTGCATGGCATTTCCTCATCACCTATGCAAACATCATCTATTGACTGCTTGCTTCTTCCAGGTCTCATAATATTGTTTCCCTTTGACCAATGCCCTGAGTTTCCATTAATCTTGTAACAATGTCCTTCTCCCTCTAAAATTACAAGTTATCTTGCTATCAGCTCTCACCCATGCTTAGGTCTTAGACATTATTTTTACCCAAGCTTGTCCCGCAGTAGCAAGCTGAGAATATAAATTACGTTTAATTTTTGATAACAGCTATAGAAAATAGCATAGAACAGAAGAAAATAACAATGTTATAAGAGTCTCTTGACAAACAAGACAGAACACAGCCCATATTTCAGTAATACTAGAAACCAGAACCATTAAGCAATCGGGAATCATAAGAATACTACCTTTGTGTGCTTCTCTCTTGTTCCTTTGCAAGCCAGTTTCCCAGGACCTCTAATCAGTAGGAGAGAATTTAGATGTCAACAGCTCTGACTTTATCTGTTCTGACTCTGGTCGGGTAGCAGCTGGATCCTTCTCTGATTCCATATCCGACACTCCTACATCAGGAGTTCTAGCTGGTTGCACAGTGACCCGAGCACACTCACACTGAACTGTGAAACTCCACAAGAACAGCATCTTCATGTGTTCTGTTAATTATTGCACAGTGCACATGCTGGGTTTTAGTACATTCTTGTCCCATGAAAACTGCGGAAGTATGTTTATGTTCAAACATGGCTGCTGGGAGTATACCCTTGTGATTTGATTCTGGTATTCAGTTAAGAATGTCCTTTGTGAGGTTGGCTGGCTCTCCGAGATGTTCCCATGGTACATACTTCATAATGTCTCCTGGCTTCCTTTCTAATTTCCAATCACAATATTAAACTATCTTGTCCCCTAATAGCAACAGTTTCTTTCACTACCCAAGCCTTTCTAGTTTCTGTCCTGCCCAAAATTCACATTTGCCTTTTACATAGTGGCACAGTCTCCTCTTAACTGTTAGAACAAATAACTCCAGGAGTCTCATGGCCTTACATCTAGTTTTCGCCTTCATAGATAGTGCCATAATCTATAAGCATCCTCTCTACTAGTTTGTTTTTTCTTATCATTTTCTCTCTTTCTGTCTGGCCCTTGCCCCAGCCCCCACAGCTAGTAGCGCATCTGAGGATTACAGGGTTCCACACATGCTGGGTGAGTCCATGTGGCAAGACACCAAGCTCTCCCCACAGCTGCTCTGTCTGGAGCAGTTACAGAAGCATGAGACCAAAGTCTGAATTCCTGAATTTACAATGGAAACCTTCCACTTGTGGCCATCAATTAAGTCAATAGCTTTCTACTTCCTCATTATGACCAAAAAAAAAAAAAAAATAGTATTTATGATACCTTTTTTCATAGGCTTATATAAGTAAGAAATGATATGCTACATGAGATCTTTAGCAGTGAGGAGGTGAAATGTTAGTCATTTATAGCATAGCCCTTAGCAGTGATAACTATTATTCATAGTAAAAACTAAGTCTGTCTGTTTACCTGGTGTCAGGGTTGAATCTGCCCTAGGCTGGTGGGACAGGAATTTGTACAACTTCCATAGAATAACACACCACCTCTCCATGAATTTAGAAGACAAGTGCCCCACAACAGCCTAGGAATTTCCCTTGGTTTCCTAGCCAAGTTTCCATAGACTGTCATGAGTCCAGGCGACTACTGTGAGATTACCTTGGCTGTTTCCATTTCCCACAAGGCTCCTCTCTTCACCTTTGCTCATATCTGTCGCCTTCAGTTTCCACCTGTAAATGTTTTCCTTCCTTAGCACTTTAATGAACTTCCCATGGGCCTTTGTTCCTTAGCAGGATGTAAGTGCTGGGAGTCTGAGGGGATAGATGAAGGAAGGTGAGCAGGCTTGTGAATTGGGAGTTTGGGGAAAAGAGCAGGAGGAAAAGGTAGTTTTTGTTGTTATTGTTGCTGGGTTGTTTTTCCCTAAGGAAGAGAGAGAGAGGATAGGTCAGTGGCAAACAGGAAGACAGGGAACCAATAGCAACTAGAAAAAGAAACGAGACGTGAGAACTCGCCACTTTCAGTAAGTTCCGCTCACTTCCTTTCCATTCTCCCTTAATAAACCTGTGTTCAGTCTACTTTTTAAATGGCATAAAAATGAAGGGTAAAGTGACTAATATTCATTCTAGAACTCAAAAGAAGAGTATCTGCTGTGTTTCCTGATAAATTATGAGAAAGGACTAAATTCAAAGAGATGCTTTTACCTATATCTTCTATAGACAACAAAAGTATAACAATGTTAACGGCCTGTTGAGCACTGTGCCAAGAGCTTTACAAATGTTACTGCCTCATTTAATTCTGAAAGAACTCTATACAGCTGCTATACCCATATTATAGATTAGAACACTGATATTTATAGAGGCTGAATAACTTGCATAAGGTTTCAAGGCTACTATGTAGCTGACTGACTTCTCACACCGTGTTCTTAATCACTATTCTTATTCCTGTGCACACTGAGATTTCCATAAGAGGCATAATTTTTACATAAATCCCATAAATTATTAAATAAATATTCTTTTTTTAACCATGTTGTGCACCCTGAGAAAGAGGAAAGGGAGGGACCAAACAGATGGTGTGGCATTGATGCTCTTGTAAGAAGACTCACGTTCAGTTCCTGGCACGCACATGATAGACTACAACTTCAGTTTCAGGGCATCTGACAGCCTCTTCTGGTTTCTGGGAGTACATGATATGCATGTGGTACACACATATATGTGCATACATGCACACATACATGCATATACATATATACATATGTGCACATACACAAAGCATGGATACACATATATGCTGCTATCCAGTCCAGTATTCCTGGTCCATCAGACCTTTCCAACCTGTTAACATTGTGATATGATGTCATTTTCTCTTTCTACAAAGTCCATGTTCTAGAATCATGTGATGAGGAAAAGAATTATCAGAATGCTTTAAATAAGCTGTGTTAGGCCCTGACACTGCCTGGATGGCCAGGAACCAGAAGCTGGATAGCCAAGAGACCCAGGGTAGAGTCAAACATGGCTAGCCAAAAGAAAAGAAAAGTTAATGTAATAATTCCTAGTGACATTCTGCTTTTCTCATAAATCAGTGCCTTATCCAGTCATCATCAGAGAGGCTTCCTCTGGCATCTGACGGGAGCAGATGCAGAGACTCACAGACAAACATAAGGTGGAGCTAAGGGAACCCCTGAGCATTCATTGCTACCCTGAAATGGCTGCAGCCTGAGGGCTGGCCAAGCCTCGTAGTGATTATTCTCAGCATCTGAGACACTCATAAGTGAACCCCTCTGGATGCATGTGCATAGTTTACCACCATCTCTCAGCCATATTGCTCTTTGTAGATAGGGCTTGTAAACATGCAGAATGTGTGCTACCCAGACCAGTTTGAAGTTCATTTACAACTTGAACAATATCAGTTGAGTGAGAAATTTAACTCCCTTTCCCTCACACAACTCTGTCTATAGTTGAGAATAATATCATTGGAATGCTATGCCTTAAAGTTTTATGCTTTTCTCATAGAAAGGTCTAATGAAGATGATTAACATTGCGATTAAGGTCTTCATACCTGGGTATCCATAAGTGAGAATGCAGGCTGGGTCCATTCTGGAATGTTATTTCTTAACCAAGAATTTTGTTGGACTCAGCAGATGTTAGAAACTAAAAAAAGGAAGAACAGAAGAAATGAGGCATTGACTTCAGCAATAATTAGGTTTGATATAAAAAAACAGTATTCTTCATGGTCTACTGTGAGAGTTATTTGTAGGCACACCAGCTCTTATGTAAAATAGCACTTTCTAAATCATTTATTTTTTATTGCTACTGCTAGACTTACACTGTAGGTAGGTCATACTTTTTACATTTCTGCATTTTGCATACCTAGAGGTTAATAAAATATTTAGAATATTTATTCTTCAATTATTTAAATTTAATCAGCTGTGTGGATAGACTGCAATCATGGAAATAATAAACAACTCCTCAGCCAGAGCCTGCACATGATGGTGCATCAGCTCCCATCTAGATGTCTGCAGCTCCTCACATTGCTCCCCCACAGAAGAGCAGATATCTGAACTTTGGTTTTGGTTTTTGTTTCCAAACAAATAGGTTAAAATTCTTTGCACATACTCACACATAAGAAAGTAAGGTACACAAACATGTTTCCAATAGGAATTGATGTAAAAATTAGCACAGATCCCATAAGGAAGTATGGCTCGGATAACAGCACAATATAAATAGACCAGGGCTGTGGGTAGCTGACAAAGGAAGCCCTCCAAGAAAGGTAGTCAGTTCGCACAATTGCATATTCAAGTGTAATTTTAGCATCCATTAAGACTAAGTTGCCAGCAATTTTGAGCTTTATTCTACATCTTCTTTTGGTAGGTAGCAGCCATTTCTCTGTGTGTTCAAAGGTGCAGAGAGAAATACCAAGCTATCTGTTGTCTTTCCTTGGAGAGTACTGATCCCACCAGGAAGCCCCACCTTCAAGACACTGTGTCAGTAATCATCTCTGCAAGGTCTAATCTCCCAAAGCCATCATTTCGGGATTAGGATCCCAACCTATGATTTTTTAAGGAGCACAAACTTTCAGCCTTTAATGTACAAGTCTGCCTGACTTTAGCCAAACTTTATCTCGTTTAACCCTTACAGTGACCCAATAAGACAGTCAAGTCAATTGCTTTCATTTTTCAGAAATAAAGAATCTGTGGCCTTGGGGGTGAAATTCTTTTATATAATATTCACACAGCCAATAAATATGCATTTTGCGGTCTTCAGAAAGAGCCATTCTATGTTTTGGTCACTCATCTAGCTTTAGTTGACTGGTTCATTGGCTAGAAGAGTGGGTGAGTAGATAGAAGACTGGGATTTTGTTTTGTTTTTGTTTTCTTCAGCGAGTGTTCTGAGTCTTAGGACATGAATATTTAAAACTTCTCTTGACAAGAATGAACATCTAAAAATAACTCATTCTCCTTCATAAGTAAAATGAAAAAAAATGACAAGTCATTTTCAAATTTTACTTCACTTATCAAATCTTTTTATTTTTAAAGTGTAAGTACTTTCAAATTGTAGCAACATATTTAGCAACATACAAAAACATTTAAATTTAAAATCTAGGGGTCAAAACACTGATTTTTCTCTGAATTGTTCTTATACTCTCAAGGGACATCAGAATCTTATGAAGCATGTCAAAGATCACAGTAAAGACAACACTACTTCCTTTGTCTCAATGCCCCCTTAGAAGTTTGCCCCACAAAGGAAGTATGTTTGATAGTATTCTCATTGCTGAGAATAAAATACTGAGCTAAGAAACAGTGGGGGCTAAGCAGAGGTTGAGGCTGTGTGCCTCTGTGGTAATTCTTTGTGTTTATTCAAGTGTATCTCTCTCTCTCTCTCTCTCTCTCTCTCTCTCACACACACACACACACACACACACACACACACAGTGAGAGAGAGTAAAAACAAGTGAGGAAGGCCAGATAACCATAGCATGTCTCCCACCAACCACTCAAGGCAGGTGTTCCCCTGTTTGTCCCTCTCTCCTTCGGGAGAATGCTGACCCTCTATATTGCTTCTACCCAATCTGCCATACCAAGATGAATACCTGAGCACAAGTTTATTCTTAATCTACAATATCTGGGTAATAATTAAAAAAAAAAAAGTCTGGAATGAAACATGCTCACCCTTTGCAGAAACTGAGGGGGCATTGTAAGAACATTTTAGTGTAGTGTCCCTGGGTCCCAAGGAGAGACAGAAAAATCAATGATCAGATGCTGTAACTTTCCACTTCAGAGGGTGCAACTTGTGTCTTTATTACTGATGTGTGAAATGTCTTAATTCTTAAATGCTGGCAAAATGTCCTCATCAAAGGACTGTGATTCAACCTGACTTAAAAAGTGGGCCTAACAGACAGGACTCCATGTTCTTTACAAACAGTTTGTGAAATACCATTTTATAGAGAAACGTTTGCCATTATTGACTCACCTCTACTTTCACCTCTCCCTTTCACAGAAACTCCTTTCTTGCTTAAACAAAGCATGTAAACAGCGTGGTGTGTGCAAACGACTCCTGAAATGCTACCAGAATATCTCATTCTTCAGTCACTCTCGGGACATGTTGTTGACAAACAACAGGGAAAAAGTCTTCCTCCAGAAGGGAGTGTTGGTCCATTCCTGAAAGACTCTCACACACTCTTTGTGGAGATTGCTTATGCTGAACTTTATTCTTGCCAAATTTTCCTCCAAGAAATGCCACCAGAAACTACAAAGCAGAAAATATGAAAGGGAAACTCAGAGAAAGACTCTGCCATTGCACATAAAGACTGCTTGCTGGAAGGTCATTCCCAAGCTGGTTTAACTTCTAGAGCAGACAAAATACTACCTCATCTTCAGGGAAGCAACATCAAGGGCTGATTCTGAGATGTGCTGCCAGGCATTTGGGAAAGTTTTGATAGTCTTATCATCTCAGATCCAAAGGAAGTACAAGGAGAAATATAATGAATTGTTTCTACAAAAAGACAATTTTAGATTTTATATGATATACTTAGTTGAATAAAAATACACTTAAGAAATCCTGATTATATGATGGTAAATGCCTTTGCCAGCTCTCTCTCCCTGAAGCATTTCCCTGACACTTTTGTTCCAAAATCCTTTCTACACAAGTCCTCATGTCAGCTAATTCTGGGATGGCTCTGCAGTACAGGTATGAGGTCATCATGCCAGGCTTCCTTCCAAAGCACCAACTCGACTCACCCCTTCTTTGAGAAGCTTTCAAAGAATAAGGATTTGATTCGTGACTTTCATTTCAAGCAAACAGCATGCTTAAAACGCACCAGAAACATGGCAATTCAAGATCTAAAGCTCTGGGGGGTTCTTTCTTCTTGTGAATTGCTTGCTAAATTCTTTCTAAAAATAACAGCATAATAAAGAAGCATATACAGTTGCAGGGCAAGGAAAAGGGGCCATGTTTTCTGAGCAGAAAGTAAGAAATCAAGTCATGCTTGTGTTTGCTTCTAGTGAATGCTGTTTTACATTTACTTTTGCATTTGATTATTTGTGGATTGGACCTGGGACCTCACAGGCTGGTCTAGCACTCTACCATGGGGTCACATCCTTTAACAGTACCTTTTGTTTCTTTAAATTATTCTTTGAAGTATTGAGTTAAACTGAATATCATAAATTGAAAAATTGAATGTTTGCCAAGATGGGAAATACATTTAATACAGAAAATGTTGGTTCTTCTCCAAATTATTCCTAACAAGGCAATAATCAAAAGTCTGGATTACTGAAGTGAGAGTTCTTTATTTCTCTTATTTGTTGAGATTATAATATAATTACAACGATTCCCCCTTGCCTTTCCTCCTCCAAAAGCCTCCCACATACCTCTCCTTGTTCTCTTTCCAATTCATGGCCACTTTTTTCACTAATTATCATTACATCCACATATGCATATACATACACATTACTAAATATATAAGTACAGACTGCTCAGTCTGTATAATGTCAATTGTATGTATGTTTTCAGGACTGACCATTTGGCCTTGGATAACCAATTGGTGTGCTCTCCCCTGGGGAAGATTGTTTCTCCCACTCAGCATTCCTTAGTTGCCTATAGTTCTTGGTGTAAGATTAAGGCCTCTACTTGTCTTAGCATATGTATTGTTGTTATCATATGTAATATTGTCATATAGAACAATATGTAGTTTTGTTGTTCATGATCAACTCATGCTTAGACAGTTGTGTTGGTGAGACTTCATGCAAGTTTCTGACATTTCTGGAAGATGCAATCTTACAGCAAACTCCCTGATCCTCTAGTTCTTACCATCTTCCTGCTCCTCTTCTGCATTTTGGGGACTAGGTGTGGATGTTGGAGTTACATTGTAGATGTATACATTGAGACTGGGCTCCACAACTCTGTATTCTGATTGGTTATAGTTTTCTGTAATGGTCTGTCTGCTGGAAAAAAAAAAAAAAACATTTCCTTGATCAGAGGTGGGACTGCATAAAGTGGTGGAGGTTCTTAAAAAACAAAACAGTTACCATTTCCCAGCCTCTTAGCTACAATCAAGTGTAAGAACAATGAAAAATGGGAGGAAAAGACATTTGAATTTTCAATATTTGATCAATTAAAATTTTTCAGATATGAGAACTGTTGGCTCCTGGTCCCCGGTTTCTTGAGTAGCTGTTGCCTTGCTTGCTGACCTTGATGTCCTCCCTATGCTAATCCCCTGCTGGTTTCTTCCCTGCTTGTCTCTGTTCTTTGATCCACAGCCCCTGGCTGGAATATGGTGAATGGGTGGTGATAGCGGAGGCATTACCGCTACAGAGAACACTCTTTCTTAATACCATTACAATTGCCTTTTGCCATGCTGATTCTCTCAGTATCAAAAGCCAGTGGTTTGTCCAAAATTAGTATTCACTTAATATTCATCTTCAGAATGCAGTCCACTTCACTGTACAATAATAAACAGCATGGAAAATAAATGA
The DNA here is from genome assembly GCF_903995425.1 of Onychomys torridus. Lineage (NCBI taxonomy): Eukaryota > Metazoa > Chordata > Mammalia > Rodentia > Cricetidae > Onychomys > Onychomys torridus. The sequence continues at coordinate 101,930,331 of NC_050448.1, forward strand.
AAAACTGTGTACATGCACATACACAGACACAAAAAAACTTATTTGCGGTAGAAATTGATGACTCCTGAAGGAAAGTTGCAGTTAATCCTGGAAATAAGACCTCTGGCAATCAATAAATTACATATTTTCATCATTCAACATGTCATAAATCTCCATGCAATTTGCTCCTTCAATACTAAGATGAATATTTTTAAATGTATCCTTCCCTACTGCAGCATAATGCTACAAATCATACTGAACACTTGCAAAAGGAACCTGTGGGGTCAGGAACTTCTATTAATACCCAGATAATCACCACTAATGAGGTGATTCTTTAGTGCCATTATAATGAGACCTGCAGTAATTTAGATTTTATGCTTTCCATTATTCAAAATTATGAGAATTTTTTTGTTATACATTACTCTACAAAAAAAAGGCCAAAAGAGGTCTTTTTTCCTTTTTGAAAAACATAATAAGACATAAAGAATTCTATCAAAAAATGTGAAGGTAGACTAGAATTTATTTTAAACTTTGGTTTCTATAACAACAATATTACAATTGTGGTCCAGATGCTGTATTGAGTTTGGATTTACATTACAATTTGTTCTAAGGAACTTTAATACCCATCATCCACCCTAAGATGTTATTTTTGTTGAACAACAGCAGAACTTAATGATGGGAGGAACAGTGAACTAGAGCCAGTCTGTCACAACCTTGTCTTTAACCTTGCATGATTATCTTAAGAATGTAACCAAGACTTTGGGTAATGGAGTTGGCTGGACAGTTGTTTCCCGATTTAACTTTCCCTGACACTATAGTTCTTGACACTGACTCATTTGTGAGCTGTAAAATGAAATCTCTAACAGTACAAACTTGGCCACTGGTTTGAGGCTGGGGCCATACACACAACTCTAGCCAGTTCTTTCCTTCTCTGCCCCATGTCAACCCAATCCTCAATTTAACAAACAATAATGGGCCCAAGAGTACTTTAAGATTTGAAAAAAACAAAATCAAATGAAAAAATGGTTCTTGACATACTATGATTGTTGAAGATGGAAAAGCTACTAGCTCCTCTCAAAGGGCCCCCCTGGGGATTGTGGGTAGCCTGAACTTCAGCCTCAGACTTAGGATAACAAATGAGACACTCACCAGTAACTGCTTAGAAGCATGTGGTTTGGAAACCAGGAAAGCTTTGCAGCATGTGAAACTAGGAAGAGAACTGTGCATGAGCAGACACTCGGGCAATAGGATGCTCTGCTGTAAGCCTGCCATGATATGTGATACTGAGTAGGGAGAGTCAGGGATGCCCAAGGTCATGGTCTATAGTAGGGACCCTTCTTTCTTCAGCTAAGGCTTATTTAGAGTTCTATTATAAACGGCATCACTTGAAGGGAGGAAAATATTGCCATAGTTGGTAGATACTTGTAGGTGGAGTCTTTCATGGGGCACCATCTGTAGGTGCAGTCTCTCTTTGGGAACACCAGCTCCCAAATAACCACACAGAAACCCACTATCAATCACAAAAGCTCAGCCAATAGCCCAGGCCTTCTATCAGCTAGCTCTTATAACTTAAATCGACCCATTTTTATTTATGTGCTGCTGTGAAGCTCATTTACCTCATCTATGCACGTCTATCTTACTGCTTCTGTGTCTGGAAGGTGACTCCCAGACTCTACCCTTCTTCCCAGCATTCTTTTTGCCCCCAAAATCCTGCTGTTTACCTTTTTTATTAATCCAATCACAGTGACCCATATTCCCACAATGTAAAGAAATATTCCACAGCTAGTAGCTTTGAGAAAAGTATTTTCTTTAGCTTCTTGGTTGAAGTTCTTTAGCTTTCCTCTAAATCACAATAAACACCACAATCTTAGTGATACAGTGGATAGGTTTTGTACTTGATTGTTTGTTTGCTTGTTTGGGGTTTAAGTTTTTGTTTTCAAATACAGCTATCCTACAAGGAGAAGTGGTGTAAACAAGACAAAATTTTATCTCTGTCTTTTTAGGGTTTTTGTCTAGGACTGAGAACAAAATTAACATAAGACATTAGAAAGGAAACAGATATAAAATATGTTTTCCTGGTTTTATGTGATAGGAGCTGTAAACAGAAGTCTCTGTCCCTCCAGCAACTCCCAAATACCTGGCAACTGCTTCCCAAATTACCACACAGAGACTTAATATTACTTATAAATGTGTGGCCAGTACCTCAGGCTTATTACTAACACGCTCTTACCCTTAAATTAACCCACAATTCTTATCTAAGTTTAGCCACGTGTCTTGGTACCTTTTCTCAGTACGGCATTCTCATCTTGCTTCCTCTGCAGCTGGCAGGCGACTCCTGACTGTCCTTCTCCTTCCCAGCATTCTCAGTTTTGTTTTCCTACCTAACTCTCTGCCCAGCTTTTTATTAACCAATGAGTGTAATACATATTCATAATGTAGAAAAAAGATTATTCCACAGCAGTGACCCTCCATAAATAAATGACTCAGGGTTGTAAAAATGGCTCAGAAGTTGAGAGCACTGGCTGCTCTTCAGGGCATCCTGTTTTGATTCCCAGCACATACTTGGTCATTTATAATCATTTGTAACTTCAGTCACAGGGGATCTGAAACCCTCTTCTGGCTTGTACAGACACTGCATGATGTGGTGCACTTATACATAAAGACAAAGTACTCTTGTACATATTTTTAAAGGTTAAAGAAAAGAAGTCAATACCCAAAAAACAGGTGAAACTGGACACTTGAATACTCAATTACACACAAAGTAGCAAACTGTAAAACTATGACAAGAGAAAGAGGCGTAAATCAGGCTACTGTGGTAAAAGCAACTAGAAAGATGAGATTGGAACTTTTAAAAGATTTATTTCAATTTTGTGTACATGAGTGTTTTGCCAGAATATGTGTGTGTGTGTGTGTGTGTGTGTGTGTGTGTGCGTGTGTGTGTTATGTGTGTGTATATGCACCTCATGAATGGCTAGGGTAGCCAGAAGAGAGTATTCAATCATCTGGAACTGAAGTTACAGATGATAATCAGCTGCCATGTGGTGCTAGGAATTTAACACAGGTCCTCTGAAAGAGCAGGCAGTGCTTTTAACCTCAGATCCATCTCTCTAGCTTCAGATGTGTGTGTGTATGTGCATGTAAGTGTGTGGTGTTTTTTCTTTATAATATTTTTATATTTTACATACCAACTAAAGATGCCCCTCTCATTCCTCCTCCCACCCTCCCTCCAACTTCCTCCCACAACACACTCTCCCTCCCTGCCTCCAAAAGGGCAAGGTCTCTCATAGGAAGTCAGCAAAGCCTGGTACATTCAGTTGAGGCAGGACCAAGCCCCTCCCTGCTACATCAAGGGTGAGCAAGGTATCCAACCATAGGTAATGGGCTCTAGAAAACCAGCTCATGCACCAGAGAAAGATCCTGATCCCACTGCCAGGGGCCCCTCAGATAGACCCAGCTACACAATTGTCTCCTGTATGCAGAGGACCTAGTCCAGTCACATGCAGGTTCCACACTTGTCAGTCTAAAGTTTGTGAGTTCCTATGAGCTTGGTTCAGCTGTCTCTGTACATTTCTCCATCATGATCTTGAGCCCCCTTGCTCATATAATCTCTCTTCCCTCTCTTCGACTGGACTCGTGGAGCTCAGGACAAAATGATAGCCTACAGAATAGGAAAAGAACTTCACCCAGCCCACATCTGACAGAGGGCTGATCTCCAAAATATATAAAGAACTCAGGAAATTAGATATGGTGATATATTGTGTCCCCCAATATATTGTGCTCCCTAATAAAGCTTATGTGGAGATCAGAGGAAAAAGCCAGCCACTATATAAAACATAGAGGTCAGGCAGTGGTAGCACACACCTTTAGGCCTAGCATTCAGGAGGCAGGGATCTGTCTGGTTATTCCCAGTACTAACCATGGAGGTCTGGAGGACTGTACAGACAGACAGAAAGTGACAGAGCTGGGCAGAAAGAGGAAATGGTATATCTGGACAGAGAAAGGAAGTGAGATGGCAGGGACAGAAAGGCATGGATATACAGGAACTAGGTCTCTTTGGAGGCTGAGGAGTTGGTAAGGTGAGGTTGTCTGTGGCTTGTCCTATTCCTCTGATTTCTCAGTTTTCATCCCAATATCTGGCTACATATTTTTAATTAATAAGACTGATTAGCAATTTATCTCACAATTAGACATCAAAATACCAAACAACCCAATTTAAAAATGGGCTATAAAGGTAAACAGAGACTTTTCAACAGAAGAACCTCAAATAGCCAAAAACCATTTAAGGAATTGCTCAACTTCCTTGGTCATAAGGGAAATGCAAATCAAAACAACTCTGAGATACCATCTTATACTTGTCAGAATGGGTAAGATCAAAAATGCTGACAACAGCTTATGCTGGAGAGGATGTGGAGCAAGGGGAACTGTCCTCCACTGTGGGTAGGAATGCAAACTTGTACAGCCATTTTGGAAATCAGTATGGCAGTTTCTTAGAAAATTGGGAATCAATCTACCTCAAGACCCAGCTATACCATTCTTGGGCATATACCCAAGGAATGCTCAATCATACCATAAGGACACTTGTTCAACTATATTCATAGGAGCATTATTTGTAATAGCCAGAACCTAGAAACAACCTAGATGCCCCTCAACCAAGAGTGGATAAAAAAAAATGTGGTACATATACACAATGGAGTAATACTCAGCTGTAAAAAAACAATGACATCATCAAATTTGCAGGCAAATGGATGGAACTAGAGAATATCATCCTGAGTGAGGTATCCCAGACTCAGAAAGACAGACATAGCGTGTACTCACTCATAAGTGGATACCAGATGTAAAGCAAAGGATAACAGACTACAACCCACAGCTCCAGAGAAGCTAGCAAACAAAGAGGACCCTTCGAGGGATGCATGGATCACCTTGGGAAGGAGAAAAAGAGCAGATCTCCATGAGCAAACTGGGAGTGAGGGGGTGAGAACATGAGGGAAGGGAACAGGATCGTTGAGCTGGGAGAGGGATGAAGTAGGAGAGTAATGAAAGAGATATCTTGATAGAGGGAGCCATTATGTGGTAAGAGAGAAAACTGGTGCTAGAGAAATTCCCAGGAATCCACAAGGATGACCCTAGCTTAGACTACTAGCAATAGTGGAGAGGGTGCTTCTGGTACACTAGTAACCAAATTGATGGAGGCCCTAACTGTCATCACAGAGCCTTCATCTAGTAACTGTGTGTGGTGTTTTGAGATTAGTTTTATAAGGCATGTTTATGCTGATTTTTCTCAGCCTCACCTCCCTTTCCCTGGTGATAACAGCACAACTTTCCTCCCAGTAATGAAAAAGCATCTTCCATAAGGCACTTTATCTTCTGCTTTCAGAAAACCCTGAAGGTCTGAATGCCTTTGTCTTGCCTGCTGTTATTTTCTGTGTGCTATTAACTCAATATCCTCCCCATGCCAAAGCAGCATATTTTGGACTGGTGTTTTCTGTCACCCTTAAACATTGTCATAGGTTTTATTTATCCTGATTTCAAAAGGAAGTGGATGTTCAAAGCACATGTATCCATCAGATCTGATAAAATTATGAAAAAAAAAAAACTGTTTTCCACTTAAGCTACACTTGAAATGTCCCTTCTGTATTAGGAATCATTAAAATGCATCATTTTTTTTAAAAAAGATCATGTTCCTTAAACTCTATAAACTCTAGTTATTTTATACTTCTTCAAAATTAATATATTCCATTGGAAAAGATTGGGACTGTGAGATGTCTCAGTGGTAAAGATGCTTACCGCCAACCGATGACCTGAGATCACCCTGGGGTCTACATGGAAGAAGAAGACAAACCCATACAATTTGTTCTTTGATCTCCACATATGCACTGTGTCATGTACATTCACACACACACACACACACACACACACACACACACACACACACACTCACATACATACATACATACATACACACACACACACACACACACTCACATACACACATACACACACACACACACACACACACACACACACACAGGCAGAATTTTCTATCCCACCACCCATTTCCTAAATAACCACACAGAGACTTAATATAAATGTTTGGCCAATAGATTAGTGTTGTTCTTTTTTAAATGGTAGCTGCCTTTTAAGTCACAGCTGTCTGAATCGGCAACTGCAACTCAGGCACTACCAGCAGTGGTTAGGCCGCAAGGGCCGTAGCTGGAGGGAAATCTGTTCCCTCAGGCTCCAACTCTTGCAAAGCTATGAAGGGAACTTAACCAAATCTCTGTTCCTCTAAAGAACTCAAGATTCAAAGGTTAATGTGGAATTCTGCTCTTCAGAGAAGCTGAACAACAAATAACTCACCTCCTCTGCTTTTTGAGGCTTTCAAAAGCCCTCATGCTTCTCCTCACCTCTCCTTATAAACCCTTTTTCCCCTGGCTCCTCCCTACCACTTCCTGTCAGTAAGTTGCTGACTCAGTCTCCTGACCTCAGGTGAATTTTATTTAATCTAACACATCGTTGCATCATTAAACAAATGTTCCTGAGCATAAACAAAAGTAACACACCTTAAAATCTTATTCTACGACAAGCTTAGGCTTGTTACCAATTAGCTCTTACAACTTAAATTAACCCATCTTTTTAATCTATGTACTTCCACATGGCTTAGCACCTTTTTTGAGCATGGCATCTTGCTTCTCTCCACATCTCCTAGTGACCAGCCCTTCTTCATCCCAGGGAGCTCTCTCCCTGTCCCCACGTCCCGCCTAACCTCTTCCTGCCTAGCTATTGGCTATTTAGCTATCTATTAAAACAATAGGAATAACACATCTTCACAGTGCACAAAAAGATTGTTCCACAACACACACACACAAATTAATTAAAATCTAATATTTTTATAAGATTTTATTAATAAGACCTTTTAAGATTCCTGCTACAGTCTACTTTTTGTTCTTGATGGTTTTATGGTATATTTACACAGTGATAATTCATTCAGGTGAGTGCTTAAGACCTGTTGCTAATGTGCTGAATACACAGACAGGGATTTGCTGGACCTAGTCCTTTGGTTTAGGACATTGTCTGAATGGAGGACAATGTGGTACCTGTTTCTCTAGTAAGTTCCTATATGATAGTCTTATTGGTGTTCTAAAGCTAATAACTGAAAAGCCTCCAGCTGCAGTCCATATAGGGGTAAAAGGAAACTGACTTCTCTTGGGAGAGGAGTTAGAGGACAGGACTATAGGGACCGTGCAGGAACAGTGGATGGAGTTATTCCAGAAGAGAGGATTATGGCTGAGAGAGCATTTGCTGAGGAAGGGTGGTCAGTCCAGCTGCATGTTTGAATGCTGCTATGAATGTGCAATGGGACTTGAAGAAGAAAGCACTCATAATTTATGAAAACCATGAGAATAAAGATGATGAACCTGCATAGCAGCTGTGATGGCCTGGCTGAGGGTTTTAACTCTAAGCCTGCACATAGTTCAGAATTTAGATGGAATTATTTCTTACTGTAATCATCCTATGCTTTACCACTGTCATACCATTTTTGACCATATTTTCCACATTTATTTCAGCTCATTACATAGGAAACTGCACATGTATGTACAAATTCCTAGGATATTATCTGTCTTTAAAACATCCTTTTGCAGTTATCTTGGACATTCTGTAACTCTTTAAAGTTTTATTGCAGTTGATCAACTTGCATATGCACAAAATCACAAAGCACTGGGCTCGAGATTTGGAAAGCACTTAATCTTTGAAACAATTGGAAAATAATTAGCTTATTTACAATACACAGTCTTCCTATTCATCAGTCCAGTACATACATAATAGATAACCAATATAGATTATATCTACTACAGGCAATATTATCTTCCACAAGTAATCCATATTTCTAGCTTTTAAAAAAATCAATAACAAAGGCAGGGCAGTGGTGGCGCACGCCTTTAATCCCAGCACTCAGGAGGCAGAGCCAGGCGGATCTCTGTGAGTTCGTGGCCAGCCTGGGCTACCAAGTGAGTTCTAGGAAAGGCGCAAAGCTGCACAGAGAAACCCTGTCTCGAAAAACCAAGGAAAAAAAAATCAATAACAAGTCCTACTCATGTAGATTCCAGTAGAGATGCTTCACATACTTGATGGATACATCTAACCTCCAGGAATGCTGAGGTTCCTATGTTTACATATTCACACCCTAGAATAGTTAGAAATACTGGGTGCCCTGGTTAGTCTTCCATCTTTTGACACAAGCTACAGTCATCTGGGGAAAGGGAAACTCAAGTGAAATAACAGCTCCTTCAAATTGGCCTGTAAGCAAGCCTATAGGTATTTTCTTGATTAATGATTGACGTGGAAGGACCCAGTTCATTGTGGATGGTGTCTGGGAAAGTGATCTTGGGTCACATAAAAGAAACGTGAGCTAAACAAGCCATGGAGAGTAAGCAGAACTCTTCTAATGGTCTCTACTTCAGTTCCTGGGCAGTTTTCTGCTTGAGTTCCTGCCACGGCTTCCCTAAATGATGGACTGTGGTGTGAAATTGCACAATAAAATAAACTCTTCCCTCCTCAAGTTGGTTTTGTTCATGGTATTTGTCACAGCAATAGAAATTAAACTGGAACACTATGATAAAGGAAAGTGTATTAATTGTAAGGTAACAAGCTACTATGTCAGCTACAGATGACAACCCTAATAATCTCACCCCTTAAACCCATTTGGTGGTTGTATTTTAACAGAATTACCCTTAGGAAAAATAATTCCTCCTAAGATTAAGCTGCAAAGATCTTTGGATTGCACTGCACAAATCAATTGCAGAAGCTAAATGCACCATGTCTCCACTATAAAGCCTGATTGATAGTCATCATAAAGATAGAAACTTATTCTTCCTTTAGGCTATACATATACATGCTATACTTATTTTTTTCAACAAGTCATTGACTATTGGGATTTAATATTGCCTTCATTTATTGCATACAAATTGGGGCTTCTTTCTATCATGTCTGCCCCAAAGCACTTTGGTCTTTTCATGTTTTTGTATATGTTTTGCCTTCTCTAAACAATATTCATAAGAGAACAAAGCTTAAACTATTATTATGCCTAAATACACACTTTCATAGATTATTGAATTATTATTAAACTATTATTTTTAATTATAGTTCTAGAATAACATTGATACATGGTAGTATTTAAACTACATGGGGTATATAAGATTCCTTTGACTATTAATAATGCACATAATTCCTAAGAATATCAGGATGATTAATGAAACCAGTAATGAAAAATAAATTATACTCCATGTTCTTACTACTATTTAGTGCAATGGTTAAGATTCATATAAGACCAGGATCTCAGTCTGATCTCCCCTTGGTTCTCAGATCTTTGTTCTCTGTCAAATGAGTTCAGAACAGATTCAGAATATAGTGCAGAAGAGAGTGTCATGGGAATTCTTTTTGAGGCAACAATAGCAAACATCTACTCACCACAGACAGGTGGTGGAATGGATGTTATATGATTAAATTATCTTGTGTTGTTTGACCTTATAGAGAATCTATCTCCCATGCCTCTCCCATTTCATACCCAAGCATGTCTGCCTTCAAGTATCCTTTAGGCCCCTTTTCTGAAATGATGGGGACCTAGCCTCACTAACCCTAGGATGGAGTGAGAAGAAAACATTAAACCAGCCAAAGAATAAAACACTCTGTCTTTGAGAACAGCTAGAAGGCAAATCACTTCCATCAGAGGTTTGTTGTATAATATTAGTTTAATGATGCAAAGATGTGTTGCAGTCTTTTATGCTGCATTTATTTAACTCTGTAAAGCTGTGTTTCTTTGACTATCTAAAACACCTGATTAGTCTAATAAAGAGCTGAATGACCAACAGCTAGGCAGGAGGGAGAAATAGGTGAGGCGTATTTATTGGGGAGCTGTGTGGTGGGACCCAACAACAGAGGTTACTGTTGCCCATTCCATATTAGAAACTGCCTGTAGTGGAAAGAGAAGCCAGGTCAACCATGGGAAGCTCAGCTACTGACAGGAAGCTCAAGCAGGAATTCCACCAGACTGCCTCAACTTCCCGAACTGGTTTCTGTTGAGTTGTGAACACTCAATTTGAGGATGTCATCTCTTTCTTTTCTTTTATTTGGAAGCCTCAAAAAATAGGATATTCTGTTCTCCCTGGGACTCCAGTTGGCTGCCTAAGAGAGACTTGCCTCATTGATTCTTCTGGATACTTTGAGAACCCAATTTGATGACATTTACTATTATCTGGCTATCTATTCATCCATCCATCCTTCTCTCCATTACTTGATTTTTATTATTTTTCTTTGGCTTACTATGTACTTAATAAACTCACTCATTCAAAAACAGAAGTGTGATTATCATAGATCATTTTCTGGACTATATAAAACAACAAGGCACCAATAACAGAAACAAGGAAACTATTCCATCAAATTGTAGCTTGGTGATCAATAGGTTTAATTGTGGTTATTCACAAGAGCATGGGTAAGGAGATATGCAGAGCATGAGAAACTAATGAGTGACTAAACTATGGAAGAAAAAAATTCTCTTAGCATGATGATTAGTATTGTCAACCTGACAGGATCTGGAACCATCTAGGACATAAACCCCCAGGCATTCTAGTGGTTATTTATCCTCTGGATATGCTTTTGATAAATTAGATTAATTAGGTTGGTTGAAGTGGGAAGATCCATTGTAAGAGTAGGCAGTACCATTCCCTAGGCTTGGGTTCTGAACTGTGTAAAAATGTGAAAGCTAGCTGAGCACCAACATTCATTGCACCCTTCTTCCTGACTCCAGACCCAATGACCATGTGCTTCAAGCTCCTGCTGTTTTATGTTCAATGCATGATGAACTGTGCCTAAATCTGTAAGCCTTTCTCCTTTAGGTTGTTTTTATCCAGGTATTTTATTGCAGCTTCCCATATATCCTCAGGAGTCCCTCCCCTCTTCATCATGGAATGTCAATGGACCCAATCTTGTGTAGCACATGTCAGTTATCACGTCTGATATGATTTCCAAAGGGCAACAGCTGTATCACAGGGAAAGACAGTGTTCCACAATAGACAGAGTTTATTACAGATAATGGAAAACACTCTCAATTATGAAAATGGAAAATAGTGCAAGGGGCCATTGCAGAGGAAAACACTCTCGTGAGTGGACAATAAAGGAGCAGAGACAAGCTCTCTCCCAGAGAGAGAGTGGACAGTGACCAAAGGAACCACTGTGCCAGCCTCCTTGTTGATGTAGACTTTGCAACGTTTCTTAAAGTTTCCAAAGCAGATTTCTCTCTTAAAGGACAGTTTTTCCATCTACATGATTGACAACCAATTGGGTTAACTCTTAAGGGAGTGCAGTATTGAGGCAGGGTATAAAAATGGAAAATAGAGAAGATGTGGGAAGAGAGAAGCTCTTCACTCCTGCATCTGGCTGAAGGCTCTCATCACCTGAAAGTTAAGAATTCTAGCAGAATTTAAAAAATTCTAGTGAAGATTGCCTTCATAGAGATAATAGTATTTCCTTTATATGGGCCTGTTTTCAAATGAGAGTGTTGAAATAGCAAAGAGCCATGCTTAAGACCTCAGCAAACATGATTTTACTCCTTTTCAAGATACAAACCTTACATTATCTGACAATGTGTCAAGAAGTTAAGACTTTTGTCTTAACTTCTGCAAACTGCTTATGACTCAGGGCTTACCCTAACCAGCTCCATGCAAGTGAAGCTGGGATTCTTGGCTTCACTCTTGAGGAGGCTTTGTGAAGCAATGTAGAGCTATGTCTCTAGCATACACCTCATGGCCACTGATAATATGTCTTTAATGTTTGTTTGTTTGATTGATTGTTTATTTGTTTGCCAGAAACTCTCTACTAAGTGAATGGCAACCTGTGATCTTTTGGACAGTTAAAACTGCTGTGTATTCTACCCAGGGCCAGCTGTATAACAGATCCCATTCTTCTGTCCAAAACTCGTGCAAACGAAGACTTAAAAGAACTTTAGAAGCTGGGGTTGGTGACATACATCTTTTTTTTTTCCCCAACATAATATTTTATGGTTATTTGGGAGTTTCACACAGTGCACCCCAATCACATTCACTTCCCAGTCTTCCTAGCTCCACCCCCTAACTCTTATGAACTGCCTCCCCCCAAAAAAGGAAGAAAAGAAAAAAGCAGAAGAAAAACAATGTCCAATTCGAATTGCCTGCAAACTCACTGGAGCATGGTCAAGCTCACAGTGGCTAGCTCCTTAAAGAAAACTGAGTCCATTCCAATCCCCACCCCTGCCAGAACCCACCAACTGTGAAGAGCTACACTTCAGGAACCCTATCACAATTTTTAAGAGTCCTCTTCAATGGCTTCCTGTCTGGACTGTTTCTTTTGGTGTGTGTGTTGGGGGGGGGGGGTGTCACAGAAAACTTCTATGTCTCTCATTCTCAACTGTGATTTTGCAGTCATCCATACCACTGCAAAAGAAGCTTCCTTGCCATTTTCAGTCAGCAGCACACAGATCATCAACTTCTACATAGTTTCTGGCAACAGCACAGACCACAGACATCCACATGGCCTCTGGCTTCGGCACAAACCACGGACACCAACATGACTTCAGGTGGCAACATAGACCATAGACATCTACAAGGTCTTCAGTGGTAACACAGTCCATGGAAATCCACATGGTCTCTAGTGGGGGGACCACAGACCACAGACCTTACCACCACCTCCAGGAGCAGCACAGACTACAGACATCAACATGGCCCTCAGCAGCACACAGGCCACAGACATCCATACAGCCTATCATGGCAGCATAGACCACAGAGAGCCACAGCCTCTCCATCTTTAATTACAGCACTTGAGAATAAGAGGTAGTCAGAGCTCTCTGAGGTCAAGATAAGCCTGATCTACATAATGAGTTCCAAGCCAGCCAGGACTGCACAGTGAGACCTTATATCAAACAAACAAAGAAGAATTTTTTTAAACAGGAAACACAATTTAAAATATATAAAACAGTTGTGCAAGGGGCTCAGGAGATAGCTCAATTAAGAAAGCGCTTACTGTGCAAGAATGAAAACTTGAATTCCACCCCTAGAAGCCATGAAAAAAGGAAAGAAAAGGGGGGGGGGAGTCAGGTGTGGTGATTCACACTTGCAATCCAGTGCTGGGGAGGCAGAGACAGGTGCGTCCCTGGGTTCACTGCTCACTGGCAGTTCTGGTCAAAAAGATGGCTGATGGTACCGGAGTAAAAGACACTTGAGATTGTGCTCTGTCCTGTCTGCAATCACCCACATGCACACAAACATATGAACACATACACACACATATAAACAACAACAAAAAGATATACAACAGGCAGGGTGGTTCATGCCAATAATCTTGGCACTCAAGAGGCAGAGGCAGAAAAATTACTACAAATTTGGAACTATCTCAGGCTACACACTAAGTTCTAGGATGATCAGGGCTATGACAGCAAGACTCTGGCCACAAAAATAAAACCAAACAAACAAACAAAGCTGTAGTTTACAAGGAGGAGGTAGCTTCGCCTTTATGGGTCAACAAAGCCCTACTACAAGTCTAAAGGACAATAATGATATTGCCTCATTGCTGTGGATATTGCTCTGTATAAATAAAATGCTGATTCATCAGTGGCCAGGCAGGAAGTATAGGCGGGACAAGAGAGTAGAGAATTCTGGGAGGTGGAAGGCTGGGGCAGGAAGACATCGCCAGCTGCCGCCATGACAAGAAAGATGTAAGGAGCCATGTGGCATAGTATAGATTAATAGAAATGGGCTAAATATAAGAGTAAGAGCTAGACAATGGCAGGCCTGAGCTAATGGCCTAGCAGTTTAAATAATATAAATGTCTGTGTGTTTATTTTACAAATGAGTTGTTGGACTAACAGGTCTTGGTAGCACCTAGAGAGAAGCTCTCCAACTATACCTCATGCTTAAATTCAGTGTGTTACAAGAGACTTGGGAATTAGGGTCCAAAGCTAATTATGAGTGAGAGGTCCAGTCTTGATTTTAGAGCTTGGTAGCTACCTAACATACATATTCCAAATAATAAAATATAACTTAATGAAAATAATTTTCCTTAAAGCTCTAAATATTTCCTTACATTTTTCATAATTATTAGAAAAAATATCATGTGAAATGAAAACTCCCAAAATGTTCATAAATTCATGTAAGGATTTCCTCTTCTTTGTCATGATTTGAGCTAATGAGTTTTTCCTATGAGCAAGAAAAGTGCAGGTATTTAACAAGTGGTATGTCCATGGTAACAAATGTCACAAAATACATATTTTACTTTGGAGCCTTCTCAAAAAGAAGTTTTTAATTAGATGGCTCTAGTGCTGGCATAAATTTAAAAGCACAACCACCATGACTATGAAACTTTCTGAATCAAGACCTGTGAGCCAGCTATCAATATTTTCCTTTTTTAGAACAAGAAGACTCAGTGTTATCAGAGAGTCAGTCTGCTAGCCAGTCAATCTAACAGTGCTTGCCAAAAGCAGGCAGATTGTTGGGGAGTTTGACTAGCCTTTATACTCACTGTCAAAAAGGAAACATCCTCACAACATTTAAAAAAAAAAAAATGTGTTGGCTACCAGATTTATTACCGAGCTGCTCCAGAAATTCTCTGGCTTCATTATGTCTGATCAAGCCAACAATAGCCAATTTTAAAGGCAGAGTGAAATATAACTTCCCAGTTCTAGCAATGAGCCTTAGCAACAGGATGCTTTCAAGAAAATTAGCTACCTAAGATCACTTTAAAAAAAAAATAACTGTCAATAATTAAATACATCTTTCCAATGTCTATGAACCTTTCCAACAGCAAGGGATGCCTTCAGTGCCTTAGTTCTTTTCTGGCCTTTGCAAATCTCCAGATATGAATAATGCATTCCTAGGAGCTGCTGCTGTTTTTGGTCTTGATGTCTAGACTGACAGAGGCAGGGAGTACTGCATTTCTCTGTCTCCTACAGCAGCATGAAGAGTTCCCCTAATCTTTTAGAAAACACTTCAACTCAGTACAAACTGGTATCCACAGCTTTGTTGCCAAAATAATTTCAGGGCATCCCAGTATGAAAAACAGTCAGTAAGGGCTTATTGAAAGACTTTTTTTTTTTTTTCCTATATAGGGTTTCTCTGTGTAGCTTTGCAGCCTGTCCTGGAGTATACCTGTCTCTGTATATACCAGGCTGGCCTTGAACTCGCAGGAATCTGCCTGCCTCTGCCTCTCAAAGGCTGGGATTAAAGGTGTGTACCACCACTCCCTGGTCTTGAAAGACATTTTTAATACAGATTTTAAACATGAGAGTTAAGTACAAGGGCTGAGAGTGGGCATGAGCTTCTCTGGGAGTCCAACATTTCATTTTCTTTAGAAAAGTCATATATAAAACAATGATAGATTTGAAGATATTCTCTTCAAAGGGTGGTTCAAGAACATAGATAATATCACAGTATCATTCCTGAGGGGTACCTGACAGGATCATAATTTATAAGGTCAAAGTCTGGATCACAAGGCTGCTAGAAGATAGGAGATCTTACTGTAACAGTTAACAATCTTGTTTGGGAACTCCCAGAGTATGTCTGGGGAAAGGATTAAGGCCATACCCAAGGTCATTTATATCCAAGCCTGGGTCATTGCTACTAGAAATAAAATGTCTGTCTGAAAAGAATTGGTGTCAGCAACCTTCATAGCACATGTGAACTGGGTCACAATTCTGGCTCCCCAGAATGTTATCGAAGGGGTTGTAGGATGTCTCATGATGAGATATTAGGTTCTTTGTGTCTTGAATAACTAAGCAAGGCTTGTTACCAAGGAACTGTGGTTATTTTTCACAGGTTCTTTGTCTCCTTAGTAGAAGGGTTTAAAAAAAGATTCAAAGCTTAATGGCCAATTATTAGTTTCAGAAAAAAAACCCCAGAGCAAGCAAGCCATGAGGAATATGGGATTAGGAAGAAAGAAAGTCATGCCTTTTTTTTGAGTTTGGGTCAGTAATAGAGGTCTGCAAGCAAGCAGATTCATAAGAAAAGCCCACTGTTTCAGGGGCAGCATGCTTAAGATTTTGGTTAGCATTCAGAGAAATAGAAAAGGAAAAGTGACGTTTTCGAATTTGAATTCAGAAAGGTAGGCAGGCTTAGCAGTGAAGATCTGCAAACAACTGCCTCTAGGGAGGGTTTTGAGATGAGCACACACATTATCTCTTTAGGAGACAATTATTCCTCCTGTCTTCTTAGCTCATCTTCAGGTTAATCTGCTTTCCTGGGGAATGGTCTCATAGCCTGATGATTGCCCTGGCCCAGTTGCATTAACTATTAAGGGGAGGGAGGACAGTAGTATGCAAGATTCTAATCTTGGGGTAGGTCAAAAATGTCATTTTTCTACCTAGGTAGGACCAGAAGTAGAATTCATATTCCATTCATTTGACCAGAAGTAAACAGTTTTCCCCATCCAATAGCCTCAGTAAATCCCGGAAACTTCCACCTTTCTATGGTTAAGTGGGAGATGAGATCCAAAGCTAATCATGAGGGGACTTGTCCATCTTCAATGGCCCCTGAACCTGATAGTGCCTAATTGCCTTACACCATGGTGAAAGGCTTTGCTCCTCCCAATGGTGAGAAATGAAAATAAAAATGTACTATTGTCTTGTCTAACAAAGGGTTAAATAAGACAAGAGAATCTCCAGTGTTTTAAAAAGACGATTTGGTAAAAGCCCCCATTGAGTCAGCAGTTTCTCAAATCAAAATATGTGCTCAGGTTTTATCTTTTCAGACACTATACTACTCTGTATTCCTGCAAAAATGTAAGGCTGAGCTCTAGCCACTTACATGGGGCCCTTGCATTAGTTATAAAATTCCAGCAGATGTTCTGCTAGGTGTGCTTGCTTGCCTGAATTTTTACAAGTGCACCTTTCTATGGAAGTAAAACTTAATGCCTTGCAAAAATACTTCCAAATATGGGGTCATTTTCCTGAGACCTCAGACCCATTTCTAATCCCATGTCCCCTTGTAAGCAAGGGTGAAGTGAAATCTCCTAGCTAGACCATTCTGTGGGTAGAAAGAAAAGTTTATTTGGGAACAAACTGCCACCCAGAGACATTGTTTTCCAAGTTCATTATCTCACATTCAAGAAGAACAAGGAACAAGAAATAATCAGAGGGCAGGGGTGTTAGAATTCCTAACTACATGTGCTGTCCAGTAGCCAAGCAAGAGGCTTAGTTGTCCATGGGCCTTACATCCATGCACTGTGTGATCACATAATTTGTGAACAGTGTGATCATGCAATCTATGCACATACATGGCATAGCTACCTAAGCCCATATGCACATGTGCAGGGGGAACCTTTAAAAAGTGGGTTCCATCTCTCCCTCTCTTTTCTTCCTGTACGATCTTTTCATAGGCCTAAGCACCCCCTTCTGTTCCCTTCCCTTAATAAACTCTTATAGTGGGCTTTGTTGTACTTCATGACTTCTCTTGCATGGTAAACAGCACCGCTTAATGAATAATATTGCGCTGCTTAATAAGTAACAAGGGGGAGGCATGTGGGCAAGAACAGCCTGGTAAAATGGAGATTTGGGTCTGTTTGTAGGCTGTTTTCATTAATCAGAATCTAAATGCCCTTGCCCAAAGAAGTTGACAATTGTGGGCAAATAAGGGAAGTAGTGACTTTTTTAGGAAGCAGAAACCTACCTTACAAGTGTAGGGGCCCAAAACAGTTTGACCACACAATTGCCATGACAGACATAGAGGCCCAGATACAGCTACTGTGATAGGCTTACTGACAAAAACACCTGGATCCAGGAAAAGCCATAAGCTGACACCACCCAGGGATCCACCCAGGGATAGGCCAGCATCTAAGCAGAAGTACCTGACACCTCAAACATTCCAACCATTAGATAAGATTAGATAAGATCTGATCTTCAGATGTCCCTGAGCCTAGCACACACTTATTTTCCTTTTCCCTATACCTCTAGACAATCAGGGTCCTGAACCCTAGAAATCCCCTCTCCTCAACCTCTGCTATGATAAAAGCCTGGGCTCAGGGCTCTTTGCTCACACTGCTATGACAGACAGGCAGAGAGACCAAGCTCAGAGCTTGAAAATAAAGGCTTTTACATATGGGATTCGGGCTTCTTGGTGGTTTTTTGGGGGTCCTTGAGATCTGGGCATAACAATGACAAAATCCCTGAGGAATGCTGAGTTTAATGTTCTGTTTACCTAATAACAATCCTTCTATTTACCCAGTCAGGGTCATGCCTGGGTTAGGCATCATTCTAGAGCATTGTCAAGAGCACTGGCATTGGGGAAGCCTGCTTTGGACCTAATTCTTATAATCTTCCCTGTCTTTCCACCCTGCCTCAATATTATCACACTTAATTTCATCTTATTTTCCTATTTTCTTAATCTGCTTTGTGTTGAAATAATAATACTGCAGACTGAGTATTTATGTGAAGAGAAATGTGTTGGGTGGGTCACACCTCTTGAGGCTAGTGTCTCATGATGCCATGCTGACCATGTTGTGTGTGCTGTGGGTTATTTGAGGGCCTCAGAGCCTTCCTCTACTCTTGGTAGACTTAACCTGAGAGTTAAGGTCCTGGATAGTCATGGTCACCAAAGCCACCCAGAGACAGTGGTTTCCAAGTCCATCATCTCACACTCAAGAAGAATAAGGAACAAGAAGTAATCAGAGGGACTGTAGATTTATCTAGGGAACACGCCGAAGAGTCCTGAGCCTGGAGCAGGTTCTAAGAGACACAGATGTGCTGCCCTGCACAGTGGTCTTCTGTGGGATTTAGAGTGGGGACTAAATAAAGACTAAGAACAGCTGTGCTGGGACTGTCCTTTTGTTTGCTTGTTTATTATGGTAATATTTGGGATTGAACCCAGGATCCTGTATAACCATTCTTCCACTGAGCTATCTCAAGGTGGGACTGGTCATTTGTAAGTAGTGCATCACAGTTGATCCAGTAAGCCGTTCAAGCACCTTAGGCATGCCCCCTCAGTTCCACCTCCAACCAGAGTTACTCATCCATTTAGGGGTGTGGTCACATAGCATTTGTGACTAGCAAGCAATCCACTGTGGGCCCCGCCCTTATTGCCAAAGGAGCGAGAACTAGTCTCCACCACTTGGTGGAAAGTGAAAGGGGAAACAGTTTGCAAAAAAAGGTCTGAACTGGCCCTTTTACAATGGTGTTAATCTCCCCAAGACAAACTTCTTAAAGGCCTCACTTCCTAATATGGTTACAATGTTAGATAAGTTTCACCAGGTTGAAAAGGACAAACATTCAAACCTCAACACTTGCTTGGAATACAGATAATGTATTCCTTACATTTATATTTGACGCAAATGTTCAGGTTAAGAAACTCTAATGAGACCATGTTTCCATTTACCTTTACGCTGCAGTTACTAGCCTGTGTGTATGACTATCTTTATTCCCTGGACAGAGGTTTTTAAAGTCTTGCTTGAGTGAAAATAACTGCCTTTCAAAGACAGTGACTTTTGAGCAGGACTTAAAGAACATGTGCTATTCCATCAGCCAAGAAAGGAAAATGCCTGGAGGAGCAAGACCTGGTTCAGCACAGAGCCTCTATTTTTCATATGTTGACTGGAGTGAATTTTAAAAAGAACCAGCTTTCCAGCTGTTGGACTTGGTTCTTTAGGGTCTGGAGAGCAATACATATTTTTCAAAAAGGCAGTAAGTAGTGTGTTTCAAAAATTTGCTACTTATAAACAGGAAGAAAAGAGAAAAATAAGGACAGCAGAAAAGATCACTGTGGTGATATGAATGAGACTGGCCCCAATTTGAATACTTGGTCACCAAGGAGTGGTACTATTTGAAAGGATTAAGAGGTGTGAGCTTTTTAAAGAAAATATGTCACTGGGGGTGGGCTTTGGGATTTCAAAAAGCCCATTCCAAGTCCAGAGTCTCTCTTCCTGCTGTCTATAGATCAAGATGTAGACCCCCCAGCTGCTTCTCCAGCACCATGTCTGCCCACAGGCAACCATGCTCCCTGCCATAAGTATGGACTAAACCTCTGCAACTGTAAACCAGCCTCGGTTACATGTTTTCCTTTGTAAGTGTTGCCATGGTCATGGTGTCTCTTCACAACAATAGAACACTGACAAAGACAGTCATTTAAACAGATATTCAAATGACAATGGTAATGATATTTTAGGCGGAAATACATCTGATTTTTTTCATCTAATTTCTGAAAACCTCTCTTCCTAACCAGCAACCTATACATTTTGCTAAATATGCATTATTTTGAGTTTCCATTTGTCACCTGTGTTTAAACTCAAAATAATTATGAACATCTACAGATTCTCCTCTCCTTCAACACTTTTTATACATCTGTCCGTTCTACATCTAAGTCTATATAATCTGAGAATAACAATAGGAATCAGCATGCATTCACTTAGTGTCTATTGAAATTGATATAATTCTCTTCTCCCTGACATCAGTCTTCTCTTTGTAGATGACTCCTGGCATGATAGATTCTCGTCGCACTTACAAAGAAATACAATTATATTATTTGAATTTTGACAAATTAAAGAATTTATTTGTTGGGCACAGCATAATTCATTTGAATTGCCAAAGAAATTCTAGGTAACTAGACTCTGTCCAGGGATGTTGTGAAGTGAAGTCTGTTCAGCCAGGAAAACTGCTCATATGTCTGTCCTACAACCTTAACAGACTTCTATTTCATCATCAACATCCAACAGGACTGCAATAGTCAGAACAACCTGAGGAAATAGACCAGAGAACTGAGCAGTGTGTGTAAGGAACTGTTCCAGATGGTTTAATTATAATATAAGTCAAGCTGGATCAAATCGATGGCTGGAATACAGCCAAAGATGTTATCTGGAGTCAGGAAAGACATGGAAGTCAACATAGGCACTGGACCAGCTTCTGAGGCCTGGGATCTAAGCCAATAAGCCAGAAGTCAC
The DNA here is from genome assembly GCF_903995425.1 of Onychomys torridus. Lineage (NCBI taxonomy): Eukaryota > Metazoa > Chordata > Mammalia > Rodentia > Cricetidae > Onychomys > Onychomys torridus. The sequence goes on from NC_050448.1 coordinate 101,951,250, forward strand.
CATAATCTAGTCCCTTAGAGAGTTTCTCAGATACACAGATCTAGGGAGGACATGAATGCTTCTCAATAAAGTGACATTTAAATAGAAACAAGAAGGAAATAGAGAAGAAAATCATGCCCTGGCCATCTATGTTCTAGAGAGAGGAAATGATACGTGTAATTAGGTAATCATTTGGTAAGAAGCAGATGGCAAAAGCCAGCAATGCTGAAGCACGGGAGGGGAATGGAAAGTGGGAGCACCTGAGCTCAGAGAAGTTCGGGAGCAGAGAAGACTGGAAGGATGAGGGAGCAGACTTGTGACTTTGCCGGGCATGGGGTAGGGGAGTGATCTGAATGTATTGAAAGATTCACTCTGCTGTAGAAAGTAGATTCTATGAGTTCAGGGCAGATGCAGGTAGACTGGAGAAAGAGCCTTGCAGTCACCCAGGAGTTGATGAGGTCTTGATAGAAAATGAAAGCAATGGAGAAGATATACAATTGATAAAATTTGCTGATGGAGATTGGATGTGAGGGGGCAAGGAAGGAAGAATGAGCTTGGAATTTTGCTAAGAACAACTGAGACAATGACGCTTTTCATTCACAATGTAGTGCCCTGTGAAGAGGACTATAGGAAAACCTGGAGGTAATGGTAAGGATGGGGTCAGTTCAAATGCGAAGTTTGAGAAGCCTGTCTCCTGTACAAATGGAGGCATCAAGCTGATTGCTGGACGTTTAGACTGAAGTTTAAAGGGGAGATTTAAGATGGAGTTCTGAGGTTTAGCATCTGTATTATTTAAAAGACAGAATTATATTGACAGTGTATAGGAAGTGAGTGTAGTTAGAGGTGAGAGCTTTTGCCAGGGTTGAGGTTCAGGAAATTTCCAATCAAGAACCTAGAAAAATGAAGAAGAGCCTATGTGAGACGGGGAATAACAAATGCTGAATGGGATAGAAAAGAGGAGTTTTAATGTTGAAGAAGGGAGTTCAGATGAGAGAAACTAATCAATGCTGATTCTGATTGTACACATCAAGCCACTGGAGGACTAAAAAGTGACTGTCGGAGTGATGAGCAGTCAGTCAGACGGTCTTCAGAAGAGTCTTTGGTGTAACGAGGAAGGAGAACTTGGTGATAGATTCAAGAGGAGATGACAATAGACAACCTCTCCCTGAATGCTGCTTAGAATGGAGTAAAATATCGAAGAGATGTGAAAAGAGAGTGAGGTCTGTTAAGGCCAGTGATAGCATCACACAAAGTTCAAATAATCCGAGAGTCAAATGCAGTGCAGTGAGAGGGGCATAGTGTTTTAGTAAGCAGAAGCAGGTTCATCTGGAGCGGTCTACAACTGTGGTGAGGACTGAGCCCTGCCAGTGTAACCAGTAACTCTGGATGCTTCCCCTCGAGTCCCTCCTCTTCATCAGCAGTGTGTGACTCCTGCCTATCAAACCCCAGTTTCTAAGAGCAGGCTAACAGTCCTGCCCTTTTCCTTTCTCCTGTCTGTGGCTATCTGTTGTCCTTGCTCCTGTTGGTAGAGCATGAGTAAATTTTAACTCACATTGCATACCTTTATAAAGCCTTCCTCCTCCCTCAAATGCCCTTTGCCATTACCACCATCACAGTAAAACGTGACGAAATGGGAATGTACATCTGAGCACCTTGAGCAGCAGCGTATTTAAATTCCATCCCTTTGGTTCTATTGTCAGTTAGATTTGATCTTTTAAGGGTATTGATTGCTGACAGAATCTCTAGAAAGGCTAGCGACAAAAAAAACAAAAACAAAAGATGCATAAAGAGTGTCCAGAATTATACTGCATGCTGAGGACACTCTACACCCTGACCCTGATGATAGGCCACACCCCAAGACCAGCTGCCAATCCAAGTTATGCCCGCTCCTTTTTTTTTTCATGATGGGTTCTCATGTAACCCAAGCTGGCCTCCAATTCTGACTATGTAGCTGAAGAAGTTGGTCTTGAACTCTGCCTTCCTGATTCTACCTCTGAAGTGCAACAACACCCAGATCAGAAATTCCTTTGGGAATTCTATGGGTAAGAAACTGTCTGGCCCTCTGTGGTAGTCTGAATGAGAATCGACCCCAGAGGCTCATGTATGTAGTTGGAGAGCTTCTCTCCAGGTCCCACTAAGCTCCAGCAGTCCAGTAGCCCACTTATAAAATAAACATACAGACATTCATATTATTTAAACTGCTTGGCCATTAGCTCAGGCCTACCATTGTCTAGCTCTTACTCTTATATTTAGCCCATTTCTATTAATCTATATTTTGCCACATGGCTTGTGGCTTACCAGTGTCTTTACATGTTGCTTCTCATGGTGGCAGCTGGCAGTGTCTGTCCTCCCCAGCCTTCTACCTCCCACAATTCTCTTCTCTGCTTGTCCCACCTATATCTCCTGCCTGGCTACTGGCCAATCAGCATTTTATTTATACAGAGTGATATCCACAGCACATGTATTTGGATGTTTGGTTCTCAGCTGGTGGAAATGCTTGGAAAAGATTGGGAGGTGTGGCCTTCTTGGGAGAGGTGTGTTTCTGGGGATGGACCTAAGGTTTCCAAAGCCCATGCCAGGTCTCTCTCTCTCTCTCTCTCTCTCTCTCTCTCTCTCTCTCTCTCTCTCAAGATTAAGATGTTATCTCTCAGCTACTGCCTGCCTGCCTACTGTCATGCTTTCTACCACGGTGGTCATGGATTACCCCTCTGAAACTGTAAGCAAGGCCCAATTAATTATTTTTATAAGTTCCCTTGGTCACAGTGTCTCTTCACAGCAATATAACAGTAACTAAGACACTCTATACCCAACATCTTATTACGCCATACAAGTCCCACCCCCTCTGGCTTATACATCTTAATTAAAAAGTAGTGAAACATCTACATAACTACCACTAATGATAATGATCTATAATTATTTAGGCTACATTTTAGACTCAGGCCCCTACTGCATGTTAGTTGAAGTACCTGACTCCTCTACATTCTCATCCCTCATAGATCTCACCATTTTGCTTTCAACATCTCAGCCTGATGTATTGGTCCTACAATCTGAACGTTTTAAGCACTTAACGTTTTTGAGCTCTCCTTCTGATTCAAAGCTGACCCCTACATACAACAGCTTGCATTTCTGTTAACCTATTATCCAGTTTCGTTCCTATTCAGCCAATTCAAATTTCATCCTATTCTAACTCACCCTGTACATTCAGGAACCATCTCAGTAGGAGAGCTGATGTCAGGAAGTGATCTAAAGCTCTGGTGAATAGATTCCACCACTAAAATGCAAGTAAACAAAGAGCTTCTGAGATTATCATTGATAAGGTTAATACCTTGTGAAAAACCTACATCTCCTTTTCTTGTTTTCTGTGCAAACTTCTGACACTCAAAACAATGAATTCTACTGAGATGTGTTTAGCATGTTGCATGTTTGCCTCATCAGATTTGTTCTATGCTGCAATTATGGGCTATTCAAACAGTGAAGCTAAGTGCGTCTGCAGGTTGAGTGTCCAACAGATTAGGCAATGAGCAGTAAGTACTGTTCTTTCAGAACACTCTTAACCACACAGTTAAATACTGATTTGATCATCCTGGCCTCCCTGAGAGCCACTTAATTTATAATCAACCTACCACTGCCCTGTTTTCCTCTAAACCCCAAGATGCTTATGCAGTAACAAATGGAGTAAAAATTTACCAGTTTTCTGACTATCCAAATGCTGACCATCAAGCTATGTAATTGAGAATCTGGGGTTTATGGGCTTTAGTCATTCCCTTGAATCATTTGGTTTAGCTGCCCATTTCAATCAAGTTAGTTAAATAAATAATATACTTATTATTATTTATTTAATCTAAAAGCTAAAAACCTTTGTAAATCTACAAACATAATTTCTGTTGATGTTATTTCTACTGGCACTCCAGAGACAACCACCATACTGTCACACAACTGACAACAATCAGTGTTTTCATCACTATTTGGGATACTGTGGTTTGTCCAGACTGGATGTGATACTCCTGTCAATGCTCTGAAAGATAAACAAATAGGATTCTTCATTTTGTTTCTAAGACTGAAAATTTGCTCAACTTTTTCCTCCCTCCAGAAGGTCAAAGAGCTCTCTTCTCAGACCTTTTATAGGTGAGCTGCTACCAGAGAAAAAACTTGCTATGATTCTTCCTGCAAATGAGAAAAGAGGAGTCACATCAGTGACCCTGTAGGATTCTGCTTCAAACTAATTCAGCATGGATCCTGGCCATTCCGTGGCATTTTCCTTAGGGTCGGAGAGTGTTGCAAACTTAATAGCACATGAAACTAGTTGGCCTTATTGACAAAGTGTTGTAATTTTAAGGACTTAAATGCAGAGTAGAGCTTCTAAGTTTACTATTTATTACAAACTTTTTATAAAGTTCATGACACTTGAAGGCATTTTCATATTTCTTTGGAATTAGCATTTGAGGGTTCTTTGCTGATTCATAAACAAGTTTATAATAAAACAGTATATTTTCCACATTTTGTCTACAACCAAAATAAAATTGGCTCATATCTAAGCCAATTTTCTCTTTAATTCTAGAAAGACATCTTGGTTTTAATAGTTACTTTAGTAAGTAAGACTGGAGAGATGGCTCAGTGTTTAAATTCACTTGTTGCTCTTCTAGAGAACATTTGCCTTCAGGTTTAAAGGTTCTGTGAGAGATTTTCCAGTTACGAGTCACTGAAAAGGCCTTTGAGATAAAGCAAGGGTCAAGGTCACAGATAACAATCATTCTCTAGCCATTAATATTGAAGTGAAGATTTCCACATATCCTTTGCTCTGACATCTCAGGGACAAGACCTCCCCACCACTCTAGATCCAGTTGCAGGCAAGATCACCCGCACTATACCACTGCACGAGAACGTTATGTGATTTCCAAACCAGAGTTTCTCAAGGAACTCGATTTCACAGATGTTTATCCCCACCCTTCTCTCCCCAACAGTCAGATGTTATCAAGTGGTATTTAATTTTCTATTAGATGTCAAATACATCTATCTCAGTTGTACCAGAACTTATGAATAATATGACTGCCTCTGCTATTTTCACTATTTCCAGATTTTTAATGCCAGTAAATTCCAAATTTCAATTCTTTTGAAGAAACTACCTGCTTTATCAAAAAAGCTTTTGTGATGTTACAAATTGCATAGTTGTACTTGTAAAGTCCCAGAATGTATTAATCATCCTCCAAAGGTCTTGACTATAATAATTATTATTTAGCACATTCTCAGTTCCCAGCTTCATGTTACCAAGCATTTGTCTATCCCCCCAAGACAAGGATACTGAATATGTTGTTATTGGTTCCTTTTTTTTTTTTTCCTTTGCCATAATTTCTCTTCCAACAAATCTCTTCCAGTCTTGGCTACTTGCGTGCACAAGTACTCTAAAGTTCTCCATTGTTTATCCCCAAATGTCACTCCAATTGCATTATCTTCCATGTTCCCTATGATGTTCTGAGAAATTCATTGAATGATAATTGGAAAAACCTACCTGATCGGTAGAATTGTTTAGCATCATTAATTGTTTTATTTTTTAAACAAATTTAGTTATAACATTTTTTAACAGATAATAGCCATGGAGTTGATGTACCTGATTTCTCTTTTCAAGATTCACCAAAGACCCCATGAGAGGGCAGTAAGGACCCTCAAATATTAAAAGGAATCACATGCTTCACTAGCCCTCTAGTGATGGACACCACTGTGCATTCTCCAAGGTTGAGTCCTCTTCAAAGAAAGTGAAAAATTATTATTGGTTACAAAAAGTATTTCTACCCAAAGGCACTGTATCACAGTTGATGGTGAATTATTCCTTGCACCAAAACCAATGCTGGTTACTAATTCCAGCTAATTCTTAAAATTGATGCTTATTTTGAATAAAGCAGAGAATCTCAAAACCATGATAGTATCAGTCCTTTTTGTCTTGAAAGTGGACCAAATTATTTAGAAAGAGAGGAAAATTATTTTTGATTATTGTTTGTCACAGACTTTAAGACCAACTGTAATCCCCTCATGTATGTTACTGAGAGAAAATAATAAAAACCTCTAAGCTCCCATTTCTAACAGTGTTTTGATTTAGATCATGGTGAAGACAGTCTTAGTAATCAACTTGACTGGATTTGGAATTTGCCAAGAAACAAGCTTCTGGGCACACTGGTATGGAATTTTCTGGATTAGGTTAATTGAAGTGGGAAAACCCACCTTTAACCTGAGGAGTAGCATCCAGTGACTTCCCAGATGTATAAGAAGTCCCAAGGAAAAGCTTTTGGTTTTTGCCACTTGCCTTCGGGTCTTCTGGTGAGGACATCTGCTCTTGCCACCACAGTGGCTGTTTGTCCTTCACTGGTATCAGGACCTACCTTCTTCAGCCTTCCAACACGGACTGACCATCAGTGACTTGCTAGGTCCTCCAGGCCTTTGGGTAGATTGGGACTGCTAAGTCAGTCTTGGCCTGGGCAGGCACCAGTTCCCAGTATTAGAAAATAATACTACAACCAGATTATTTTTAAATGACTATCTATAAATAATTACAGTGATTCTATATAGTTAATTTAATAGCATTAAAATATATTTTAGTGCTATTAAATTAACTATATAGGGGTTGGGGATTTAGGTCAATGGTAGAGTGCTTGCCTAGCAAGCGCCAGGCCCTGGGTTCGATCCTCAGCTCCACCAAAAAAAAATATTTGATATAAATAACAGTATAAAGCTATTAATGGATGGCTATATCATGTGACTTCTTTTCACTCTGAAAAGAAAATTTCTTGCGTTATTTAATCATATTTAAAAATAAAAACATCATTTTTCACTATTATTAAAACCATATAAAGTACTATGAAAACAAAATAACTTGTCATTTTCGCTCATTTTTGTGGTGATATTGTGTCCCCCAATATATTACTCCCTAATAGACTTATCTGGGGTCAGAGAACAGAACACCAACTAGATATAGAGGGCAGAAAATGGTGGCACACACGCCTTTAATTCTAGCATTCCAAAGGCAGAAATCCATCTGGATCTCTGTGAGTTCAAAGCCACACAGGAAACAACCAGGCTGGTGACACACACCTTTAATCCCAGGAAGTGATGTCAAGGAGCAGAAAGGTATATAAGGTGTGAGGACCAGGAACTAGAGCCTGGTTAAGCTTTTAGGCTTTTAGCAGCAGTTCAGCTGAGATCCATTTGGATGAGGACTCAGAGGCTTCCAGTCTGAAGAAACAGGATCAGCTGAGAAGTTGCTGAGGTGAGGTTGGATGTGTCTGTTCTGTCTCTCTGATCTTTCAGCATTCACCCCAATATCTGGCTCTGGGTTTGTTTGTTTTTTTAATAAGACCTTCTAACAATTCTTGCTTGCTGTGGATATCGCTCTGTGTAAATAAAGTTCTGATTGGCCAATGGTCAGGCAGGAAGTATAGGCGGGACAAGAGAGAAGAGAATTCTGGGAAGTGGAAGGCTGGGGAGAGACACTGCCAGCCGCCGCCATGAGAAGCAACATGTAAAGACACTGGTAAGCCACACGCCATGTGGCAAAGTATAGATTAACAGAAATGAGTTAATTTAAGATAGAAAAGGTAGATAACAAGCAGCCTGCCACGGCCATACAGTTTATAAACAATATAAGTTTCTGTGTGCTTTCTTGGTTGGGTCTGAGCGACTGTGGGTAAGAGAGATTTGTCCTGACTCTGGGCCAGGCAGAAAAACTCTAACTACACTTGCTATACAGTTTATTTAAAGAAAGAAAACCTATAGACCTTTTTTACTCATATGGAATAATTCCATATCATATTTTAGGTTAAGTCACCAATTAATGACTTTTTTGTGTTGTTTTTATTTTCTTGACTACATCTTCCAGCTCAAGTTGGATATGGAAATGCTTCAAAGAGGACCAGAGCATGTTCTTTAACATCCATGGATTCTTAATTAGATTGGGCCCCTGAACTTAAGGACAGGTTAACTAGAGAAAAATAATCAAAAACTTAACATGACTACTTCATATGTGCATGGCAGACATCAAGAGAACGAGTTTCTCAGAAAGATGGTTTGAATTTCCAGTTTATAACATAACAAAAGAAGAATCATCATTGTATCTTTTTAACATTTTGTTTTTCTTTTTATATTTATGTATTGTATACATGCCACCTGTATGGGAGTGCCCTCAGAGACCAGAAGAAGGTGTAAGGTACTTTGGAGCTGTAGGTGGTTGTGAGTTGTCCAACATGGGTGCTGGGAAGCTAACTCCTATCTTCTGGCAGAGCAGAGCCAGCCATCTTTTCAGCCCTCAAAACAGTACATTTTTGAAGACATAAGAAGGCAAAGGAATGGGGTTGAGGATTTAGCTCAGCGGTAGAGTGCTTGCCTAGCAAGTGTAAGGCTCTGGGTTCGGTCCTCAGCTCTGGTTAAAAAACAAAACAAAACAAGAAAAACAAAACAAAACAAAAAAAAACAAAAACAAAAACAAAACAAAAAAACAATAAACAAAAAAGAAGAAGGCAAAGGAAAAGGATTTCAAGACTATGGACAACAACGTAGGTAGGCATAAGCAAGGAAATGGACGGTTAAAGCAAGTTAGGGAAACTACTTAGTGTAGCCCCTGTTGGTACCAGCTCCATATATATGGGTCTAAGACTTTTAGATTTATGTCCTTTAGGGCAAATTAAAGAAGAACAGAGAGCATCCTCACATCTATGCACAATTCTTACTTTAGGGTTACATACTCTGGTAACCTACAGTAACTGTATAGGGTTCAACTTATATATATTTTTAAAAGGCTGTCAGATAAAATGAAAAATCCCTAGTAACATGCAAATTTCAGACAATAAGTAACTATATATTCAAATGTTTTCCATGCAATATATCACAGGTACACTCTTGCACTAAATAATACTCATTATTTATATGAAACTCAAATTAAGCTGGGAGCTGGAATTTTTAGTTCATAAATTTAACAACTTCATAAAGAATTTCAGAATTATTTTGAAGAGAAATCTAAAACAAATATTTTTAACCAATCACACCCTTATTAATCAAAAAATAGATGTATCTCGGAGTCTCTCAAAAATGCATGGCTAAATCTCTAAAGAATTTTCTGCACATAGAAAAAAAAAAACCTAGCACTTCCTCTAGACCTAGATCATTTCCACAGCTTTTGGCACATTTCCCATTCTGACATAAACAGCACAAGTATTTGACTGCTAGAAATGTTCCATGTTAGAGAACAGCCTGAAATTTCTCTGAATAACCAACCTTTCCTTCAAAATCTATACAATTTACAACCAAAACCCAACAAACTCATATAGCCATACTTTCTGAACCACAGCTAAGACAGAAGGAATTGCATGTTCAAACCAATTCTCTTAAAAGGGTTAAATTTTGAACCTTATTCATTTGAGGGTGAGGGCATGATTTAGACTTAAAACATACAAATCCATGACATTTTGATGGGAACCCCACTTGACCATATGCTTCCTTTAAGAATCTAGGAGAAGTGCCCTTTCTAGGTCAGCTCAGCCTTGAGGGTTCAGAGCTTGGCTGGCAGAAGTAGGTTTATGTTTAACTCCCTCAGCTGGATACCCTTTTATAGTGAGTGAGCCACCTGTATAACCTTAAGGGACAGCTTGCTGTTTGATGCCATGCAAAATAAAATGTCAAGCCTGGAAAGAAGTGCAAGTATGCGACATGCTGGTAAATTCTTAGTCAATGCTCTTCTAGTTCCAAATTAGAAACTTCTTTGGGACAAAAGTTACTACTCCTAATGTTTGCTTCTGTCAAGCAATGTTGAATACTTATCAAAAATTCTTTGGTATTGCTGAAAGTGGTTTTAGCACATTCCTGTCACTTGGAAGAAAAAAAAATGATTGTAATTATGTAAAAACTGACTTTAAAGTAATGTCTTAGGAATCACTGGCAAAGCCTGGTAAGATTCCAGTAATAACATATATATTGAATTGACATTTGCATACACCAAAGTGCCTTTCTTCTGCTTCTATATTAGGCTTCTGAAATCTCTTTCAGGTTCTAGGTCTTTCAGGGTTTCAGTAACTGACAAATCTCTCTGGAGACACTGAACACAAAGAATTGCCTTCTATTGCACACAGAATAAATTTAACTTTCACGCAATCCTTGTGCATAATGGGTTCCTAAGGTGGACAGTAAGCCACATTGTTTAGTAGAAAACACTCTTTCTGTCTTTGGAACACTGTGGAAATGTAGAATTGAAGAGGTAGAATGAAAAGAATGGGCAATAAGCTTCCAGAACAACACAGCCTAACGTGAAGAAGCAAAGCTAGAGGCTAAGGGGTAGACAAGCATTTATTATAGAATGATTTAATGCTGAAAATACCTGCCTGGTCCATGGTTTGGGGCTTTGTGTTTTTAATTTCTGAAGTTTGTTTTGTTTTGTTGTATTTTATTTTACATCTATGGTTGTGGGGAATGCTCTACTTTTTCATAATCTGTGATATTCTGGGTATTTGAAGAGCCATCTTTGTGTACATATTTACTTTTCTTCCAGCAGGAGGAATAGTGAGTTGTCTCATATTTTCTTTACCACTGTGCACAAAAGGCTAACTTACATGAGTACATAGTTAATTAGAGATGTCTTTTGTAATCCTGTGTTTACAAGCATCCATTTTATACAACAACTTCCAGTGACTGCCCCTGCCACTGTTTGCAGTGTGTTAAGATGGTTTTCTTTCTTACAGTTGTAATCACGTTTACATCTAAACACTTGGGTAGTCTAGAAATGACCATTTCTTGGATCTGAGCTAATAGATTTAGACTAGACTAGAGCATCAATACCCATATCTGTGTGTTAACATTTAATTTCATCCTCTAGCAAGAAAAATCCCAATAGAGTGAATTTCCTAGTCTCCTTAGTTTTGTTCCAAGATCTGGTTTCTTAAGATCCAGATGGTAGACAATCAGTTAGAGATGGGAGGTGCAGCTCCGAGTATGAGCAAGTCAGGTGGGCAGTCTCCCAAGCAAGGGCAAAGAGGAGAGTGATGCAGCCAAGAGTCTCATCAAAAGTTTCCATCCTGCTCCTTATGCAATCAAAGAGTTCAAATTTGCAAAGAGAACCTAGCCCCAATGGCCAACATCAGATCTTCTACACCAAAGCAGATTCAAGCTTGCATAATGTTCTGCATCCAGTAGGTCAATGATTGAGCTTAATGGTGGGCAGTTCATCTTGGCTTCTGGAGTAAGACAGGCTTGGGGGAGGCTGACTCTGTTTAAACATGTGTTAGCTGAGTGAAAATGAGGACATAACTGCTCCAAGGTGTAGTTGAGGAGAAGGTTTTTATTATAGCTATGAGGGAGAAAACAGCCAGAGGCATCTGGAAGAGTCCAGACTGAACATGGCCAGCAGAATAGACCAGGCCATGGAGGGAGGGGAGCAAGACAGCAAGAGAAGAGAAAGCGGTAAGAGAGGGGACCAGGAGCCAAGAGGGAGTCAAGAGGGCAAGAGAACCCAAAAGTCAGGAGAATGCCAAAAGAGTACATGGCCAAAATGGCTGAGTTATATTGGAATCGGAAGTTGGGGAACAGAAAGGTCTGGAGAGGTTTAAGGGAGTTGGGGTGAGGGGTCAGTAGGAAGTGCTGAGAAGAGCCTTCTGGAACAGAAACCTGCTGGGAAAGCTTGGCAGCCAGCTCAGCTTTTATATGTTAATAGGCACCTCAGTTAGTCATTTATCCTGGGTTTCTTTGAAGCCTGACATTAGTAGGATGCTTGTTAGCTGTGTAACTGTTATATCTTTAACTGGGCATGGGGGCTGCATGTATGCCCTGAGTCTGCAATCCCTATAGGGCTCTTTGCCAGTATCTGATTATTCTGTCCCCAGTCTGGATGGCCTCAACCATCTCAGATTGAGTTTCTATGTTTTTCTAATGTAGTAGCATAAAAACAAATAATTTCATTTTATTAGATAACAATTGTTTTACATGTGTTTTGGAGACTTTTTTATAAATATACAAATACAGATATAATTTAATTTATTTAATTAGATAACAATTGTCTTACATGTGTTTCTGAGAAAGAATATATATATATATATATATATATATATATATACACATATGTATGTATATATATATTCACATATATGTATACATATGTATGTATATATATATTCACATATATGTATATATTTATATTCTCAGAATGGACTTTGAATTAAGATACTTCATCAAATGATGGCTGGCAACATTCTAGTATGACTACATTTTGCTTTAAGCAAAATACCACTAAAAACCCAGTTTGCTCAATTATATAATTGGTAAAATAAACTTTACTTTCCAAGGCAATCGGGAAAAAGATTATTTATGAGTTAATAAAAACAAAGAAATTACTGTGAATATTGCTAACAACATGTTAAACAAATAGTCACTATGGATGAGGTATACCTAGCTTCGTTTCCTAATGTGATCTCACTTTCGCCATGGAAAGCAACTAACACAGTTTGTAGGAGGCTAGAGAACTGGGCTGGTGTCTTGAAGGAGGGGACCCAGTAAATGGGACATAATGGTGACAGTGTAGCCACTGAGCATCAAGGTAATACTCTCCTCTTCTCTTGCTGTGATAAAACATTATGACCAAAAGCAACTTGGAGAGGAAGGGGTTTGTTTCAGCTTACACTTCGAATCACAATCTATCACTGAAAGAAGTCAGGACAGAAACTCAAATAGGGCAGGAACCTGGAGGCAGGAGCTGGAGGCTATGCAGAGGTGCTGCTTACTGACTTTCTCACACCATGGCTTGTTCAACCTACTTTCTCATACCTCCCCAGACTACCTGCCCAGAGATGGCTCTAGCCACAATGGGCTGGGCTTTCCCACTTGTTTTTGCTAGGGTTTTTATTACTATGAAGAGACACCATGATCACAGCAACTCTTATTGTAGCTGGAGATCTTCTCTCCAGCCCCTGCCAAGCCCTGTTAGTCCAACAACCCACTTATAAAATAAACACACAGACACTTATGTTATTTAAACTGTTTGGCCATTAGCTCAGGCCTACCATTGTCTAGCTCTTATTCTTATATCCAGCCCATTTCTATTAATCTATACTTTGCCACATGGCTTGTGGCTTACTGGTACCTTACATCTTCCTTGTCCTGGTGGCCGCTGGCAGTGTCCCCTTCCCCTTCCTGTTCTCTCAATTCTCCTCTCTGTTAGTCCAGCCTATCCTTCCTGCCTGGCTACTGGCCAATCAGTGTTTTATTTATCAATCAATCATCCACAGCATCTTATAAAGGAAAACATTTAATTGGGGCTAGCTAAGGGCTCAGAGGTTCAGTCCATTATCATCATGGTATGATATGGTAGCATGCAGGCAGACATGGTACTGTAGCTGTAGCTGTAGCTGTAGCTGAGAGTCCTACATCTTACAGGCAACAGGAAGTGGTCTGAAGCATTGGCATGGCTTGGGCATATATGAGACTTCTAAGCCCACCCCCACAGTGACATACTTCTTCCAGCAAGAACATACCTATTCTAACAAAGCCACACCTCCTAACAGTGCCACTCCCTATGACCTTATGGGGGTACAAATACATTCAAACTACCATATACCACTCCTTGGTCCCTATAAGCTTGTAACAATATCATAATGCAAAGTGCATTTAGTCGAACTTCAAACATACCCGCCATAGTCTATCACAGTCTCAACAATGTTTTAGAGTCCAAAGTTCAAAATCTCTTCTGAGATTCATGCAATCTCTTAACTGTAATCACCTATAAAAATCAAAATTTAAAAAAAAAAAAAACAGATCACATACTTCTGACATATAATGGCACAGGATAAACATTACCACTCTAGGGAAGAGAGCATAATGAGAAAATACTGAACCAAAGCAAGACTGAAAGCCAACTCTGGCAAACTCCAAACTCTGCATCTGCATGTTGATGTCAAAGGGTTCTTCAGATCTCCAGCTCCTTTCAGCTTTGTTGACTACCACACACTTCTTTATCTTGGGCTGGTTCCATTCCCTGTTAGCAGCTCTCCTCTGCAGGCATCCCACAGCTCTGGCATCTCCAATATCTTTGAGTCTCTAAGGCAATCCATGCTTGAACTTCACAGCTTCACACAATGGCTTCTCTACTAGGCTTCCACTCAGGGACACCCCTGGTACATGCCTGGCCTCCGCAGCTTTCCTTAGTCATAGGAGCAAATTCCTTAGCCCCTTTCTTCTGTTCTTAACTCCATGTGGCTGAAACTGCCAAGTTCTGCTGCTTACTGGGGCTGGAATATGGTCCCCTCATTCAATTACATCTTTACCAGCTTTCTGTCTCTCACTGCCTACACTTGACTGTCCTGAAACTTGCTCTATAGCCCAGGCTGGCCTCAAACTCAGACATCTGCCACCCTCTGCCTTAGAGTCCTGGGATTAAAGGTGTGCAGCACCACACCCTGCTCTAAGCTTTTCTTTAATTCATTTTCACAAGTTGGAAATTTAGCTGATGGGATCTTGCCCTGAGGTCATCAATCTCTTTATTCCATTTCTTAATCTGTTTACCTCCTAGAACACAGGATTTAGCTCTATTCTACTTCCTTGTTCCCTTTTCTCAATTTGTATTTTAATTTGCTCAGCTTGTTCTTTTTCATTATAAATCTTCATCAGAGTTAACACTAGTCACCACATGACAGAGTCTATACTAGGCTGTTTTGAGATTTCTTCTGCCAGGAGAATTTATCTAAAACTCTTCACTTTAGTCTCAGGCAAATTTTTTGGACAAAGGCAAAAAGCAGCCACTTTCTTCACCAAAATATCACAAGAACAATTTCTAGGCCACATATTAATATTCATCTTTGTAACCTCTTGAGTAAGGCCCCCACAGTTCATAAAATCACACTCAGCACCACTGTCTTCCATTTCCCTAGTAATATGGCCCATTAAGCAGTGCTTAAAGCATTCTACTGTTTTCATAAGCCAAAGAACCAAAGTCCAAATTCCTCCCAACAAAAGCATGGTCCAGCCTATCACAACAGTTCCCCACTTCTGTTACCAACTTCTGTCTTAGGGTTTCTATTGCTGTGAAGAGGTACCATGATTATAGCAACTCTTACAAAGGAAAACATTTAATTGGAGTGGTTCTCCTACAGTTTAGAGGTTTAGTCCATTATCACCATGGTGGGACATGGTAGAGTATAGGCAGACATGGTGCTGTAGCTGGAGCTGAGAGTACTATATCTTGTAGGCAACAGGAAGTGGTCTGGGTCACTGGGAGTGGCTTGAGCATATATGAGACCTCAAAGCCCACACCCACAGTGACATGCTTCCTTCAACAAGGCCATACCTGTTGTGGGATATTTGATTACACTGTGACACCAAGACTGTGTTAATAAAGTTAATGAGGGGGGAAGCCAGTGACTAGCTGACCAGAATTAGGCATGGAGAAGCCAGGAATACAGATAAAGAAGCTGCACAGAAAGAAGTAGAAACTTAGAAATTTCAGGTCTCTTCCATCTGGAATGTGTGGAGAAAGAGGTGCTTTCTGGAACTCCGGTAAAAAGGGGTTTGTCAGCTGGTCACACTTCCTCCTCCACTTCTTTGATTTATCAGGATTCCTCCCAACATCTGACTCCCAAGTCTTTATTGGTAATAGATAAAAACAAAACATACCTACTCCAACAAAGCCACGCCTCCTAATAGTGCCACTCCCTATGATTTTGTGGGGGCCAATTATATTCAAACTACCACACTATTTCAATTACTATTGATAAAATATACTACATACTTACCCACAGGAAAACCTTATGGAAGCATTTTCTCGATTGAGATTTGCTTCCTAAATGACTCTAGGTTATGTCAAGTGGATGGAAAACAAGCCAGGATAGTTTGTGGTGATAGTATGCAAGCAGAAAGGCATATACCTTAATTTGAAGATGAAAGAGAAGTTTTTGATACAGAATCTATAAGACTTGGTAATTGTTGGAAATGATAAATACAAGGAAAGTTCCTCAAATATTCCTTCAAAGATCACATTGGAATCAATGAAGAAATGATAGCACTAACAGAAATAGAGTGTCTGGAAAGGATATAGGCTGCCATCCAAACCAGAAATGGTAAATAAGAATTCTAAAGTTTGACCAAGTCAAGAGGGAGATCATGATGTGGAAATAGTCTACATAAGGGCAACTGACAAGGGATTTTTGCTTTGTACCTGAAGTGACGGGAAAGCCCTAACTGTAAGTAAAAGAAAAAAAGGGCACAGCCAAAAAATGAATAATGAGGGATTAGAAAGGTCAGAATGAGTGAAACTGCAGGTCCCTGGGATCTGAGAGCCTCCTGGTGACTTCATGTTGAGTGCCTGTCACCAACAAAACCCAGACATCTATGATCAGGTAGGTGTTGATACTCTGCAACCTCTGGAGATGGGAGAGGATCCACCATACACAGTCATGATTTAATCATTGGGGCTAATAATAAAACCTTCACATTGAAAAACTAAAACTCTAAATGACAGCTTTGGGTGACTTTCCATTTAATGACTACACCCACTTGCTGGAAATTGGTGCACTTAATGTAACTGGCCTTGAAGAAATAAGGATGTTCAGAAGAGGTACTTAAGTCTCTCAACCCATTATTACATCAGACCCCAGAGAAGTAGGAATGTTCCCAGAAATCTCATTCTGGGAAAAGGAAAAGGCACTAGCCAGAGGGAGAACTTGTCTACTCAGAAATTTCACATGGTTCTAATAATTTGTGAGACCAGCTTCCTCGATGAGATGGACAGTAAGGGGTCAGTGGTGGGCAGGGCTGCATTTGACTAACACTGCTTACTTCATATTCCTAGACATATATGTATGGTGTTGGTGGGATGGGCACAAGGATGAGGCACATGGCAGTTGTCTGGATTTGGTCATTGTGTGTGCCTGGTCATTAAAATGATCCCAGTAGTGGTAAACACTGAAAGCTGAGTTACCCAGACTTAACCATAGCACAATAGTCAACACTGATGAGACCCACATAGATGTGAGGTGTTCTTTTCCTTTACCTGAGGAACATCTTGATTCTAGCCTTGCTAACTGAATAGAAGAACCTCAATTAAAGATCAGGAAGTAGAACAAAGGAATGAAGTAGGCTAAGAACACCAAAGAAGTAGATTTGCCCATGTCATTGGAACATCAAGTGAGGACATCATAAGAGTCTATGACCTCTCTCCCTTAGACCACTTAATCTAAACTTGCAGACTCTATCCTAGATTAGCCTGAGATAAAACCAGAAATGAATTTGAGGGACAGAGATACCAGACCCAGTAAAAAGTAAAAAACAGAATATGAAGCCTAGAAGGCAGAAGGAAGATGTGCTCTGGCAAATCAACAGAGCAAGCAGTGATTGCTGCAGATGCAGTCTGTTCAGAAAACACATCTAGTATCTCTGGAAAAACAGTCGTTGACTAGGTAATATTATTTGACACTGAGGGAGTAGAGTTGCTCATTAATGAGGAAGGCAATATAGTTGAATTCCCCCTGGAGACAAATGATTTTACTTCAGGAGTGTATTTGCTCACTTCAAATTGCTCCTCCCTCAAAGAGCAGCTCACCCTGAATAGCTAAATATTTTCAGTACTACACATCTAAAAAGTAGAGTGCGTTTGTGAGCATCAAGCTTTGGCATAAGGTCTAGGTTAGTTTTTTACAACTTGACACAAGGTGGGTCATTTGGGAAGGAGGAACCTTAATTGAGAAAATGCCTCCATCAGATTGGCCTGTAGACAAGTTTGCAGGGCATCTTATTGATTAATAATTAATGCCAGAGGCCCCAGCCCACCAGAGGCAGTGTCACCTCTGTAGATGGTCCTGGACTGTAGAAAACAGCACAGTGAGAAAGTCATAAGAACAATACATAAGCAGCCTTCCCCCATGAAATCTGCTTCCATTCATGCCTACAGGTTCCTGCACTGAATTCCTGCCTTGGCTTCCCTCTTAATTATGGACTATAATCTATAAGTCAAATAAACCCTTTCCTGTCCCAGATGTGTTTGGTCATGTTGTTTTGTCACGCAATAGAAAATAAAATAAGACAGCATAGATATATGAATAGAATATGGAAGATAATAAAGTGTTGGAAAATACAGGCTCTAGGGGCTGGAAAGATACTTCAGTTTGTAATGTGCTTGCTCTACAAGCAGGAGAACCTATGTTCCATCCCCAGGGCCATGTAAAGTAGCTAGGCCTGGGGTCTTGGACTTGTAACCACTGGGAAGGCAGAAGTAGGCAGATTTCTAGTGCTTGGTCCAATCGACTTGGTCTCCTCAGTGAGCTCCAGGCCAATGAAACCTTGTCTCAAAAACAAGGTGGTGCCGCCTGAGACCAACATCTGAAGTTTTTCTCCAGTCTACACACACACACACACACACACACACACACACACACACACACACACACACACACCCGTGTGTGCGCGTGCTGTGGACTCAGTCTTCCAGGCTGTGATCCCTTACATCAATCACTTTCTTTGGATTGTGTGCCTGTTCCCTCATCTGGAAAATGAAGGCTACAGAGAATGACCTTCCAGTGTTGTGAGTTCTACAGTGAACAGTTAACAGTCACCTGGGGTTAAGTATCAAGGAAGAACCTACAGAGCTAACAAATTTTAAACTTCTACCAGAATACCTATGAATTCAGAAGTTGTACCCTCTTTACCTACTCATTGCTTTTTATTCTACAAGTAAAATGCAGTTACCAAATAGAGATCAGAAAATCTGAGGAAACTTCATTCACATTTCTACCTCTGCACATAATCCCAGAAAGCTTAGAGAATTTAATATCTGTGTATCTATCTATAGCTTCCTCCAAACAGCCAAACAGATCCAAGTGGGGTTAAAAATAAGTAAAGCATTGAATAACTTTAAGTTTTAGTCAACATATTGCATCATGTCTCTGTGCAAATACTTTCATGCAGAAGAATTCATGTTAGTCTTTCATTTCTGTTACTAAATATCTCAGAAAATCAACTTGAGGGAGGAAAGATTTATTTGGCTCCTGCTTTCAGAGGATCCAGTCTATGACTGTGGCAGGGTGGAGCAGGAAAGAGCATATATACGATATTTATTCCATCTGGGCTTCTAGCCAGCAGGTTGGTGTTGCCCACATTCAGGGCAGATCTGTCCCCTTGGTTAACCCTCTCTGAAAGTGCCACCATAGACAACCTAAAGGTATGCTTTATTAGTTTCCTGGGCATTTCTCCATCTAATCAAGTTGACAGTCACGATTAGTCACCATAGAATTGAATGCAGTAACACTCAAACACTTCTATTACTTCACTGATAGTTATATCAGTGTTTGTGAAATAAAATCAGGCATTCCCATTATTGAACTATTGAAAATGTCTTCAGCTGACCTGCTGATATTGCAGTCTTATCTTACATTGCACTGCTTGCCCCAAAAGCGCAAAAGCCCCATCGGGACGGGACAATCTTAGTTTTTCAGAAGGAGCCTGAGGTCAGATTTGGTCTCTGGCCTCAGCAGCTTAACAAAGTCTTTCAAGAAACTGGACTGATTGAAAGTAAGAAAAAAAAATCATGATGTAATGGTTTAAAAGTAGGGGGACATGTGAAACAAATTTTGATAACTAAAATGATAAGCAAGCTATTTTGGCAGATGGCAACATTTTATGAGCAAAATAATATTTATTGTTTTGCAGTCTTGTGTTTCCTAAGTAAAATGTAGAAAACAAAATTTTAAGTCATGCTTACATAGATGATCAATATAGTTTATCTAACTTCTGTTATTGCAAACAATCTCAACTGTCGTGTCATTTATAATTTTGAAGTTCCTTTTCAAGCATATTTACCTTATTACTTTTTATATATTAATCTTTATTTTTGCTACCATCACCTGAATTCAAGCTATAGTTTTTCTGCCCTTATTTTCAAGTCAATCAATACAGATCAGTAAAATTCAGAACAGCCATAACGAATATAATTCAGAAACATCACGTCCAGTGTCTCCACACCATTGCATGTACTATTTAAAGGGCCCTCCAAGATCCTCTTGGGCCCACTCCACTGACTCACTCTGCTCTTTGTTCCGCAGCCACTCTGAATTTGTGAATTGGCATATTGCATCTCCTAGAAGGATAGTTTTTTACACCTCACCTGGTTAGTTCTTACTCAGCCTCTAGATCTAATTTTGTTCATCCTTTCTCAGAATAACCTTCTGTGACTGTTTCACCAGAAAATTGCTGTGCATATTTTTAAAGATTTATATTTATTTGCGTGTGTGTGTTTGTGTGTGTACATGCATGTACATGTGCATTTATGTGTGTGTGTGTGTGCACACACACAAGCACGTGCATATGTATCTGCCACATGTGTACAGGTATCCTTCCATATGGGCTAGAACCTCTTCAAGATCTCCTGGAGCTAGAATTACAGGCAGTTGTAAGCCACTCACCATGGGTGCTGGAAATTGAATTCTTTAGAAGATCTGTAAGCTTCCTCTATTTAAATATGTAGTAATCTCTCCAGCCCATACATTCTTATAGTTCTTAGGTTCCTCCCTTATATTTTTGGTTGTGAGCCTAGCCTTTAATGGCTGAGCCATCTCTCTAGCCCATTATTACTTACATTTATTGTATTAAAATAATTTAATGACTATTTGGCCAACTTGAAAGCAAATCCTGTAAAACTGACTTATCTACCTTTCTGTATACCATATTCTTAGAGTGTTCAGCCTAATAACCTATGCACATGAGCACACAGACCACAGAAAACTACTGCAAAATTAATGATCCTCTTCTCCACATTTAAGCTCTAGGGTACTTTGGTTTATTCTCCACCACTGTATTCCTTGACAACGCACCCACCCACCCAGATTACTTGCCTTCCTACTCAAAACAACTTTTTCACACTAAGTTGAGAGCACACCTTCCTCATTCTGTCAGACAGTTGTGAAGAGAGATGTTGTTTACAAATAGCTACTAATTGAGCACTCTCACTTTCCTGCAGATGTAATAAAGGAAGCAGAAAAACATTACAAGTGAATTCGATTTAACGTTAACATGCTTGGCCCTTTTCAAGGATATTGTCATAACCTCTAGACCCTCTAAGTACCTATTATTCCTGCTGCATGGAAATCATGCATGGAAAGCATAGACAGTGAGAAACATAAACTGATTCTTCACTTAACTTGAGCTGCATGCAGATTTGTTCTGACTGGAGTTGGGTCATTCTCCAACAGAATAGCCAGCTCTCAAACAGCATGCCAAAGGAAACAGGCATAGTATGAAAAACATGGAACATGGATGTCATCCAAACACTTATATCTTTTCAGATATTAGCTGTAATTTTATCCCTAAATTTTGAGTTAAAATGATAACACATTTGTCCAGGCTTTTGATATAAATGCCCACTTATTTTAGATTTAGTTACCTCAAATTGTCTAGGACACTTAAGTTTCAATCCCTTAAAGAACAACTTTATGACTTTGGCACAGAGCAGGGCTTCTGCATTAGCAGCTTTGCTCTCTGAAGTCTTTGCCCAGACTGGAATCCACTTTTCCATCCTCAATGGGCTTCTTACAAGACTACCTTTGGGTTTACCATACCAGTGATTGAGAATCCATCAGCAACAGCAAAACCATGAATGGGATGTTTCCATGGGCCAGGTCTGGAAGTGCAGGATTACTTCTGTTCTCATACCTTTGCCAAAAATACATTCTCAAGTCAGGGATGTCTGCTATATATATACTATAGCTATGTATGAAACTCCAAACCTATTTCTGTAGTGGGATAGAGCACATCTTGGTGAATGGTTTAGCAACATGTGTTGTGTGATGAGGCAAACAGATTTTGAAATCTCTTTCTGGTTTTTGAAGGAATAGAAATATAATTATATAACCAATGTTGGAATCACTCTCTGAAAACTTGTAAGAAATTATCACAAAAGTATACAAGTAAACAAATAGACCATAATTGAGCAATGAAGCAGTCTTGGGCATAAATGAATGCACAATGTCTTGAAAGGGTCTTTCCAGTAAGTAGTAATGATGGATTACTTGCTTAACATATTGTTAATACTGTGAAGCTGTTTGTTGCCATTTACTTCTTGAATGACAATGAATCGCACATGTTAAAGGCTTCATTCCCAGCCCGGGGTGCTATAAGTGAGAATTGCACTGGGTATGGAAGGGCACGCCTTTAATCCCAACACTCACAAGTAAGATCTCTGTGAGTGTGAGGTCAGCCTGGTCTATACAGCAAGTTCTGGGTGAGCCAGGACTACACAGTGAGGCCCTATCCAAGGGAAAAAAGAAAAAAAGAAAGAAAGAGAGAGACAGAGAGAGACAGAGAAAGGAAGGAGGAAAGAAAGAAAGAAAGAAAGAGAAAGAAAGGAAGGAAGGAAGGAAGGAAGGAAGGAAGGAAGAGAAACCTACTTATGCTCCTAGCACAGAGTTGCCTTTCACAGACCCAGAAGCCAACCAAACCTGCCCAGCATCTTACCCATTTAAGGGAAAAAGGAAAGTAGATTCTTACTTCACACCACTCATACACACACACACACACACACACACACACACACACACAAACACACAAAGGCATTCAGGTTTAAATAGTAACCACAGTCAATCTAACGTTAAAGGAAAATATCTTTATGGCTTTGTGATTGGAAACAGATTCTTAACATAAGGTACGGAGACAGATCACATAAGGCTTTTTGAAACATGAAAGATTCTAGTTTCCATGTTCAAAGAAGTGAGTGAAATACTTCAATATTTCAAAAGACAAGACTCTCAGTTGTGTGTAGGAACTGGGAAAACACACAAGAATTAGTGTAGCTCAGAGGCTGTTTCCACAAACTGGGTAGGCAGAGAAATGGAGAGAAGTAGTTGTATAATCTGGAAACCTTTAGGAATCAGGGATGGTGTGGAGAGTTGAGGACCCAGACCTGGAAATGCCTAATGTATTAAAAAATTAGATTATGTTCCTAACGGAGTCAACGATGGTACCCACACTGAGATGGGGCACATTAGATTTCCTTAGTGAAAATTCCTGGGAGAAGACTGACTTCCTTGTGTCTTAATTTAGATGTCTCCTTGTGAGAAATTGTGGGAACGTGGGAGACAGTGGCCCTCCAATTTCACTGAGTTAACGAGGAAGTACAGGCATTTTTGTTTGTTTGGGATGTTTTATCAGAGGGGGAAAATCCAAGAGGAAACTTTCAGTAAGAAGTGAACACAGGACTTGGAGCTGAGGGAAACGTCGGAGAGGGAAGGAGGTATCCACTTCAGAGCCACCACTCTGTTGCTGCTGACCTCTCCACTCTCCAGAACAGAGTTCTAGGACCACATACCAATCTGGGCTCAAACCCCTGTCCCGTGTATACATCCACATTCTAGAGGCTTTGATTATATCCTTGGTAGCATATCCTGAAGCTACTAGAGCTGTTTAGTCAAGACAAAATGAAGATCTACCCCTGACTTTGTGACAGTTTACACTCACCTTCTTCACTTCCCCAGAGCTGGTGACAAAGGACTGGAGTCCCTTGGATCCCAAGAAATAGCACTAGGCATGTTTCATCCTCCTAAGAGTCCTTAAGACTAGGCAGACGCTGGCTCTTTGCTTGACAGCACTTGAAGCTCTGAAGAGCTGTTTCATTTCTGTGAAGTTTCCTGGGCTGCTTTGCTTGCAGTCTCTCTTTGAATTTTATTTGGTTTCCTTCCAACCTTCTTCTCTAGCCCTGACTTTAAACTTCTGTATCCATCTTCCATGCCCAGCCTTCTCCCACAAGAATCCTCTGAGGTCAAATCACCACCAGCATACTTGTTTACCCTGATGTTTCTTTCTAGCCATTTCCTCTCATAATTTCCACTGGGTATAAGTTTCTGCTTTTTTAAAAATTGGGAATGGGTCACTCTCCCCCACTGCAGTCATCCATATACTCATTGTGATAACGTCTGTCTTACTGTGCTATAGTGAGTGTCTATAAGTTAAATGCTCTCCTATGACATTACTCTGGCCCTTGGGAGCCCAGCCGGGTGCTAGTGAAAAAGGAAACTCAGAGATTATAGGATTCCAGAATGGCGAACACCAGCCTAGTAGAGGGGAACAACACAATAAACTTATAAAAGTCGACAATCCTTTGGGGGTTGAATGACCTTTTCACAGGGGTCTCATTTCAGATATCCTGCATATCAAATATTTACATTACTATTCATAACAACAGCAAAATTACAGTTATGAAGTAGCAATGAAAATAATGTTGTTGTTGGGGGTCCCCACGACATGAGGAACTGTATTAAAAGTCACAACATTAGGAAGCCTGAGAAACACTGACTTATAACAACCTAGTCCCTCTTAAATAGTGAAAACACTGAAAGATGAAAAGTAATAAAAATAAATAGAGATTAAAGACTTAAGTAAGTGCAAGCAACAATCTAGCTCCAAGTACTCAAGTCCAATGGAAAGCCAAAAGTAACATGAAAAACCAAGGTAACATAACTCCTCAAAAAGTTCTAATTCTGAAGTAATGGCCTCCAGTGAAATTCCATAAAATGAATTCCAAGGAGAAAGTGTGAGTTTGTTCAAAGAAATCAAGAAAGAAAATAAACTCCTGAATGAATCTCAAGAGAACATGAACAGCTAAGTGAAATAACGGAGTTGGTACAAGACAGGGAAGAGGAATTCTATAAAGAGAAAAACTGGGAGCTGCAGAGATGGCTCAGCAGTTAAGGACACTGGCTGCTCTTCCAAAAAATCTTAGTTTGGTTCAACACCCACACCCACCCACACACCATACACACACACACACACACACACACACACACACACACACACACACACACACCATACATACATGTACACAGAGCAACTCACAGACATCTGTAACTCCAGTTCTAGGAGACATAACCTCTTCTGGCCTCCATGGGCACTGCACACATGTGTTGCATAGACATCATACATTCAGGGAAAATACCCATAAACAAACATTTGGGGGAGGGGATGGGGGAATAGGAGGAATAAACAAACTGAAAGACTAGAAATGAACGTGTTAGGTCAACCAAAAACTCCGTGAAGGCCTCATCAGCATAATGGATCAAGGTGTGGACAGAGGACCCAAGCTTCTAGACAAGGTGAAAGAGTTGAAACATTCTAACAATGTGATGACCAGATAAGAAAGAATAAGCAGTGCTTTCATGGTATTTAAGGTACTATAAAGTGTTTGGAGCACAGAATGAGGTCCTTGTTTCCACAGGTCTCCAGAGAAACAGGAATGTTAAACATGCAGGATTGTCTTTCCAGTAGGAAATATATAAAAACACTGTTCTTTCATCCAGAAAGTTGGAAATTGGAAGTGATTAATAGCCTGATGATTTGTATTATCTGTTGGGCCAGGCCTTATCAATCTCCTACAACCAGGATTGGAGGTAGCGAGTAATCTAAATGATCCTTATAGCCAGGGACTCACCAAGCTCCGACAACCAGGACTAGAGATATCTAATAGTATAAATGACCTTCATAGCAAAGGCTCCTCCAAGCTCTCAAAACCAGGACCAGAGGTGGCTAATAGCCCAAATGAACTCTATGCTATCTGTATGACCTAGATCAGTCCCCTCCTAGGCCTGTAAGCTAGTACTGGTAGTCTATCTCTAAAACCCATCATCTTGGAAGAAATCACATTTATCCTGTGTCAAGTTTCGATCTAATTATGCTTCTTTGTGTACTGGGGATTATATTACAACTGGAAACTTTCTTCCAAGTTATACTGTGTTTGAATTTGTTGAGAATAAACCACCTGAGATCAGATTCCTTGAAATCTTGATCCAGGCTGAGGAAGTCAATCTCAACTGAGTTTTCATTCTTGCCTCTTTGTGTTTTGCTTCCCTGCCAAGAAAACAAGCAGGGTCTCTCTCAAAAAGTACAAATCTAAGCATAAAAAATAAGAGAAAGAATTCAATTCTAAATGCTAAGATCTTCAATGAAATCATAGTAGGAAGTGTCTCTAAATTCAGGAAGAAATAGCAATCAAAATACATTAGAAAAGAATAGAAATGGACCCTTGTCATATCATAATTAAACTGCTAAATGGACAAAGAAAGTATATGGAATGCTGAGCAGTGGTGGCGCATGCCTTTAATCCCAGCACTCAGGAGGCAGAGGCAAGCAGATCTCTGTGAGTTTGAGGCCAGCCCTGTCTACAAAGCGAGATCTAGGAAGGGCACAAAGCTGCACAGAGAAACCTGTCTCAAAAAAAAAAAAAAGTATATGGAAAGCAGTGAGAGAGAAGCACCATTATGCATTAAGGCAGGACCATCAGAATAGTAGCAGATTTCTTAAAAGAAACTAGAAGCCAAGAGGTCTTGGGATGATGATTTTCAGTGCAAGAACTCAAGCAGGAAACAGAAGGTAGGAACTGAAGCAGAGACCATGGAAGAATGCTGCTTATATGGATTGCTCAGCTTGCTTTCTTATGCAACCCAGAAACAGGTGTCCAGGGGTGGCACCACCCATAGCAGGTTGGATTCTCAACACCAATTGTTGATCAAGAAGATGGTCAAACTTTGTGCAACCTTGGTGCAGGAAGGAGGGGCTTGGACCTGCCTCAATTGAATGTACGAGGCTCGAGGCTCGGCTCACTCCCCATGGGAGACCTTGCCTTGGAGGAGGTGGGAATAGGGGGTGGTTCTTTTGGGGGAAGGCTGGGGGGAGAGAGGAAGGAAGACTGGGGAAGCTGTGGTTGGAATGTAAAATGAATAGAAAATCTCTTAATAAAAAAATGTATTTATAAAAAAATAAAAATAAAAAAAGAAGATGGTCAACAGATATTCCTGTGGGCCAACCTAATGGATGTATTTCCTCACTTAAGGTTCCCTCTTTCAGGTGATTCTAGTTTGTGTCAAGTTGACAAAACACAACCAGCACAGCAGCCAACCACTGTCTGATTGGGCTTATGGCCCTGTCCACAATATGGAACCCATACCTGACACTATTACTGGGGCCAAGAATCTATGACTAAACAATCACAGGCCCTAGTGGAGGATCAACTGCCATTTCTCTGAAAAAGGGACATAGTATTACAGTGAATCCTAATGACTCATCATTGTGATACCTACAAGTTACTGCATCTCTCAACTCTCACCAGAGAAATTTCTTTTTTACAGTAGATGGTGATTAACACTGAGACTCAAAACTGGTCAAGGTGCAGAGAATAAGTGACCATGGAGTACTCAGCTGTAAATGGGCCACCTACATCACCCCTGCTCCTCCAAGGGCCAAGTATCATGGAAGAAGAGGGGGCAGAAAGACTATAACAGTGAGAAGCGGTAGTTAAAGGAAACTATTTTCTGGATACAGCAGGGAAGTTGCCCAAATGAACTTACTATGATTGTGACAGTATGTACTAGACCTGTACAAGCTCAAGTCAGAAAAAATCCCAGCATGGAGGGGAGAGGTAGTAATGAAGTCCCACCCCTAGGTGAGGAGATATTGCCAGTTGATAGCTTCTGTGAGAGGGAGAGTTCATTTTCTTTAACGGTATGTTTCCTGGGGAATCTACGACACTCCAGTGGATGGCCACACACCCCAAAGTAGATAGCACTAATTGGACTTAATAGGTCTTTAAAAAATGATGACACAAGATTAGGGGGTATGGAATGATGGGAGGCAGAGTTGGAGGGGGTGAATATGATCAAAATACAATATGTGAAATTCCCAAAGAATAAAAGTATTTTTAAAAAAACCCAAATTCTCAGGAAAATGGATGGAACTCTAAACTAGTAAAAAATATTGAGGTGACCGAGGCTCAGAAAGACAAACCCAGCATGTTGTCATACCCCTGCTTGCCTGGCTAGTATCTGATTAGAACTTCAGTGATTGTGGAGAGGTTGGGTTCTTGAAGGTCCAGACCCTAATTACACATCATCTTGGGCTATCTTGGCCCTCAGTAGCCATTTATCATCTACCTCCCTATGTGACCTAATATCTTTGTGACTATTAGACAGATCTTTGGGAATGTACAAGCAGAACCTTAGTTTTTGTCCATCAAAAGCCTAAGAATGACACCAGCCAGTATCTGAGGCCTAGATTAGAGACCTGTAGCTTTTCTGTTGTCTACCTACCTGATATTTCTGTCAATGTTTTTGGAAAGTATCTTAATTTATAATTTATTTTATTCTATTACCATAAAACTTTACTAAACTTATAACTACATTGGAATGTGGAATTGGGGTAACCAGTGTTCCTGGGCTGTGGTCACCCATATTTGGCTCCAGAATTCTTTGAGGTAAGAGCTGTGTTTCTTGGAAGGTTTGTATGAAGAATAATTAATGAATGCTAAGTCTTAGCATAGTAAGTTCATTCAACATGTGTCCATTCTAAGAGTACTGAAGTATTGGCAGTGTTCAATTCCGAGTAGCAAAATGAGAGGAGAGGAAGAAATTGCTCAGTGTTTATATTTCTAGTCTCCACCATGTTTCTTGGTTGTAAATTTCTGCTTGTTCTCTTTTGAAGCAGAGTTGAGAGATTAGGTTACACCATGATCCAGTTTGAATAAAATATGTCTTACTATTTTAATACCAGTGCTGTGGGATATTGCTGCAACAGACGTGACTGTGTTTTGGGGAGGACTGTGGAAGGACTTTGGAACTTTGGGCTAGAAGAACCATTGAGTGTTAAGAGCTCTGTGGGAACTTGGAAGATAAGAATGTTGAGAGCAGTGCAGAGGATGAAGGCCTGGCTTGTGAAGTTTCAGAGGGAAGTTTAAAGACTCTATCAAAGCCATTTATTATTTTGAACTAAGGTTCTAATTAGGTGAGGCTGAAGAATCAGCAGTGATTAACAAGATACCAGAACTTCTAAAGTGAAACTTTTACATTACTGGGATATTTATTTGATGCTGGTTAGCTGGAGCTAAGAAATTACCAGTGATTAAGAAGAGACTACCATGTTCACAAGGAAACTGGACTTTGTTTGTCCTCCACTATACTCAAATTTTCCACCCTCCCAAATTCATTAAATGATTTCTAAGTGTGAAAAAAAAAGAAAGAAAGAAAGAAAGAGACTAGCATCACTGAGGTGAAATCTTCTAGGAAGTGTTTCCTAGAAGCTGTGTCCAGGGGTTTCCATTGTACCTCATGTTGGCAGCAGCACTTGGCAATAGTAAGCACCACCCAAGTTGTACTGGTTTAGAAGGCATGAAGTCATGGAGAGCAGCTAAGGCTTGGCACTGTGAGAGACCAGGAGAGGCCATTGGTGGAGGTGCAGCCTCAATAGCAGTTGGAGGCCCAAGATTGAAAGGGTCATGCAAAGAAGTTGAGGCCTGGCACCATGAAAAGAGCCTATGTGTGGTGATGTTTGTTTGTGCTCTTACAAATAAAGTTCACCTGAAAATCAGAGAGACAAAGGAGCAAGCCACAGCCACCTCTTGCTTGCCAACTCCTCAGCCTGAAAGAGAGCTGAGTTCCTGTTTCTTCCTGCCTTATATTCCTCTCTCAGGCCAGTCATATCACTTCCTGTCTCCAACTCCCTAGTGCTGGGATTAAAGGTGTCTGCCTCCCAAGCATTGGGATCAGTGCTGGGATTAAAGGCATGTTTCACCACTGCTTGGTCTCTATGGTTAACTAGTTGCTAGCTCTGCCCTCTGATCTTTAGGCAAGCTTTATTTGTTAGAGCACAAACAAAATATCACCACATTCCCCCCTTTTTGTCTAAAATTAAAAGAGGCTATTGGTAAAAGTGAAGCCCAGTTGCAGCAAGGGATCCCACATTTTGGAGATTCGAGTACCATAGGATGGACATCAAGAACAGTAGCAGCTGTGGAGTGCAGCTAGCTGGAGTCTAGAGGACAAGCTGTGTATGTGCAGAGAAGTGATCCACGCCATTTGGAGGAGACTAGACTATAAGTGAATCTCAAATAATTGGACACTGAGTTATTTATACCATTGGAGTTTGTTTTTGCTTGGTTCAGACTGTGTGGGTGCTCTGGTTTTTCCTTCCTGAATAGATATTTAATTTAGAATAAATTTTGATTTTTTAAAGGAGCCCACAGACGAAAGACTTGAACTTTTTTTAAAAGAGATTTTGGATTTTTAGAGATATTGGATATTTTAAAAGACTGAAACTTTAATGCGTTTGAATTTGTAAAGACTGGGACTTTGAAAATTATTTATGATTTCAATGTGAGATCTTTAGAATGAATAAGGAAGGAAGAGTTGTGGCTTAATAGTGATGCATTTGTGTGTCAAGGTGACAGGGGTCAATTGTATTGGCTAGTTTTGTGTGTCAATTTAACACAAGCTAGAGTCATCAGAGAGGAAGGAGCCTCAGTTGAGGAAATGCCTCCAGGAGACCCAGCTATAAGGCATTTTCTCAATTAGTGACCAAAGGGGGAGGGCCCTGTCCATTGTGGGTAGAGACACCAATCAGCTGTTGGTCCTGGGTTCTCTAAGAAAGATGTCTGAGCAAGCCACATAAAGCAAGTCAGTAAGCAGCACCTCTCCATGGCTTCTGCATCAGCTCCTGCTTCCAGGTTCCTGCTCTGTTTGAGTTTCTGTCCCGACTTTCTTTGGTAATGAAGAGTAATACTGAAGTGTCAGCCAAATACACCCTTTTGTAATGAGTTTTTCTCTGTCCCACCATCCAGCTCCCAAATAACAACACAGAGACTAATTATTAATTATGAAAGCTTGGCCTTAGCTTAGGCTTGTCCCACTTACAACTTAAATTAACCTGCTTTTTAATTAATCTACATTTTACAATGTGACTTTTCCCTTCTTTCATCTTGCACCCCATTTCCTCTCTATGTCTCCTGGCATCACCCTTACTACTCGATTATCTCCTCCTACTTCCTCTCTCTGCCCGGAAGTCCCTCCTACACCTCCTGTTGGCTCTTCAGCTCTTTTTTTGTTGTTGTTTTGTTTTGCTTTTGGTTTTTCAAGACAGGGTCTCTCTGTGTAACACTCTTGGCTATCCTGGAACTTCACTTTGTAGATCAGGCTGGCCTTGAACTCACTGAGATCTGCCTGCATCTGCCTCCAATACTGGGATTAATGGTGCTCATCAGCCCTCCCCCCATTTCTTTATTAAACCATCATAGGAATATATGGTCACACAGTGTACTAATATCCCACAGTACCCTTTCCTCCTCAATTTGCTTTGGTGTTTCGGCACAGCAGAAGGAACCCTGACGGAGACAACAAGCTTCATGAATGACTTTCGTGTGTAACATCTCCCTTTCTTTATTGCTCTTCCACCCACTTTGTTCATGGACTAGTCAGGTAAGGGTGTCTGACACTAACCTCCAGAGTCACTCTGTTCAGAAGCATACCTTCTGAAAACTTTATTTTGCAGCTATTCCTAAAATGATGAAGTAGAGTTAAAAGAAAATAAAATCAATCTGACTACTGTCCTAAGGAGGTCCAAACTTCAGAAATAACTGAAATAAAATAAAATTAAATAAAAGAAACATTTTAGGGACACCACAATGCAGATCAAACGACAGAGCAAATGTAAATTAAACACTTTGTATAAAAATGTACAAGTTTATTATCTACTAATACTAATTAGAAATTGATACATCAAATGTAGTTATTGTTCTTATTGTACTGAAAAATTATTCTAGTCATGTACAGTCACCATTATCTTAAATAGCTGAGGTACTTTAAATAACTGTATGTAGACGTCACTGAATTGGTATTTAAGGAACAATTTTCTTCCTAGTTTTAAAACATTTATTATGCTCATTTTTAAATTTTATTTTTTTCTTTTCACTTTTAGATTCAGGGAAGAATATTAAATAATTTCATTATAACCTAGAGCCATATATTTAAGTTATATATTTAAAATGTTTAGTCAAGACCAAATTTTTTTCCTTTCAATTTTTAACTTAATTATTAATACTTAAACACTATTTTCCCTCTATTTATTTATTTATTTGCTATAGGTGATTCTTGACTTTTATGGTCAGGATTTAAGACCCAAACACATTTTGATTTTGTTATTTAAAATGTTCAAATTTAGCCAGGCCTGTTGGTGCACACCTTTAATCACAAGACTGGGGAGGCAGAGGCAGGGGGAACTCTGAGTTCTAAGTCCAGCCTGGTCTACATGGTGAGTTCCAGGTCATCTGAGGAGACATAGTGAGACCCTGTCCCAAACAAATAAAAGTGTTCAAATTTAAGGACATAAAAGAGAAGATTTGTTTAAAACAAAACAAAAACCAAAGGAATCAAAGCTACATAAAAACCAGCCTCCAAGGGTGCCTCATAACGACAGCTGAACAGTAGAGGTCTCCAGGTAGGAAACAGACAAGAAAACATGGGACATACGCAGTTTCCACGTGCTTGGCAATGTCAAAAATCCGCAGTAGGAATCTAATGCATGGGAAGAATAGCTAAAGACATAAGTAAAACTGAGGGGAAATTATAGTAAAACAAGCCAGTAAATGACATTTTCGTGGGCAGAACAATGCAGACACTGAATGATGACTAAATACGAAAAAAATATTTCCTTGTGGCAGTTGAGTGGGAGAGGTCTATTAGAACTATGAGCAATATTTGCAAAACCTGCAACAGCAGAGCATTTAACATTTTTATGACTAGCTTGAGTACTTGAGTACAAGGGCCACTCATAGGTGGAATAGCATTCTTTAAAACAGGAAAGACACAAATATAATTTTAAAAAACTGAAAAAAAAAAAAAAAAAACCAGGAAAGAAAAGAATTAGGAGGAAGATGTGTGACAGTGAGCAAGGAGCCTCTCAGAACAGGCGACAAAGCCTAAGCAGTCTCCATAACCGAAAGTTATCATCTTTCTGTTGTGAAATTTTAAGTGCATGATGTAATTCTAAGCACAAGCAAATTAGGATTGTATGGTATCCCGTAGAACACAAAGCAGCAAAAAGAAAATCCGTTCACGATGCTTCTGCTTTCCGTCGGCCTCTAAACCTGCAACTGCCACGTTTATTAAAGACCCAGAACTAGAGAGAAGGCCCGGAAACTACCTTAGCAACCAGTGACAACTTACATGCTAATTTTTTTCTTCCTGCTAATGTTTAAGCAACAGTGGCAGGAATGAATGCTCGAGAGCAGGCCCATTCTTGAACTTTATAGCGGTTTTCCGGACAGCCACGGACGGAGCGCATTCCTGGCTTGCTCTTTTGAGAACGTGAAGCCAAGAACTCACGATCATCCCTCTCTCCCTTTTCCCCATCTCCCTTGGCACAGCGAAACAGGCAGGGCATGCTCACGTGATGCTGATGACGTCAGCCCCCACCGGGTCGCGTGACCCGCAGCCAACCTTCCTAGTGCCCCACCCCCTCGCCACCAGAGTGGGACATCTCGCGAGAGCCCTTCTTACTATCAGAACTTGCTGAGGTTCCAGGGGAGTTACTCTGGAGGGGAAGGAAGGTGTGGCAGGGTGCTGGACTTTCTGCTTTCGTTATGTTAGGGTCGGTGGCCAAGCAAAGGCATATTATGGTGGGGGACTGCCCTAGTCTGGAAAGCCACGGCAGAGGAGGTGACAGGAAAACCTCAAATGAAACGTGGCGCCCAGGCTATCCTCGCCCCTAGCCGAGGGACAGCGGGGTGCAGCAGAGGTGGCCTAGCCTGGCAGCCCCTGGCCGTCACCGCGAGCCGGGGGTGGGTGGGTGGGGGGACGTGGGACCCGGGTCGGGGAGCAGTAAACGCGAACCGCGCCCAGATGCAGCGGCTGCATCCCTCTCTCGGCTTCCCGGGCACCACTGTGGCTGAGTGGCCGGCCTAGAGACGTCCCCGGTGTAGGAGCTGCGAGTCGTCCCTCCTCTTCCCGACCCCTCGTGGGTCACTGCGACAACCCGGCCCCGACCCCTCAGTGCGCTCCCCGCTGCTCCGCACGTCTCCTCCCTCCGGTCTCCCTAGACGGCTGCGGGAGAGCAGCCCGGAGGGACTCGGCTGGAGTCGCTAGAGGGAGGTGTAGGGCCGGCGAGGAGGGGGCTTCGCGGGGCGGGGAGAGGCGGGAGGAGGCGCCGGGGAGGAGCTGCGGCCGCCAGCTTCGCCCGCCCGAGCCAGGCGCACTCTGTCGCCGCACGGGTTGCCAGCCTTGCGGCCCCGTGGGGAGCCCGGGCCACCAGCGCCACCTCCGCCCCGCAGGAGCAGCCGGCCGGCTGTTCACTCTCGGCCGCCGCCCGTCGCCCCGGGCGCTGCGCTGAGCTCGCTCTGCGGCCCGGGTGTCACTCTGCGGCCCCGGTGTCAGCAGCCAGCCCTCCGGCCGGTCCCCCGACCCCTTCCGCGGCCGCGGCGGGAGGAGGAGGAGGAGGAGGAGGAGGAGGCGGGATCGCGGCGCGGGCTGGTCTGGCCACCTCGCCCCGCGCCCCGCCCCTGCGCGCACTCCCTCGCGGGCGAGCTACTTTCGGACAAGGAAAGTGAGGGCGGCCCCGGGTGACAGCGCGGCGGCGCCAGTCCCGGGAAGCCGCGTC
Organism: Onychomys torridus; assembly: GCF_903995425.1. Lineage (NCBI taxonomy): Eukaryota > Metazoa > Chordata > Mammalia > Rodentia > Cricetidae > Onychomys > Onychomys torridus. Next base: position 101,985,627 of record NC_050448.1, read on the forward strand.
TGTTCGCGTGTCGTCCGTCGCGCTCGCTCGCAGCGGCGCACTGTCCAGACCCGGCCATGGCTTCGACCACCACCTGCACCCGCTTCACCGACGAGTACCAGCTCTTCGAGGAGCTCGGAAAGTAAGCGTCCCTGCCTGGCATCTCCTCCCGCGACCCCCCCCCCCCCTCGTCTTCCCCGTGGGGAGAGGGAGCCCGCAGGCCGAGAAGGGGTGACGGACCCCTGGCTTGGTGTGCGGGTGGGGCACCGAGGGGAGGAAACCTCGGCCCCGCTGTGGCGGGTGCCCCGAGTCCCCAGCCCACCTCCTCCTCCTCGGGTCCTCCACCTCTCCACGGGAGACTTAGAGAATTTACGATCTCTGCAGTTGTAGCTGTCATCCTGAGAAGTGTGAGCGCACGCGAGTGTGTGTGTGTGTGCGCGTGTGCGCGTGTGTTCTGAGAGGAAGGGAGATGCATGCAAAATGCAACATCTATCACATTTTCGGTAAATAGGTGTCTCCTGCTCAGCCCACGGTCGGTGTGTCTGCCGTCCGACCCAGGTTCCGATGAGCTGATGAGCACTGGCTCTCAGACATGGTGCCATATTTATCGATGCCGAAAGTTCAACTTGGCTTGATGGAGAGTCTGGTTCGGTATCCAAGTAGTTGTTCTGTCCAGGAAAAGGGCCACCCAACAGAACCCACGCCCCTGCCCCATATCCGCTATCCTTTGCACTACATGACTGGCTCACCGTCATTCTTTAGGATTTAAGTACGTGTACATCTTTCCTGAGAAGATTTATTCATCTAGGCAGCGGAAAAGCCCTCTGGAGCTCAGGAAAGCGCTTCCCAAGGGTAGCCTAGCGTTGTGGTTGTGTAAAATGACCTCCTCCACTTAAGTGCCAGAACTTCTTGTAGATGTTAAAGAGGGACTCGGTACCTACAGAAGATCTGTAGAGGGGCGACCAGAGACCCAGTCAGGAATGCTGATTTACCCAGCATCCGACACCAAACCAGTTCCTCTATCGCTAATTTCAACTACTAGGGGAAAGACGCATTTGTGTGTGTGCTGTAGGTACCTACAGTTGCATGAAAGGAAGTGTAAGCATTTTAAATGGAGTGAAAATGATATCTTTATAGATGATCTGCTGTTGAAACATGGAGACATGTCGGAAGAGCAGCTTAATTCAAATCTCTCCCCTCCCCCAGCCCAAACCAGGCAGAGAGAAATCACCTTACCCCAGGATCTGGTAAAGCACACCAGTGAGCCCCAGATTTATGTTTTAATGAAAACAATCGCCATATTTACTTACTTGGAGCCATGTTAATTATTTTCCCTACCGAAATAAACAGGCAGCAGATTTTTTTTTTCTTCTCTCTGTTCCTCGTCTCTGCTCTTTGCAGGCTTTGCTATGGGCATTTGGTGTTTTGTGAGTGTGAATTATGAAATGTTTTCAAATTTCATGTGCAAACAAGAGTGGTCATAATTGGCAGTTCCTTTTATTTTGTTGATTAATAATGTGTTTCCAGTCAAAAATTATTTTTATTCATCAGTATTTAAGAAGGATCTGGGTTTGCCAGAAAGAATTTCTAGATAGTACTCTTATTATATTGATATTTGACAGACTGCTAAAGACCCATAAATATGCTCGTGTAAGTTTCTAAGTGTATACTAGCTCTGATTATACTGCTGACTTGCTAATTATTGGTTTCCAGGGGGGCATTCTCAGTGGTGAGAAGATGTATGAAAATCCCTACTGGACAAGAGTATGCTGCCAAAATTATCAACACCAAAAAGCTTTCTGCTAGGGGTGGGTATTTTAAACCACGTTTATTTATATATGTTAATTTTGTACTTGTATGGATTGGTGTTGCCTTGTAAGTAAATATAGCGTGTAGTTATAATTGCATTTTAAACTTAGGCATCATGTTTCATACTGATATTTTTCTTTGCCCATTGTCCCTTGGTCTGTATACTTTGAAAGCAAATGAAAAACAAAATTGTTATCAGTGACTTATTGAGATGCTGTCTTAGGAGCTGTAAGTAACATAAATAAATATTTTTTCAAAGCAGATAAATGTCATGAAGTGCATTGTGCTTTTAGCTCTAGCGTGAAATAACTTTCAGAAGGATCCTAGAATGGAAAAACGTAAGTCTCGTAACTGTCATGATTCCCTTTCACTTTTGAGACGAGAAACAGGCCATGGTTCAGTTGAACGTATATTGCAGTTGTAGTTACAGCTGAACTTAACACGTTGAGCTGTATTTAACTTCAGGGGTTTTGGGAAGAAAAAAAGATCATTGCTGTAATCTAGGAAGTTAGCTTAATTTTGATGTGCGTAGGTTAGGCCTTTAACTTGGTCTTCTGAGTTAAATTTCCATCAGATCATACGATATATTTTACACCTGCAGTTTATAGCCACGGAGATAATTCTTACTTAAAGCTATTGATATAAGTTTAAAAAAAAAAACAACTTGGAGCAATATGCTCGCAATTTTTTTTTTATTATTTTGTTTAAAATAATGCAAAAGCACATATACTGAAACACTGAGCATTACAGTGACTGCAGGCATATGCCTAAGGTGTTTTCATGACGATTTGATGAAATTAAACTGAAATCAAAATGAACAAAATACCATCCCCGCATCCCATCCCAGTGACCTGGTTTATTTTAAGTAATGAGAGGAAATTCCATTAGAGTTAGTTTTCCTCACTGCATATATCTTTTAAGACATGCCACTTAAGGATGTCTGGATACCATTGCTTTTGTCCTTTGCTGTGGTAAATGGATTTACAAATTCTACTTTTAAGATGAGCTGCAGAATGGAATTCTGTTGTGATTTTCTTCCTCTGACTTGCCAGAGTTCTGAGAAAGACCTATATGCTAAACTAACCACGAGCACCATGGAGTCCTGGTATGGAAATGAATAGGAAGAAGCTATGCTAATTACATTTCCCCTTCTAGTCTCCACTCCGTTGGGAGGGTTTTAAGGATGACAAGGCGATGCGGAAATATAAATGGCAGTTTAAGGGAAAGAAGAAGGCGGCTGAAAAGAGTCAGTCAGACTTTTTCCAATGATTGCTATTTCTTCTGGTGTGATAGGTACTTTGGCAGTGGTGGGCTATCAATTTTGGGGGGTGTTACCATGTCTGTTCCAAGTTTATTAGTGACTTCAAATTTCCTCTTAGGCAAATGAGTCTTTATTAATTAGAGTCAAGACTTTGTATCCTCTTCAGCTCATCCTCCCTCCATCAGACTGGCAGCGGACCTGTCTGGTCACTCCCTTCTGCTCTCTGGGAGGAAAGTGCTCCAGACTGATTGCCTTTCTACCAGGGTCCCTCAGCTGCTCATGCTGGGCTTCTACAATCTCCTGCCTGACTCAGAAGGCATTCTTTCGACCTTCTTTTGCTATTTTTTAGTTATTTACTCTTATTACATTTAGTTATGTGTGTGTGTGTGCCTGTGCACACACGCGGGAGTGTAAGTGCTCTGGAGGCCAGAGACATCTCTCTGATCCCCATAGTTACAAACCCTCAAGTATGGGTATGAGGAACTCAGCTCCTGCTCCCTGCAGGGTCGGGAAGATCCTTTATCTGCAGAGCCATCTCTCCAACCTTTTTCTCTGCATTTTTCCCCCCTCCCAAGAACATTTTCTGTCCTGGGCTTCAGGCCCAATTCCTGGAGCTGCTAGCCATGTGATCTTAGGCAGTTTACATATTTTAATCTGAGCCTCAGTCTATTCATCTGCAAAATGGGTGAGAGAGAGAGAGAGAGAGCCCTTTCATACATGGTTTTGATTGATATGATTGGCTTAGTGTAGAGTGTAGAGTGGTACGTATCACATAGTATGCTCTTAGTGAATTTCAGCTGCTACTCTTATATGATAGGAATGGAGTAATGATGAAATTACATAACTTTTTTGAAAGGTCTTACTTAATGTGAAAGCACTTGAGAATTGTTGACCTAGTGATGTGGCCCAATTCAAATAGTGGCTCAATTGCTTAGTGTGTAAATTTGATCCAGTCATGCACTTTTCTAAGATCTCAGATTATTCATCAATAAAATGGTAAAACTTACACAGTGAGTCTCATGGGGTGTTTCCGGTATTTAGTGAATTTTGTGAGAACCGCATCTTAACTTGAAAAGTACCTTACCAATTTGACTTATTACACTTCTATGTAAAGAATACAGTCATTTATTCTAAGATACTCTGCAGCTTTATTTTGTATCAACACAAAAATTAAGGGTGGTTATAGAATAGTTTTATTTTGCAGTGTGTATATTTGTTTCAGTTGTACCCATATTGAATTACAAATCATTTGGAGGAAACCATGCTTTCACCTTTGACATAACATTCAGGTATACAGTGTTGAGAACACTGGACAGAGTGACTAGAATGATGTGTGTTTATTACATAATTTTAAAGCAGTTAAGTACTTTGTGGCTGAGAACAAGGGAACACTGAGATCAGTAAAGTATATTCAGAGACTATGTTTTAAAATGTAAGTCTTGGAAGCTGGAGAGATGGCTCAGCAGTTAAGAGCACTTGCTGCTCTTGCAGAGGACCTAGGGTTTGATTCCCAGCGCCCACATGGTGGCTAAGAACTGTCTGTAATTCTAGTTCCAGAAGATCTGAGGCCCTCTTCTGATCTCCACGAGCACTGCATACATGTGATGCACAGACTTACATGCAGACAAAACATTAACACATAAAATAAAAATAAATGTTAAAAATACACAATCTAAATTTTCTTTTAATAACATTCATTTTATAATAATATAGTATAATTTTTTGTGGGAAATTTTTATAGTGAGAAACGTTCAAAGTAAAATACAGAATTCAGTGCAATATAGTACACTTAATTTTTTCCAAGAAAATAATTTTTGGGAGCTTCATTAGACACATTTGTGAAATGGACAATTTTTGTGCAACTTTTTGTTTATGTTATTTGATATTACATGCCTTTGTAAATCTAATCCTTAAGGCTATGCATTTCAAAGACAAGGAAATTTCTACCACCCAACTAATTTTTTTTAAATCCCTTTTGTGCTGGGAATTTAACCTAGGCCCTCACACATACTAGGCAAACAGCACTACCATTGAACTATGGTATCTGCCCTCAGCTAATGTTCTTTAGCTGAAACAGACAAAAAAAAAGAAAGTGCCATTTGTCAATAAATCCAAGGCTAGGAGGGAGAATGCCAAACACTTGGCTGGACTCCTGCACAGATTTGCACATCCCTCTGCTGTCACTCAGGCCTTTGCTGTGCCTAGACTGTAGAGGGTTTTCAGCAGACAGCTTTAGTTGTTTTCGCTCACTGTTAGTCACACACTCCATATTTGAGAGACTCAAAGTCTGTTGAAGAACTTCTCTGTGTCTTCATCTGCATATATGCACAGGACATTTGGTGTTAGTGTCATTGAGCATGTAGGTCAGTGGGCTCTGTATATCTTATTTTGCCACTTGCTAAGCTTTTTTTTTTTTTTGGAAGCTCCTAAGCATGGCCAACATTTGATATCTTATATGTGGTTTACAAATTCTGAAACATTGTTTTAATTAGGCATGGTTAGGAAGTAGTGAGTAGGGACAGTAGAATTTGTCTTACATTTTCTTCATAGGAATTTGGTCATTTTGACCCAAGCAATTTGCTTAGTACCTATCAAGTGCTACCTTGTTCCAGTGTAGATATTTTGTCTATCATCTGGGCATGTTTAGAGCTGTGAGCTGTTACTGATGTGAAGACAGTAGTTTCGACCACACTAGGCTGGTGGCTCTGACTGCAAGAGCCTTCAGAAACAGTTCATGTAGTAGACAGTGCGTTTTAAAATGCTTCAGTAGTAGCTATGACTTCTTGATTTTCTAATTTTCTAATACGTGTTTTCATCCTTACAAAGTCCTTACTGCTACACAACCAGGCATACCATAGTTGTTATTCTCATAAAAGAAAAGTTAACTATAAGCTTGAAATAACACGACATAGAAATTTTTTTAACATTTACTCCATTGCTAAAATTAACAAGTTATATTTCTGTAATGTAAATCATTTTAATTTTATTATCCTAATTCTATTAGTTCCTAATTTCATAATACTAGTAGAACACAAATCAGGATCCTAGGAAACTAGTTGACCATGTATGTGAATTAAATGTTGTATCTATACCCCCAAGTAATATTTTGTTTTGTTTTGTTTTAAGAAAGATGTCAAAAACTGAGGCTTGCTTCTTGTGTTTTTGACAGCCAAGCAGTTAAGAAATTGTCTCAGTCTCTCAACTTTGTGCCTACTTGCTTGAATCAGAAGTAGGATTGGGTAGATGGACTGAAGTTCCCAATCCACCTTGTTGATTTGTCAGTTTGGAACCAATTGAACAACTACAACAACAAATCAAAAATAACATTTTAAGAAAAAAACTAAAAGTTTTTCTTCTGTATGTGGGCCTGAAGGTAGCATGTCTTGATACTATGCTTAAGTCATACGTACTTTCTTGTCTTAAAAGATTTTTTTAACGTGTTTTTCCTGTGTGTGTGTGTGGGTGGGTGGGTGTAACCCATGTTCACATCTCATGCAAGAGGCCTTTGCATTTCCTTGGAGTTGGAGATGGTTGTGAGCCACTGTGTGGGTGCCGGGAACTGAACCCAAGTCTTCTGCTAGAGCACCAAGTGGTCCTACCTGCTAACCCACTGTTCCAGCCCCATCTTCTTTTTTTTGTTCAATGGAAATTTTTTAATACGGTATGTTCTGATCATGCTTTCTCTTCTCTAACACCTCCCAGATCCTCCCCCTTCCCACCCACCCAACTCCCTTTTCTTTCTTCAGAAAACAAACAGGCCAAAAAAAAAAAAAGAATCAAAAACCATAAACAAACTAGAACAGAATAAGAAACACACATACACACACAGACACACACACACACACAGACACACAAAACCAAAATAACCAAACAAACACACAACCCCCCCTCAACCAAAACCCATAAAAACAACAAAATTGGAAACCATAATATACAAGCCAAACCTAGCAAGACGGAAGTGCCCAAACAAAAGCCATGTGCAAAACAATCTGTAAAAATACCATTGAGTTCATTTTGGGCTGGCATCCTGCTGGGCATGAGCCCGCCTGTAAGTGTGGTTAATGTACCCAGGGAGACTCTACTGAAGAGATCTAACTTTGTTTTCATGCACACGTCAGTTGCAGGTAGATTCTTGGTTGGGGTGGGAGCCTGTGTCCACTTCCCCCCTCCAAGTGCTGGGACCCCGTCTGGCTTGAACCTGTGTAGGTAGGCCCTGTGCACGCTGCCAGTCTCTGTGAGTTCACATGTGTGTCATTCCTGTTGTGTGGAGAACACCACTTCCTTAGAGTCACCCGTAGTATATTGTTCTGTAGGCCTTAATATCGGACATTTATTTTCTTCAGTAAGTGAATTAGGTTATTGTTGATAGTCAGACTAGTGTAAATGGTTAAAATATTTTAATCTATTTCCAAGAAATAATGTTCTCTGCTTTCCAACAAGAGAGATTTAATAAACAGTGTGATGTCAGGTTCCTCTCTGTGATATTAAAAATATGGTCAGTGTTTCCCTGACTATATGAGACTACCTACCCACAAAAACACCTTTGTTTATACATTTAGGTGAACACTTTCATTTTCATTGAAATAATAAATAAAATCGATGTGAAAATTTAGTAATAAATCATCTTTTGTAAAGTTACCTTTAAAAAGTTATTTTAATTTATTGAGAGAGAGAGAAAGAGAGAGAGAGAGAGAGAGAGAGAGAGAGAGAGAGAGAGAGAGAGAGAGAGTGAGTTCATCCATAAGCACGTGGATGCATGTGTGGATTAAACATTGGGGAGTGGGTTCTCTCCTTCTACCATGTACTTCTAAGTTTTGAGCTCTGGTTATCAGGCTTGGTGGCAAACCTCTTTACCCAAGCCGTTTCTCTGGCTTATCAATAATTCTTCTGAATCCTTTTTATGTTGATCATGATATACTAGCAATCATATACTGGGATTTTCCCTATATCTTATCCTTGAGCAATTCATAGTGTCCTAGATGTTGGGCTGAATTTTTTTCAGCCTTTCCTCTTCCTCTCCATTTTATTAGGGTATAGCATATTTTACAATTTTTTTTCTATTTCATTGTTACAAAGGGATCTGTGTTAAACACTTTGCTACAATCCATTTAGTGAAATGCCCTGAAACACACCAAATGGAGTATTAGCGGGCTTTTAATTCTAAGCACCTGTCTGTCTGTTGACAACTTTTAGTTCACTTCCTTTTACAGGTTATTAAACATGTTCACATGATTTATTGAAGTAAGGGTTGGGTAAGTTTTGAATGTGATTACAGCATCAGAGTACTAGGAAACTGAAGATTACACAAACAGACGTCATACATGATATAATGTTACAATCTAGCATGAATAACACAACATGGTTTTGTTTTGTTTTGTTTTGTTTTCGAGACAGTGTTTCTCTGTGTAGCTTTGTGCCTTTCCTGGAACTCACTTGGTAGACCAGGCTGGCCTCAAACTCACAGAGATCTGCCTGGCTCTGCTTCCCGAGTGCTGGGATTACAGGCGTGCACCACCACCGCCTGGCTCACAACATGGTTTTTAAAAGAAGAGAAGATGATTTCTTCCTGGGAAGATCAGGGAAACTGTTTCTCCTAGTGTAGATTTAAAGAGGCTTAAAGTCATGATGCCCCACCCCCAAGCCTAGCTCTGCAATTTGAGGAAGTTGTTCAGAATGGATGAAATATCTGATTAGAAAGAAAATGGCATTGTATTACTGCAGTAGATTTATTGCAATTATCTGTACATAGACAGTTTTTTTTTAAATACAATCTGTTTTTATTTTATTGCATTTGGGGGATTTTGAGCAGGATTTCACTCTGTAGTCCAGCCTGAATTTGAACTCAGTGCATTGCTCAGGGTAGCTGCAAACTTTTGGCAGTCCTCTCAGTGCAGGGCCACCACACCCAGCTATTTTATGCATTTTATTGTGCTGCTGGGGACTGAACCAGGGCCTTGCATACACTCAGCTGGCAGAGCTCTACCACTCAGCCCTTTGGAATGAAATTATTTTAAGTCAAGCAGGACAGTTTTTAGCTAACAGAACTGCTCTGATTCCAATTCGGATGTTTTCTGTAATTGTTTGCAAATGCAGAGAACCTGACCAGTTTTAGTGTTCAGTTGCAGCCTTCGCTATTCTGATAATCTCTTGCTCTCCCAATCGATAATGCCATCTTCATCAATAATTATTTAGAAAATGAAATGCTCTGAGCTGAGATGTAAAGAGTGCCTCGTAGGTGACACAGGTGCACATCCATAAGACGCTTGGTTTCACTTTGCCCAGTCTATATTTCAGCCTCCTAGAAGCATACTATTATCTCAAGGGGTTTTTATTGTTGTTGTTGTTGTTTATTGTGTGTTTTTAATTGGAAGCTGAGCCTTTTGCATAAGGCCTCAAAGTTAGTAAGTTGGGGCTGTAGCTATTTGGTACACTGCTTGCCTAACATGCTGGAAGCCCCAGGATAAGCCAGACATAATAGTGTAGGCCTGTAGCCCCAGAACTTGAGAGATGGGAAAGAAGGATCCAGAGTTCAAGGCCATCCTTGTCTCTGTAATGAGTGTGAGGTCAGCCTGGGCTACATGGGTGGGATCTTGTCTTAAAAAATAGTAAGTGGTAGAGTGAGAATTTCAACCCAGTTTCTCGTGCTCTGGAGGCCGACTCTTCCCATTGTCCTACCCATGGACTGCTGGTACCCAGAACAGAAGTCTTCTGTATTTGCTTGTATGTGCTTTGCTTCATACAGAACACCACGTCTTATACCATTTTACAGTTCCATCTAAGTGAGGGCCCTGAGTCATACTTTTTGGAAAATACATTTAGAATTCCAACTTGTGAGAAAAAAAGATAGCATTTTAATCGCTATGGTAACATAAGATCAAGTTGAAGTTTCAGATGACTCTGTGGAACTTTCTAGAAGGCAAAGTAATACAGTGGAAAATGTTATCAAAATGCTAGGAAAGTGATTACAGAAGAGGCTGTGAGACTCAACCATGAGTCCTTAGGATTACTTCTGAATGATGCAGTTTTTACTGCAGAGAAAAGCAGCCATTTAAACAAAGGAAGACTAAGAGACATGTACGTGGAAAGCCATTCTAGTTTTCTGGTTCGTTTTGTTTAACCAGTGAGGAAAGGAGGACGTTTTGTTAGTTTGCAGTTTCTTCTTCAGACTCACACAAAAAGAACAGAGCAGTTAAAAGGAAATAAAGCGTTGTCATCAATGTCCATTGTAAAAATAGGTGTAGCAGGAACAGCACAGGTTTACAGAGGACACATGATGATAGTGTTACTGGTTAACAGTTAATCTTCTACTGAAGGTGCCCAACTGTTTTCACATCACACAGGGATTTAAATGTTTTAGCCCATAAATTTTGGCATATGCAGTCGTACATATTGAATTTTGAAATGACAATCAAGCGCTCTCCAGCTGACTCTGGCTAGGCTGTGTCCGGTTCCTTTGAAACTGCCCACATGCTTCTTGTTCATCTTTACCCCTTCTCTGTCCAGAAGTCGGCTACTGTCCCTAATGATTTTAGGAGAGACATTCATTCATAAAAAAGACAACTGCACAAAGTTGTCCTCTGACCTAACACACACTCTCACATATATATAATAATAATAAAATACCATTTTACCTTTTCCATGAAGATCTTCAGAAGATACAAAGTATTTGGAAATTTTAATAGTAAATTGTCTTTTTTCCTATATTTTTTGCAGAAATTTTATTAATATGATGAATACATATTGAAAAATTAAGAGTAATTTAGATGAAATGGGCTTGTTAAAAATTAGGGCTGGGGAGACGTCTCATCAGTTAAGATCACTCACTGCTCTTGCAGAGGGCAGGAGGTCGGGTCCCAGTGTTCACGATGGATGGCTACCACCTGCCTGTAACTTCAGTTTCAGGGGATTCGAGGCTGTCTTCTAGACCCCATGGTACCCACATGCACAGATGCAGACACATACATACACAGAAATTAAAATTAAATCTTTTTAAAGAAGACATACAGCGAGAGCAAATTTATCAAAACACAATTCTGTCCTTTAAAGTCTATGGAAGGTTGGGTTATGCTGTGTTATGCTATTTGTATTGAAGTTACAATTTTAAGTTTGGATGGGGAAACTAAACAATGTGCGACATTTGGAGGACTGTGCTGCATTACTCTTTCAGCCTCAAACTGTGACAGGGGTCATCTTTCCTCCCCCCCCCCCCATGGTGTCTGAATTTCCCCCAGCAGCATCCCAAGCACATGCTGTTGTCTTTCCCTTACCCCATCTCAACACATTTCCTGTCACTTTGGTGTTGGAGGGTTTCATTCAAACTGGAGCTCAGTTTCCTTCTTGCTGTAGCCCTTTTCAATAGCTTCCCAGACAGGTTTTGAACACATGCACTTTTAGTCAGTTCATCCTTACACCTTTCAGCAGCGACTTTGCTCTGGGCATCTTGATAAGTTCTTGCCAGTAGAGAGTAGAGAGTTTCTGTCCTCTAGGATTTCCTGATCTACTGGGGTGAATGTCAACCTGGAGAATAGAGAATTGTGAGCGGGCTGTTACAAGGTAAAGCCTTTGGGGAAGTTGTGCCTTGAGTTAAGGTGAGGAAGAGATAGCTATACCGGCAAAGGAAGTCTATATAGAGGAACAAGAAGGTCAGTCCCACCCTATGGTTGGAATGTGAGCATTCCAAATAGCGCTGAAATCTTCCCCCTTAAAAAGCCCAGCTCAGATGCTGCCTCCTCTAGGGCATCACCTCTCACTTCCTCCCCTTCCTCCAGAGCTCTAGCCAGAAGTGCCTTTCACCCACTTTCAGTCCTTTGTGTTTTCAATTGCTTACGGTGCATTTCTTTTTATTGCAATTATAAATGTTGCAGTTTTGAGGTACCTTGTGGAGATTCCTTCATTTATCCTAGAATCTGCCTGCTGTGGTGATTATAAGATTGCAGGTACTTGACACTGTTGAATGAGTGGAAAAATGAGAGAGGGAAGGCATCACTAAAATGCTCCTCTTAAAGTAACCTCAGAGAAAGGTACAATGGAGTTGCTGCTTCACGTCACATGAAACCCAATAAGTTCAAAAATCAACTGCTGATTCACGAATTATTTCCTCAGTTCTCTGGTCACGAATCCCACTTCTTGGACAGTTTTGTCTAATCTTGTAATTTTTTTGAGCAAACTCCTTAAATTTCTCATTGGTATTTCTCTCTTGTTCTATTGTGAAGTGTTTGTTAATCAGGAGTGCGGTAGCATTTTAATGCCCGGGAGCCTCATTTCAACACTGCCAGACTCATGCCACCATCATATTACTTTAAACTGTCTGAGCTTGTCAATTTCTGATCCATTCTACAAAGGCCAAGTGATTACTTACCTTTCTGTTTATTCATGAAACTCATTTTGAAAACATTTTGTTGGTCTTCATAGAACTTGGTATATACAAATCCTGGATGCTGTTTTCATAAAGATTTTTTGTTTTTTTATTTTAAATTTTAAATTAAAAAACATTAGCTGATACAATAGACTGTCTGCCACTTCAGAAATGTGGTAAAAGGAGAATGAACTTGTTTCCATGTCACGGGCTCTGGAAACGGCTGTATGACAACTAGCATTGGTCTTCCATATATGTCGCAAGACACTGAGAGTCTCCTGTTTTATGTATGGAAAGTTACTAGAGATATATTCTGATATAAATTCTATGTTATGTCCTGTTGTATATTATATAGAATAAAAATTCCTCTCACAGAAACATTTCAGTGGTGATTTTAGATGGTGACTTAATAACCGCCGTCACGGGGGTCTTAGCAAGCAGCTGAGGTGAACCAAAGTTCTAAGCATTTCTTAGATAATATCTAGGCCAAATTCTTTATTATTTTAATCAAATGATACATTCTTATATTAAGTATATGTTAATATTTGTTAAAAAGATAATTATAAACTTTGGGTATACTTCTGAAAGAAGTTATTAATTTTTATAAACACATTTAAAATTAATTATGGCATAAAATATGTATCCTAATATAGAATTTAGAAAAATATCAAAAAACTAAAAAGGGACATATTTATGTCTTTCCAAACAAGCACTGATAACATTTTTTAATTTATTTCTTTTCAAAGTTGGCATTTTTTTATTTAAAAACTTCTAATTACACTTATTTATTTTGCGTTGCATGTGTGTGAATGACATTTCCGTGTATGGAGCTTAGAGAACAGCTTACAGCAGTCCTGGCTAAGGACTGAACTCAGGTTATCAGGCTTGAGGGAAAGTTCATTAATCCGCTGAGCCATCTCAGCTGGCCCTTACCTTCCCTAAATTATCTATCCCCTTCCTTCCTTCCTTCCTTCCTTCCTTCCTTCCTTCCTTCCTTCCTTCCTTCCTTCCTTCCTTCCTTCCCTCTTCCCTCCCTCCCTCCCTCCCTCCCTCCCTCCCTCCCTTCCTGTAACTTGTGCTCTTTACTAAGGTAGACGGGATACATCTTAAGCCATGGTTTTGTACATTTTTCATCCTTCAGCTTTTCAGGGAGGATTCACAGAGGAGAAGTAGTGAGACAGAGGGCTAAGTGTTTCAGAAATCTTCATAATTTTGTCATATTGCTTCCTGGAGGCTTTGTCTGTCTCCATTGAGGACATTTAATTACAGTGTGCTACCTAAATTGGACTTTGAAGAATTATATTCTAAATTTCAATTTCACCTTAATGAAAAAAAAAAAAAGTTCTTGCCAAGTCCCACTCCCTCTGCTAGGTATGAAGTAAATAAAGGTGCAAAGTCCTCTCCAGGTGAACAGATAGAGTGAACTAAGTCCCTGGGACTGATAATTATCGGGGAAGGTGTCTTCTGGGTTCTGAGCTCTACAGAGATAACTGTTGGGCTGATGAAAGGTCACAGAGACTTCTTTGAGGAGCTGGTATTGGCACCGGGTTTTGAAAAGAATCAGTTTCGAATAGCTAGGAAAACAAGCAGATGGGGCATTATGAGTAAATATTTCTGAGAAACAATCCAATCAGAAAGTCCCAGTGAAGGATTTAACTTTCGAGAAAGCATGCAGAAACCAATGAAAGGAAGTGGAATTCTTTTCACCTTCCTTGAATCCTGAAGTGGCAAGATCCCTGGGAAGGATGAATGAGGTGGACAGGTGGATGTGAGATTTTATAGTCCTGAGTCGTTAGGAATGAACAGCGGATAAGAGAGCCACAACTAACTTCCTGTCAACCTCTCATGCTGTGTTATTTAGCCTTGGGGAAAAATACAAAAACAATAAGAACAACTAGGTAGAAAACAGAGGACTGAAAATGATTAGATTTTTTTTTTAATCAAGCATCATAGTAGTGCCCAAGAGAAAATTCTGTTTGTATTTATAAACCTGAAAAACTAGTCTGCAGTTGCAAGTGTATTTTTTCTGTGACTGTTGCAAGAACTGTTGGAGGAGTCTACTTTAAGCCAAAGGTGGCTAAGCCATCTAAAACTGTGTATTTGTCATTAGAATGCTTGTGTTTGGAAGAAGGCCTCTCACTTGTCAGTACTGATCAGATGAGGAGTAAGGTCTGTTCTCTTGTAGTCTTGCTAGTACATGTTTACAGACCCAGTACTTTTAGCTTTGTATATGCTGTATCCAAATGCCACCGCCTCCTCCTTTTTCTTCCTCTTCCTCGTCTCCTCCTCCTCCTTCTTTTTCTCTTTCTCAGCTGAGGAACAGTGACAGCAATTTCATTCCACAGTTTTGAATTTAGCAAACTGGTTGGAATAGGAACTTATTCCTTATTTCCATCACTTGAATAATGAAAAAAAGATTCATTGACTTAGGCTTCAGTTTAAACATTTAACCTCCCTTGGCTGGCTCAGCCATGTTAATGTTCCTGTTTTTAAAAATAATAATTAAAAAGAATGTGGATGAGTTCTGAGTTTTCTTTGCATTAAGGTTTTCATGGTTTTAGTTAAAGGGGAAAGGAAGATCTTTGTTTTATCCAATGCAAATATGTAATTCATAATAATTCAACTTTTTTAAAATTTGAAGTAAGAGCTTTGGGTATAGAGCAGAAGGATATCTATTGACTTAAAGGGCAGTGACTCAAGATCTATGTAGTCCATTGGCAAGAGTTGGGAAATTCTATTTCTATGAGTAGCATTTGACTGTCAACAGCCAACAGTGACCTCTGAACTTAAGTAGAATCAAGACCCACTTTCCTCTTACTTTGGAAACAAGTTTTGGAAATAGCTTTTTTGTTTAACTTTTTTTGATCATTGTTCCCTAAGTTTCTGTTGTAAGACCAGGAAAAAGCAAAGTGAAATTTAAATTAATCTTATTTAAGTCTCTTTGAAAGAAAAACATTTGTAATGTTTTACACTGTCAGACAACTAGTTCTTGGATTGCCTGTTCCTTCTGCTCACTGATAATCCTAATGCCTGTAATTCTCCAGTGGCAAATAGAGAAGTCACTATAGCATGAGTAAGGATGACTCACGGAGATATTATGTCTTAACTGATCATGACTTTAAAAACTGGAACTGATATTTGTTGTACTACAGATGGAAGGTTTTAAAGTATGTTTTGAAATAATCCAAATCAAATAACCACAAATTTAGAAATAGCATGTTAGAAATATACCGTAGCCACACACAGGGTCAGTTTTAAAAATAACACACAGCTTTGAGAGTGTACTTTCTTTTCTCCCCTGCATGTAAATTATTTATTCAGATTGTCTATAATAAGCTTAGGGGGAAAAAGAGGGCGGAAGTGAGAAACGAGTCTGAGAAACCCTTACAGTCCATACTAATGCTTATTTAGCACCTTTCATTCAAGGATTTGAAGACTTCCTCCAGTTGAGAGCCACAGTTCTGCTGGAACAGGGCTGAGGAACACTTAGGAAATTCCTATGTCCAGTGCTCTTTGCCTGCCTCCCTTCAGTGATCAGTAATCTTATTTGGGTAAAAACATTGTATCTTGGAGATAACTGATATCCTCCTTTATCTCCCCCAAATCAACTGTTTTAATTGTCTAGAAGACACATTAAAGGGGACATCTAAGACATTAGTTAGCAGGAGGGAGTCGGTAGGGTAGATTGACACAGACAATGACGGACACCAAGACCCAGAATGCTCATCTTAATAAGGTGTAATGTGGTGAGCATAAAATGATGAGAGAGATTTCAAGTCCAAGACTCCTGTGGAGACTGTAATTTTCATATAACAAGCTGAGAGGCATCAGCTGATCTTGATGAGGGAAGATGCCTTGGGTTGGAGATACAAACACTAGATTTATGATTAAGTACTTAAAAGAGCACTGGAAACTGGGTGTAGCCTTTCAGAAAAGACCTTTGGAGGCAGTGCAGTGCACTAACAGGTTAACAACGTTGGCTCTGAAATCCGGTCACCAAGATTGAAGACTCCCTTCATCCTTGTGGCTTGATCTTCTCTATGGAACTTGAGTGGGTACTTCAGCTGCTGTCGTTTATGATGTGTGTGGCTGGATAGGACTATGGAGCAATGCTGTGTTTAGTGGATGGAATGAAGAAGCAGGACTGGTTAGAGGAGAGAAAGAATATGTTAGAAAGGAAGAAAAAGGGAAGAGTGAACTTCACATTCCAAGGGAGGGAGTTTTTACAAAGGCTAGTAAGTGTGTTGTCCCCTACTGCTGTAAGGACCAGCCTTCAGCAGTTCAGGAATTGAGGGGGACCCGCAGAGTTGGGAAACTAATCACTCAACTTGCCTTTTTTTTTTTTTTTTTTTTTTAATCTGAGGGAGTAAAACTTAACTTTCTAGGGCAAATGAAAAAGAGAAAAAACCACGTACACACCTTTTCAGTGAAAAAGGGAAAATGCACACACACACCTTTAGGATCTCTCTATCTTTTCTTTCTGTTCTTTATTTCTTTTCTTACTTCTGTCTCTCTTGATGTCTTCCTTCTAAATAACTTTATTTTTTTCCCTAACAGCTTATATATCCCAGTAAAATCTTTCAAACAGTGTAAAAATTATAATTTGGTTACTTTCTATTTTTTAAGTGGATGATTATAATGAATACAAGTAAAAAACATGTTTTCCATTTCCCTTACATGACTAAACATCCTACATATTATAGATTAAAAAACAAATTATCCCAAGAATCCACATACATTCATATCCAAGCAACTTGTTATAGACTAACAGTGTAAGCAAGCAAGGTATTTTTCTTAGCGAGTTCTTTTTACTGGTAGGCTGCATTTTGTGATTACAGAGAAAGAATAAATCACCTTATTACTTATTACGAAAGGTAATCTTACAAGGAGTATTAAAAGAATCACAAACCTAAACTTTATATATGTAAAACAATCAGTCATCTCTATTTTAAATCTTTATGGTTTATATCCATTTATCAACAGTTTTTATTAAATCCTATCAGAGCAGAAATGGGTACAAGGAATTAATCATCACCTTTGGTCACCAACCCATCCTAGCAAGATAGGCACATCAACCAGCAGTAGCCAGGCTACCATTGTTCTTACTCCCTGACCTCAACAAGTATCTCACTCAGCTATTAAAGTATGCCCTTCTAAACTTTAAATTGTTTTCCACCCCAAAGCCATTAAAAAAATCTTAACCTAAACTTAATTCATATTTAAAGCTTTATTTTAAATACGATGCACAGTGAAACCCATGAATACATCTCTCAATATTAAGATTAAAAGAATTTGACCTGCCGGGCGGTGGTGGCTCATGCCTGTAATCCCAGTACTCCAGAGGCAGAGGCAGGTGGATCTCTGTGAGTTCAAGGCCAGCCTGGTCTGCAGAGATAGTCTAGAACCGGCTCCAAAGCTACAGAGAAACCCAGTCTCGAAAAAAACCAAAAAAAAAAAAAAAAAAAAAAAATAGAATTTGACCTAACTTTAGCTTCTGAGACACAATTGTTTTTCTTAATCATTAACTTAAGCCACAGTCTATATGGCTCTTCAAAAGAAATTAGCTGTATGACATTTCCGTTTTTATTTTCTATCCTCTGCAGCCCCTGGTTTATCAGGGGTGGGAGCAACATCATATCTGTCAACTTGATGCAAACTAGAGACACCTGGGAAGCAGAAGCTTCAATCAAGGAATTGTGTCCATCGGACTGGCAGGTCCATGAGGCATTTTCTTGCCTGCTAATTGACAGAGAAGGGCCCATCTAGAGTGAAGACCAAGCAAAGGCTTTGCGTTATTATGCAGCAGAACTAAAGCAGTTCTGTGGACAAGTTCATGTGGACTGGGCCTGTCTTCGTTAGGGTTTCTATTGCTGTGAAGAGACACCAGGACCACAGCAACTCTTATAAAGGAAAAGTGTTAATTGAGGCTAGCTTATAGTTTCGGATATTTAGCCCAGTATCCTTACTGTGAAAAGCATGGTGGCATGTAGGTAGACATGGTGCTGGAGAAGGAGCTGGGCGTTCTATGTCTTCATCTGCAGGCAACAGGGAGTGAACTGTGTTCCACACTAGGTTTAGCTTGAGCTTAGGAAACCACAAAGCTCACCTTCCTTTAACAAGGCCACACCTACTCCACAAAGCCACGCCTTCTAGTAGTGCCACTCCCTATGGGGGCCATTTTCTTTCAAGCCACCACAGGACCTTTGTGCCATCTTCTCATCCTCAGAACCTAGTACATGGCATCAAAAATAATAAACATTTGCCAGCTCGATAAAGAAATAACTATTGTTCTGAAATGAAGGAATGAAGTGATAGCCTGTAAAAAGCATTATGAAAATGGTGGCCAGGGGTGTGGAGCATGAACAGCAGGGGTTTCCTAAGCCACAGGAAAGGCTTCAGGGATAAGTAAAGCTAAAGTTTGTGTGCAGGGAGAGGAGAAAGAGTGAGAATGAGAAACGTGATACGAGAAAGAGGAGAAAATCCATGGCACGGAATCCTGGATGAGGCCGCTGTGAGGATCGGAATCCAGCCAAGTTGAGAGTTTGGAGGGGACAGTCTTGAGGTGGCCTTGTGAGACTGGAGAAGAAGTCTACCAGAAACCGCAGTGGTGACCAGAACCTGAACAATAGCAGGGAAGGCTAAGGTAAGAGAATTTGCACCAGAGTGCTCCAGGAGACTCTTGCTACTTAGGACTTGGCAACTACAAGGAACTTTTTTTTTTTCAAGATTTTGAGAAAAATCTTAATTTTTCAATCTTACATTATTTTACTTAATTGGGGTGGCCAGTGAGAATAAAATAGCAGGAAATGAAGTGGAAGCCAGGTAACAGAGAAGCTGCACCCCCTGACACATGGGATGCTCTCATATTATTTCCAGGATGCTTTTAGCAAGAGAGTTGAAATAACAAGAGAGGTGAAATCAAAAGCAGAACTCCAGTTAAAAAAGTTATGTTTCCTAAGACTAAATGATGCCATTTTGGATTTAAAAAGAGAACAAGAACAAAAACAGTTGTTGCTTCTACCTGAAAACAAAGCCTGGGAGAGCTGTGATTCATTATCCAAATGAGCTAGTTCCCACAGTTCACTCAGTTTCTCTCTACAGCAAAGACCCTGCAGGCAGCTTTTGATAGGCCAGGGTTGCGCATAATTTTATCAGCAGGAAAGCACTGTTTGTGGAGGAAAATTACTGTACATCAGGAATAATATTTAACTACTGTAAAGACAAAAGCTGGTTCATCTCCCGTCTATTGCTATAGTTACGTAAGGCTCATTACTCATATATGCTCTTCATTCATACTGGCTATTTCCTGGACCCTCTTTGCCTTTCTTTCTAAATTAATCCTTTGGTTCCATAATTGTGATGGTACCAACCTTTGATTCAGGAAGTTTTGCTAACTATCTTAGTATCTTCAGGGGCTTCTTAAAAACTATATTCATTTTCACTTGGCTTTACAAGTTCGCTAACAAAGGTTTAAGTTAAAAGGTACTTCTTATTAATGTAGCTATGATTGGAATATGCTTGATTTTTTTCTTTCTACCTAAAATATTTTAAAATGCTCTTGTGCTACCCGTATTCTTTACCCTATTGCTGTTTATATTGATGTTTATCCTCTAATTATGCTGACATTTTGCTCCATGCAACAACCTATTTCTCATGAACAACACAGCACCTTGAGTTTAGACTGACGTTCTAGAAAAAATGACAGTATCTTTATACTTTCCTTGGATACTTGATTGTTTGTTATAGTGGAACTAGACTTCGTTTTTTTTTGTTTTTGTTTTTTTTTTTTCATTTCCCAAGAGATATTGAGCTTTATCTTATTCCCATTATGTTACTAATTATAATTTAGTAGCTTTCTGTTGAGCACATGCTAGATGCGGGTGCAGTTCTTGATTGTAGGGATACAGCCAGCAGTGAAGAACTTGTGTGGGAGAAAGCAGTGAGTCATTTGGGCAGGAAAATGCTATTTGATGCTATGAAGAAAATACGCAGGTATATTAAGTTCTGTAGTAGCGCATATGAAGGTAATTTCGGTTGGCCCCTCCAAGGATGTAGCATTTAAGCTGAAGTATCAATAATGAGAGGAAATAAACCCTGAGAAAATAGGAGGGAAGGCCCTTCTGGGCCAGAGGAAGAAGGGGACACAAAACACGCATAGGGCAGAGAGAAAGTGAACCTGGCTGGAGTGTGATGAGGAAGGAGGAAAAAGCAGAATGTGTTGGTTAGTGGGCAGAGGACAGGCTGGCTAGAGTCTCTTACTCTGGCCTGTGAAGATGTGAGGGTATAAGGGGAAAGAGAGGGTAAGTTTTGGAGGAAGAAAATAGGACCTGCTGTTGTTGGAAAGGAAACACGAGACTTAATGAGGAGGCTGAGGATTCACAGCTAAAATAACTATCACAGTCTGTAACTGACATGGAGAGAAGAGGAGAATTGGGTTGAGACGGGCAGCCAGGAATTTAGGTTTTGGCATGCTAAATGGGAACTTCATCTTCCCCCAAAGAGCGATTTTCACACTGGTACCTCTCCACTCTCAAATCTGGGAACTGCTAATCTTTTTCCTGACTTTAAAGAGAAGAACTGTGTGTTACATAGTCTTTTGGGGTTGGCTTTCTTCTTTCTCTTATTACAGTTCTCTCAAGGCTCACCGAGGTAGCATCCTTTATTGTTAAACAATGTTCTTTTCTGTGCCATGCGTTTATCCATTAGTTTTTTTGGTAGTTGAATTGATCCCCCCACTCCACCACATTTGTATAATGCTGCCATGAGCATTTTGTGTGCACTTGTGGACATGGGTTTTTATTTCTCTTGTGTATCTACCTAGATATGGAGGGAATACTTTATTTTCTGACATTCAAAAGTCAGGCATGGTGGCCCCCTCCTGTCATCCCAGTTTTCAGGAATCAGAAGCAGGAGGATCTCTGCAAATCAGAGGTCAGTCTGATCAGTATGGTGAGTTTCAGGCCACCTGGGGATGGCTATGCAGCTAGAGTGTACTTCAAAACAACAAAGCAAAGCAAAACAGTTAACTGAAAAGCAACAGAAATCAGAGTCAGGTTTATACTCTAGAGGCATCTTACAAGACACTGTAGGGTTAGTGAGCACTCCTCTGAGTCAGTGTGCACATTCAGTTAAAGTTTGCACTTCAGATAGCTTGGTATGTGAGGGAGAAATGAGTCCGAGAGAGAGAAAATGAAGTGTGGCTGTGCCCCTGGGAGGGAGTCCATCCTTCAGGAAGGGCTTTACTTAACCATCATTTTAAATTAATTTTGCCCAGAGGTGGAAGGACAAGTGTCAAGGACGCATCAATCTCATCCATCATTGTAGCGACTCTTCTTTTCCTGACAGCCCACACTAGAAAGTTCTGCACAGTCCCTTTGCGCCCCGGGTTTTTGTTAGAGTGTTGATGCAGATGCCTGCTTTTCTTTAAACAGAATGGCAAGTTTCCTGAGAGTCTCGTTCTAGACTGATTCCTCTCCTTTTTTTTTTTTTTTTTAAATGTGTTAGAGAAGTGTGTGCCTCTGCACATTGCCTGCTGGCTGTAGCAGAGGTTCATAATATGTTGACACTGGTGTAAAATTTGCTAGGCTTTTGCCTTTGCACTAAGAAGCTGTTTGGGGGCGTGATGTGGCAGCGGCTGAGAGTGTTGAAGTTTCATTCTCTAAAACCTGGGGTTTGTATGAAAATTTGTAAAAAAAAAAAAAAATTTCCATTTTAATCTTTTAAATTGAAGGGTGAATTTAGGATTTCTAGGAGGCATGATAATGCAGGACACTGCTGTTTTGTTCTTGATGAATTTCAGTTATTTTGCAGCATTGTCTTTTCATGGCTGGCATGACAGCATGAGATTAACACATCTGTGAAACATCTGATTGCCATGAGCAGCTTGAAGACAGAAAAACACAGTTGGGAGTAGATATTTTAATTCATAGTTAGTGCTGGTTATAAAATTAACAACTCGGTACTGTTGGCAAGATATTTTTGGAATGGGTTGTATATTGTATATATACAATTATATGCACATTTCCAAAGAAAAATAATAAGTGTGGTTCCTCATGTTATATCTTTCAGGAGATTCTTTAATTAGTCATAGAGACTACTTTGTTTTAATAGATCTTGAAATCTTTTCAGAATTAATTCTTCTAAATAACTTATTGGTGACATGGAGACATTCACATGGAAAAGTATGAAATAGTAGGGACTGTGGATACAGCTCTGTGGCACTGCATTTAGCTAGCATTTGTGAGGAGGCTCTATCACAACACATACACACACACATACACACACACACACACACACACACACATACACAAACACGTGTGTACATGTGTGTAGTCCCAGTTACTTTTCTGTGATAAAACACAATGACCAATGCAACTTACAAAACAAAGAGTTTATTTGGGCTTATGGTTCCAGAGGGAGAAGAGTCCATCATGGCAGAGAGTCATGGAAGCAGGCTACAGGCATGGCATCAGGAACAACCAAAAACTCACGTCTGACATCTAAGCAGGAAGTAGAGATGATGAACAGGGAATGGCCCGCGTCTTTGAAACCAGAACATACTTCTCAAGCAAGGATGCACCTCCTCAGTTTTCCCAAATAGCACCACCAACTGGTGAACAAGTATTCAAACATCTGAACCTGTGGGGGATAGTATCATTCACACCACTATGTTATATGTGCCTATTACAAAAATGTAATATGGAATAGGAAATGCCCATTATTGTTACATTTTATCATTGTATGTGTGTGTGTGTGTGTGTGTGTGTGTGTGTGTGTGTGTGTGTTTACTATAAGAATAAACATACCCATTGTCTACAACTGGGATGAAACACCATGACCAAAAGTGACTTGGAGAGGGAAGATTTATTTCATCTTACAGCTTTTCCATTGTTCAAGGAAGTCACAGCAGGAACCTGGAGGCAGGAGCTGATGCAGAGGCCATGGAGGGGTGCTGCTTACTGGCTTGCTCTCCATGGCTTGCTCAACCACCAGCCCAAGGATGGTAGCTCTCACAATATGGTAGGCCAGTTTATATCCATCATCAAACAAGAAAATACACCATAGGCTTGCCCACGGGCCAGTCTGGTGGGGTCATTTTCTCATTGGAGGATCTTCCTTCCAAAGTGACTCTAACGTGTGCTAAATTGACATAAAACTAGATAGCAAAATTGACCCCTGGTGAACACGATACACACAGTATTCTTTAATCATAACCTTTTGTTTCTTATTCATTTCCAAGATCTCATTAATAGTACAATATAAAACTTTGAAAGTCCCATGGTTCTTAAAAATTCAAACACTCAAAAAGTTCAGTCTCTTTAAAACAGCCAGTCTCTCCAAATTACAAAGTTTCTCTAAAACTCAAAAGTTTCTCTAAAATTGCAATGTTTCTCTAAAAATATCCAAGGTCTCATAACTCTGGGCTCCTACTAAAACAAATGAAAAGTGTAATACTTTCTTACTCTAAGAGGGAAGAACAAAAGCACAGTTGCAGTCAAATCAAAGCAAAGCTATGTCCAACAGTGTAACACCCAGGGTTAGACTTCTGGGACTCACCATCTTCTGAGCTCCAAAGAGCTTGCCACAGCACATGCAGCTTGGCTAGACCCAGCTGGCACCATTTCACAACTGCAATTGTCTTTGTTAGCCATCCAATGGTATTGGCCTCTCTGAAATGTTGGGGTCTCCATTACAACTGGGCTGCACTTTCACCAATAGCCTCTCCTGGCCTCTCTTCAAGGACTCTCACCCTGCCACATGGTACCATGCCTCAGCTTCTCTCCATGACGCCTTTAGTCCTGGAGCTTCTATTTCAATTGAGGTTGAACTTTCACCAATGACTTCTTCTGGCCCCTCATGGTGCCAAGCCTTATGTGGTCTCTATGATGTCCTTCATGTCTTAAAAACCAGTACCATCTGGGAAATACTTGCACACACCAAGTTTAGCTGCCAGTGTAAGCTAAAGCCACAGTGCCCTCTGGAGCACAGCCTCTCTGTGCTGACCCGTAAGGCGCACTTCCTAGAAGATTTCACCTCAGTGATGCTGGTCTCTTCTTAATCACAGCTGAGTGGTCAGCTTCAGTTGGCTGGTACCCTTTGTCCCAGCAAAGCGAGGTTTTACTTTAGGAACACCACCACCACCCGAATGGCCCTGATAGAGTCTTTAAGAGACTTTCAAATCTTCCCTCTGAAATTCCACTGTCTACACTGCTCTCAGTTCCTACAGAACAGGGCTGTAAGCTCTGAGCACTCAAGAGCTTCTCCAGCCAGAAGTTCAAATGCTTCCCCAGTCCTCCCAAAACACATGTACAGCAATATCCTGTTACTTGGGACCAATTTCTGTCTCAGCTGGCATTTCTATTGCTATGATAATATGCTGTGACCAATGAGACTTGGGAAGGAAAGGGTTTATTTCATTTTACAGCTTGCAGTCTATCATGTAGGGAAATCAGGACAGGAACTGATGCAGAGGCCACAGACGCATGTTGCTTACTTGCTTGCTTTCCATGACTTGCTTATTTTTGCTTTGTTATACCATCCAGGACTACTAGCCCAGGGTTGGCACTACCCCTAGGGAACTGGGATATCACACATTAATCATCAGTTAGCATAGGCTTGCCTACGGGCCTATAGATATTGGGGAGGCATTTTTTTTTCAACTGAGATTTTCTTTTCCATAATAACTTTAGCTTTTGTCAAGATGATGTAAGCCAGTATATCCATATGCATACTCACAAGATTTCTAAATAGGAAATAGTTCATAACTTGGACCAACTACTTTTTGCCAGAATCCAGTAAAAAGTATGAAAACATGTTAAAAATATTTTTCATGTGTTTGTTTCTTGTGTAATACCCCATTTTCACTTTTAAAAAAATCAACTGGAAATCTGAGGCTGGCTGTCTTTCCCACATTCTTTTTCCCCAATGGGTTTTTTCTATGGGTGTCTTTAAAAAACCACCTGAAACTATTATTTGTGGAGGACAGACTGAAGAGAGCATGCACAGAACATCTTGAATAATAGTCTGGTCTAATTTAGGGAAAACTATTCAACAACTAGCTTGGTGATTTTATGGACAGTTCTTTAATTTACTGTTTCATGTAGCTTCATTTTCTTCCTCACAGTGGTGAGTTTTCAAAGGAAATACTTTGATACTTTACTCATTCTTGTGATGAATAAAAGCTGTGATTTGTTATTTTTTTCCTGAAAGATTGGAAACTTTGATTTCTAACATCAGCAAACATCTTAGGTAACTTGCTTACATTACTGCTATTTGAAGAAGGCTGGATGGAATATACCTGGGGGAAGGAAAGGAACCAATCAGAACTGGGAGGGTCATAGAGGAGGGCAGTGTGTGTGTGTGTGTGTGTGTGTGTGTGTGTGTGTGTGAGAGAGAGAGAGAGAGAGAGAGAGAGAGAGAGAGAGAGAGAGAGAGAGAGAGGGAGAGAGAGATAGATAGATAGATCATGGTGCATGATGGGGCTTGAACAAAGTAGAATGGCACACATATATGAAAGTGCTATAGTGAAGTCTCTTGCTTTATATGCTACTGTAAAAAAAATCATTAAAAGACCTCATTTGTGGTTGTGGAAAATAATGAGGAGACTGGAGGGCATATTGTCTTCAGTGTATATATTCCATGTGACCGGCTTCCCAGGTGGAGAGATGTACTGAGAGTGTATATTCGACTTTACCCAAAATCACTGTCCTGTGTGAAATCATCCCTGCAGTGTTTTCTATTGCATATTCTCATTTATTAGAGGCTTTGATGTCTTGTTTTTGATCTCTTTCCAAATTTATTATAATGAATATTACTCTTTGAAAGCAGAATTATATGTTGTGAAATATTTATTAATCCATGGGGAAAATGCTGTAACTAAAATGTAAATGAGAATGAAGGATAGATACAATTAATAAAGGTGTGTGTGTATGTGTGTGTGTGTGTGTGTGTGTGTGTGTGTGTGTGTGTGTCTGTGTGTCTGTGTAATTACCTTATCAAACCTACCATTTGGCCATTTGTAGGCGTGTGGTTCAGTGGCATTAAGTACACTCACTCACCTTATCCGACTGTTGTTCTTTCAAAGGGTAATCATCTTCTTCCTCTCATAATGCTCTCCCGCCCTCAGCTGTTAGCCGTTAACCTTTGTTCTTTCCTTCAGTAACCACCATTTTCCTTTTCCTCTCTTAATTTGACACCTCTTGATAGTTTGCATAGGTGGGATCACAACAACATTTTCTTGTCTGTGATTTAGTTAGTAAGATATTTTCAAGGTTCTCCGTGTGATAGCACATGTCAAGACTTCTCTCACCTTCCTTAACTGGACAGTATAGCGCCTAATGTCTCTGCCTCGTGCTCTTCATTCACTAAGCTATTGTTAGTAGATTGTTGGTGGCAGGCATTGGTTTCTTCTATGTTCTTGCACTTGTTAATAGTAAAGAATTTTAAGAGTTCTGTTTTAAAAACCACATGATTGTTGAATTAAATATTATAGTTGAAAGAAATAAGGAAACCAGGCAGGAAGGAATATAAATTATATATTGCATGGTTTTGATTTCTTGGACACAGGAAAGTATTAGGTCATTTTACCCCCAGATTCTCATCATTGTTCACTGCCTCCCCTGAGTGTTCTGTCCCGTGGAAGGAGGGGTTGCAGTAGTCACCATGGTGTGTCTTGTTCCCCTGCCAGGGAAGATGGGGTTGCCCCGAATGTGCATATTTGATGGTCTGCTGGGGTTTGCCAGCTCTGAATTCTCACATTCGTCTCGTTGTCTTGACTTCTTAGTGGATGGTGATGTGGTTAGGATGTCTGGAGAAGCCAGAGAGATCCTTTGCCCTTTTGTAAAACCCTTCACTTCCTGCCCTATTCGGTTTTTTTTTTTCTTTCCTTCATGGTTTCCATAATCGCCTGGTTTTATCATTTCAGTTTTAATGTGCACGAAGGCCAGTCATGTTTGTTATATTGTCAAATCTAAAACGTGTTGTATTGCTATGGAAGTAGCATCGGTCTGTGGTAGGAAATGCTATCAATGCTCAGACTTGAAGGAGTTCTGAAACTTTATTAAAGTGTGTTCAGATGCAATTTAAATAATATTCATATAGACTACATGGGATTCCATTACTTTTTTCTTCCTTTGTTTTACTTGTTTTAAAAGGAATAAAGCAAATTTCGCTTGAATCCAGCTGATTAATTTTTTTCAGTAAATTATCTTTCTAAATATATGGTCTTTAAATGCTAGTTGTGTCTAGTAGTTTTGCTTTTAGGAATTCATTTAGGGTTGAACAAGTTTTCTGATGTTCTTACTGTTTAGCACTAATACAGTAAAACTGGGTTTACAGTAAACAAGCATTTAAAGGCTAGGCTGAAATAAGCTGTCTGTCAAGATCTCATTTGATGTTGGGGTTTCAGAGTTAGATTACAATTTGAATGGGGAAGGAGATTTGAGAAGCCCTTGAGGTGATGTTTGTATGTTGTTTTAGTTTTCGTTTGTGTGTTTTTAAGTTCTTACATGTTTGAAGGATCACATCACAGCTCCGCTGCCTCTGTGCCACAGGGCTGCCATTCATAGATGACAAAAGCATGGAATGCACTTTCTCTAACGCCATTGGCCTCCCAGCTGCCCAGTCTCATCTCTTTACCTTTCCTTTCACTTCAACTGTATTTGGAAAATAGAAATATTTCTTGACAATTTCTTATGAAATTGATGTTGTTTAGTTTGTAAATTGTATAGATTTGCATACCAGAATACAAGTTCTTTTGAAGGCAGAATTTACTCATTACATTCCTCATTTCTTACCCTCAGCGGCACTGCACTTTCTGAGATACACTCAGTTGGCACTGAAGTTTCATTTTATACCTGTGGTTTAGTGCCTACCTATTCTAGATAAGTTTTGAGATCCAATTTATTAATTTGGCTTTTATAAATTGTAACTTAGAATGTTGCTGTGAATGACCATGTCCCTTTTTTCACTTTTCTAAATCTGTTCAGAACAAAATTGGGTCAAACAATTCTTTTGAGACATTTGGAAATGTTAACTTTGAAGAGGGGTTGTATTATCTCTTTTTCCCACCTTTATTTTTCTTTTGTACTAAATGAACCCATGGGTTTCATTTAAAGGAACATGTTCATCCTAGAATATATTCTCCATCAATTTTTCAGGTTTGTTTTATAGTGTTGATTATGAAGGTGGTTTTAATGCCCAACCTTTGGGACTGCAGCTGGTTCTTAAGATGGAAAGCTAGTTGCTTCAGCATTAGCAGCTGGACTTCTCACTCTCCTGCCATCAGCACAGGATCCTAGACTAGTGGTTGAGTCGTGAACTGAGTAAGTTTGTGTAAAAACAATCACTTTATGAAGAGACCCATTTTAATTAGAGTATGCCTTGCAGTTCACCCATGGAGGAAATGCCACTGATAGAATGCCATACTGGAAAAACCATGTCTTTGAACAGGGTTTATATTTCTATATTTAAAAAAGTGAAGTGGCCTTTTCTCTTTATGTGAGAACATATCAAACACTATTTCTCACCCCTGTAGTTCTGCTTTTAGAATTGTATCTGAACTTTCAACAAAGTGCACATCGATTTCCAGTAATTTAAGCATTGATGTATTGTTTAGATTTGTGCACATATCTGATGCTTTGCATTTTGTCTTCATTTGAAAATTGTTATCACAAAGAAAGCAAACATAGCTGAGAGAAGCAGGAAAAGGCACAGTTAGCAATTAAAAGGGATTTGTATTTGCTGAGAATGGGTTTTTAGTTTTTCGCTGAACCAGCATCTACTTCCTCTTTGATGTTTCCTTTGTGGTATTTGTGACTAGACATTTAAATACCAACTAAAGGAAGAGTGCTTATGTAAAAGACATCAGGGACCCAAGATTCCTTCCATAACATAGGAACATAACGAGAGACTTGTTCCCTACTCCTTACCTGTGACCCTTTGGGTGACAAGGGGTGGGTCACTCTTCCTCTCTGGTCTGTCTCCCAGCAGTGGTGTCTAGACTCCTAGGGACAGCATCCTCCTTCTTTTACTGTCAGATCCTCCATAGCTGGGGTCCTCCATCGGCATTTCCAGTGTTACAAGTTGACCTGTTCGGATTCAGTAAAACTTTTCAATGAATCGTAAGTGTATTAGTTCACATTGGTGTCAGTTACAGAGTAGTCTACATAGTTTGTTAGTATGAACTGAAGGCCACCAGGAGTAGTTAACTTGCAAAGGCCTTGCACAAGTTGAGAGTTTGCTGATCAGGGCAGCTTTAACTCTCCTAGCTTGCCCCAGCCCTTTGTGAGTGTGACAGCAAATATCTTTAAAATGTAGAGACGACCTGCTGCCATTTATGTGAGATCCTTTCATCTTAGAAGACTTTTAATTACTGTCAAAATTATCCTTTGAATTCCTCACAGCTTTAGAAGAAACTCCTCCCTAACCAAATCAAATGATGATGAGCATGAGAAGTAAATAGAGCCAGAAAACAAATATTCTAGAAAAAGAGTTGACAAAAATATGTGCTAAAGCTAGTTTTCTGCCTTCCTTTCTTCCTTTCTCTTATAGTATATATGCTTATAATACAACATTCATATGAACATTACTGTCCTTATGTTGAATGCTATAAATGAATAAGAGAAATGGTCCATGAAACTATAAGCTATTGGTGAGAGCAAGCAAACATAAATGTGTAGAGGATTTAAAAACGTACCTGTTGGCACACACGAGGTGTCTAATAAACAGTATACTTAATCCCAGCACTCTGGAGGCAGAGCCAGGTGGATCTCTGTGAGTTCAAGGCCAGCCTGGGCTACAGAGTGAGTTCTAGGAAAGGCGCAAAGCTACGCAGAGAAACCCTGTCTTGAAAAACCAAATAAATAAATATAAAAAATAAACAGTACATGTTCTTTCTCATAGCTTTAGATACTAGGAAGTTCAATGTCAAGTTTCAATAGATTTGGTGCCTAGTGAGCCAACTTTTGTTTCAAAGGCAGCTTTCTGTTTCCAGTGTTCTCTCTCATGGTAGAAAGGGGAAGGGGGCTCACTGGGGCTCTTTTTCTAAAAGCAGTGATCCCATTCTTGAAATTCAGGTGCTTGTGACCTACCCAACTGTCAAGTGCTCTGCACCAATCCTGACCCCTCTGGCCATAAGGATTCAAAAACCTCTGGACTTTGAGGAAACAAACATTCAGTGCAGAAAAGACAGCAAAATCACATGGAACAAGAAGTGTCAAGGTCAAAGTTCAAGAAACAGGACAGAATTTACCATCTGAAGCAAAAGGAAGGGCCAGTTTAGCTCAGGTGCTGTCTGTCTGGTAGGAAGAATGCCACTGAAGTTGCAGACATATAGAAGCCACCGAAGCAGGGCCTTGGAGGTCATGGTAGGAAGTCTGGATTGTATTTTCTGAACAGTATTTGGAACCAGGTGTGGTGGTGCACACCTTTAATCCCAACACTCAGGAGGAAGAGGCAGGAAGATCTCCACATGAGTTCAAGGTCAGCCTGGTCTGTGTAGTGAGTTCCACGATAGCTAGATCTACATTATGAGACCCTGTCAGAGAACATAAAAGGCAAGAAATAGTATTTGGCACTGAAGTAATTTAAGCAGGGCACAGCACGCTTAAATCATGTTTATGCAGCAACCACTGGCTCTTTAGAACAGTAGATCAGGAAAAGTTAAGCTTGGCAAAATTGTGAAATGCTACAAGGAACACATGACAGCCCTGACTTAGCTGAATGTTCAGCTTTTTCAAAAAGTAATCTAAAATTACTGTGGCTTCCAAATGAAATCCTTTATTTTTCCATTGTCCATTGAAAAGCGATTTTACAGTAATTACTGTTTTAAAAATCACAACTGTAGTATCATAAGAGGCTTTTTGTTGTAACTTACTGTGGCAAAAAATTAGTTTTAGATGAAGAACTGTATGTGTACTTTGGTGTGATTGTGTTAGGCAAGTTCTTTAGAAAGCTTTGATTAGTAATGAATTAATAATTATAGTGAAAATATTTTAGCAGACTTTGTTCCATGCACTGAAGTGATTTCTCCCCTTTATCTTAGTCAGTACAATACTGTCGAATATGGCCGTTCCAGAGAAGTTAAAGAACCTTCCAAGGTCACAAAAAGAAATTATGCAGTCAGAAGTTGTACTTTCTGATATCACAGAATGCTAAAAAAAAAAAAAATAATCCCCATAGAGTGTCTTTATTGAGATATAATTTAAATATAAAAATGCACAGATGTTAAATCTACAATCTGATGAATTTTGGCATTTGTACATCCCTGTTAGCTACCTCCCCAAACTAAAAATAGACTGATTCTGCCACAAGAGAATATTCTTGGGAGTCATTTCCTATGAGTTCTCCCCCAAATCTTTCTACCCCATAGACAACTTTTTTTTAAAATTATTATTATGTGTTTTAAATTTTATACATCAGCCACGCGTTACCCTGTCCTCCCCGCTCCCACGTCCACCCCCATCCTCCCCCCAGCCCCTCCCCTCCATTCCCATGTCCTCCAGGATCAAGGCACCCCTGGGGATTCATTTAAACCTGGTGGATTCAGTACAGGCAGGTCCTGTCACCTCCTTCCAGACTGAGCAAAGTGTCCCTGTGTAAGCCCAAGGTTTCAAACAACCAGCTCATGGACTAAGGACAGATCCTGGTCCCACAGATTGGGTGCCTCCCAAGCAGATCAAGCTATTCAATTGTCTCACTTATCCAGAGGGCCTGATCCAGCTGGGGGATCCACAGCCTTTGGTTCATAATTCATGTGCTTCCATTTGGTTGGCTATTTGTCCCTGTGCTTTTTGCAATCTTGGTCTCAACAATTCACACTCTTGCAGACCCTCCTCTTTCTCGCCAGTTGGACACCTGGAGCTCCACCTGGGGCCTGGCTGAGGATCTCTGCATCCACTTCCATCAGTTATTGGACTAGAGTTCCAGCACGACAGTTAGGGTGTTTAGCCATCTGATCACCAGACTAGATCAGATCAGGCTTTCTCTCAACCATTGCCAGCAGTCTACAGAGGATGTATCATTGTGGATTTTTGGGGACCTCTCCAGCACTCTGCCTATTCCTGTTCTCATGTGGTCTTCATTTATCATGGTCTGTTATTCCTCGTTCTCCCTTTCTGTTCTTGATCCAGCTGGGATCTCCTGCTCCCCTAAGCTTTCTTTCCCTCAAATCTTGCCCTTCATTACTCCCACTGTCGTCCAGGTTGTTCATGTAGATCTCATCCATTTCTCTGTCATTGGGTGATCCCTGTGTCTTTCCTAGGGTCCCGTTTTCTAGGTAGCCTCCCTGGAGTTGTGTAGCAGTCTAGCCATCTTTGTTTTACATCTAGTATCCTACTATGAGTGAGTACATACCATGTTTAATTTATGTCACCATTTGTTGGATTTTGTCTCTCTTGGGTTTCATGTGAATGGGATAAAATAGAAAACAAATTTGGAAATAAATGTGTTGCTTGTTTTTTGTTGCTCATACATAGTATTTCAATCTGTTAATATAGATCAGTTCGTGTGTCTCAATGTTTACATATATCCCAACCCTAGATATTTTATGAGTGGAGTTTGTTATGAGCATTTGTGTCCAAGGATGTGCTCCATTTCTATCAGGCTAATATTTGGGAGCAGGATTACTGGAGCATGAGGCCAGCTGTGTGTGTGTTTCCAGCAGCTCTGTAGTACCACGCCATCTCATTTCTCCATCAGCAGTGTGGTGTGTCACAGATCCTCACACCCATATTAACTGAGTAGCGACACTTTATTTTAGCCATGCTTGTTGGATGTGAAATGACATTTCACTGTTTTTAATATCCATTTCCCAAGAGACAGATTTTGGTTACCTTTCAATGTGTTTATTGGCCATTAGTGTATCAACATTCTCTCTCTCTCTCTCTCTCTCTCTCTCTCTCTCTCTCTCTCTCTCTCCCTCTCTCTCTCTCTCTGTGTGTGTGTGTGTTTATGAGGTGTTCAAGTTTGCCTTTAGTTTTTTTTGGGATTCTTTGATTTTTGTTGTTGTTGTTGTTGTTGTTGTTAGCGATTTCTAAGACTTCCTCACACATTGTCAGTACTGCTTCTTGTTAGGGTCACTGTGTCCTCAGTCTTGTTTGCCTTTTCTTTGCCTTGGGGGGGGGGGCTTTGAAGAGCAGAAGTGTTTCACATGAGTGCAAGTCTAGCTTGCCAGCTGTGCCTTCACAGCTGCAGATTTCAGGGGCCTGGGTCTACCTCAGAGTCACAGATATTTCACTTGTGTTTTCCTTGAAGATTCACTTGAGCTTTGTATTTGCACCTTTGATTCACTTAGAATTCATTTTCGTGTGGGGAAGTAGGTAAAGGGCACAGCTGTCTTCCTTCCGTGGTCTCCAGTTCTTCTGTCGTTTATGCTGATGCTTTCTTTTCAGCACTGGGATGTGTGGCTGCCTGTCAGGCCAGCTGCTCAGCTTCTGGACACTGCCCAGTCACTTGTCCATCTTTATGCCATCACCTCCCTGTCTTCTCTACTGTGGCTTCATCAGGCAATGTTTTGTCTAATTTCACTTTTTTTTTTAAGCTAGTGTGATCTATCCTAGCTTCTTGTGTTTTCATTCAACTTCTAACAACAGATTATAAATTTCTCTAAAATTTAACCTGTTACATTTTTTTGTTGGAATAACACAGGCATTTTTTTTTGTGGCCTTTTACTGGGCATTCTTATGTATAGATGTAGTTTCATCTGTATGGTTCAATAGCCTAGGCTATATTATCAGTTACCCCCCTCAGGCATGGGAATTGGTCTCTTCAGATCTGTCTATTGAAACACTGATTCTCAAAACCATAATGTGATGTTGGAAAGGCTGTTTGTTGCCAGTGGGAAGTGAGTGAACTCTGCCTCCACACATTAGTAGGACCAGTTAGACCTTCAACACTACATTTCTGTCTAAAGAAATAGATACAAATGCTTTAAAAAATGTATAGTTCTTTGACTAATGTGTATTTTCCTAATAATGCGTGACTTCTCGTAGTTTAATTCAGCTACCTAGTATATCACTTTGTGATGATTATTATTATAAATCACCAGATATAAAATGAACTGATTTAGGTGAGTGCAGTCAGAGAGGCTTTTGGCTTAAATGGTGAGCATGGCTGCATTCTTTGATGATCGGGGAAGTGCACAACAGAGCTAATGAAAACAACACCTTTCAGAGTGTGAGCTTTTCAGTGGCAATACTGATCCAGAACATTTGTCTTTGAATTGTCCACTTTGGAGGTGTGACAGGTGTGCCTTGCAGGATGCTGTCAGGACCTGTGTCAGGTGTGCTGAGCACAGGGCTTGGCATGAGGTGAGAGCTCAGTGTGCGGTCGCCATCCATCCAGACCCAGGTGAGTTCTGCTGCCCTCGCTCCTCCCTGGCCATCTGTGCTCCGATTCGCGCACGCTCTTGCACAGCATCATGTTTAATGGATCTGCAGCGGGGATGAGTTTCTCAGATACTGCTTTGACTTTGATTCCTACCTTCTTACCCAGAAAAGAGAACCTCACTGTGTATGCATGCACGTAGACCCCCATGTGCATCTCATGACAGCAGTGTCCATTTTACACACAGGACTGGTTTCTTCTTTTACTTAGACTTGAAACTACTGTTAACTGAGCAGAATGGAAAAGAAAAAAAAAAAGGAATTCTGTGGCAGAAATTGATGATTTTGGATCCAGGGCATTTGATATTACTTTAATATTAACATATGTATTATTTCAATTTCTAATTCCTACACTAGAGCTAGGTTTTAGCATATCCACCTTATGAAGTAATTTGTCACATCAACTCTATGCATTGTTTGCAATGTGTGGCTAACTGATAAGAATGATTACTCATTCATAATGTAAGTGACCTTCAATATAGATATCACCTATTGGTGTAAATCAGAGATGGGAACAAAATATGGCAAAGAAGGGAGGAATGCATGGGATGGAATTTAATGACGTTTTGTCTTTTGTTTAAGCAATAAGTGATTGCTGGAGTGACAGTTCTCTTTAAATATTAATTCCAAACACTTTGATAAAATTATGCATTATTAATGGAATTAAACTTTTCTGTGTCTAGGATATGAATGCATGTGAATTCAGCTCCATGTCTTAAACATGTTCGTGCAAATTTTGATAATATTGAAATTAGGCTTAGCTTTGCTTTTTTTGTAATTATGTGACAGGACCCAGAAAATATATGTTTTTCTAAATTCTGATGATATTTGTGCCTCAGGTTCCAAATTGGATCTGTTTGGTTTGGGAATTTTATTTTCATGGTTAAAATGTTTTTAACCAGCAATACAGAGACCCACACAGTCTTTTCCAAGGAGCTTTCAGGGTGCCAGATGGTGTAGTGTGTCCCATCTAGGTCAGGGAGCCAGTGATAGGGGAAGTGTTGATCATTTCCAAAGCTTTACTGGGTATGGGGTTGTGGGGGAGGAAGACACAATTCCAGCAGCAAACCCACCTTTTAAACAAATATTTTCATCAGATCTCCTTATCAGCCCATTGAGATATTCAAGATATCACCCCAGCCTTAAGGAACTCACTTAGCCTGTTTTATGGGTTCTTTGTTTCTAAATTCTTGAGGTTTGTGTTATCTGCTTATAGTTTAATTTCAATGTTTTTATATTACTTTAATTATAAAGAGTTTTTAGGAAAAATCATCAATCCAAGCATATTCATCACACCACCCAAAACGAGAGACAACGGAGGGTACGTGTGAAAGGCAGATGTGATGTCACTACTACTGTATCTGGTAGAGGTTTTTGAAAAGACTAGCTTCCTGTTGTCCTTGCTGTGATCCGGCCTCAAAGACGCTGCCTTTCAACAATAATCAGCGATAGCTGATAGCTTTTCACTTTATCACAACTTGTTTTATAAAGAGTTCTCCTTAGACCAGTGGTTCTCAGCCTTCCTAATGCTGTGACCCTTTAATGCAATTACTCATGTTGTGGTGATCCCAAACCATAAAATTATTCTGTTGCTATGTCATAACTGTAGTTTTGCTACTGTTGTGAACTGTAGTGTCAATGTTTGATATGCAGGATATCTGATATGTGACCCCTGTGAGAGAAATTGTCATTCAACCTTGAAGGATGTCACAAGTCACGGGTTGAGAATCACTGTGTTAGGCGATTGTCAACATTTTACCAAATAAAACTGAGTGCTGAGCTTAGAGGTTAACTAAAGCTATACCGGGAAAGAAAAAGAAAAAGGATGCTCTATTTGTGTGAGGGGGAGGAGCAGCATGTCTGTGTATACGTTGTGTACACATTGTGTTCCTGTAAATTCCTTGTTAACATTCAGTTGAAATAAAGTACATTTTATGAACTTCTTTAGTGCCTAAAGAACATTGAGTTTTTATTATTCTGTCCATATTTTTGCTTGATTTTTATTTGGTAAATGTAACAGGGGAAGGCTTTGGAGCTCTAAGGTGTACTGTTCCTATCAACAGTGTCCATGAAAACAGCTCAGAGGACTGAGTTGTTTAAAGTTTTCTTTAGAGCATTTAGATTCACTTTGTTAATAGAAATGAGACAATCCTGTGACTCCTGAGAACACAGCATATATAATGCTTTTGGTTTTAGTGTCTCTGTATGCTTATTAATGGAATACACATTGATTGACAGATGAGTTGTAGAGCATTTTAGGTTCAAAGAAAAATGTGTAAAAAGCAGCAGGAATGGTTGAATGTTCCCATGTGTCCCCTCCTCTCCCTGCACGGTTACCACCTCTATCCACTCTGACAGCTGTGAGGATAAATAATGCCACAGAGGGAAGGCAGTTATCAGGTGGACTAAGGAAGGTATTAAAATAATCCAGAGAAGAGATAATGGTGATTTGCTATGAGGTAGAGAGGTGTTCTGGAGAGAGAAATGTTGGATTTTGATCAATTTTGAGAGCAGAAGGCATTGGATTCCTTAGTGAAGGAAGGGAAAGAGTTGATGCTACAACCATGCAAACTCTTTATATTATCAAAATATGATTTTGAAATGTCTTCTATATAGTGAGAAGGCATTAGTATCTATAAATGCATCATAAAAAAATTAAATTACCAGCTAGACAAGTGCCAAAAACTATATCCAGCACTCTGTAGGCATTCTCAAAGCGTTTGTTTGTGATACTTTTAACAATGACTCCTTCTAAGCAGATTAACACCATTAACAGCTTTTAGAAGCTACTTGTAAACTATTTAAGGCAAGAGAGCTTTGTTTCACCTTGATGGCTTAGAGAGGGAGAGGGAGAGGATATGGTCTTTTTAGACAACCTGAAGTTGAGTTAGAGGAGAATTCACTTTCACATTTCAAAATGCATTTTATTGTTATGAACAATTTACCTTCTATGAATAAAACTCCACAGTGTTAAAGGAAAAAAAGGTGTTTTTTAAAATTGGCTTTATTGAAATGTACATGACATATAACAGATGTACATATTTAATGTATATACTTGATGTTTACATATTCATGTGAAGATCACCAATTTAAAGTAATTACTCTTTGCCAAACTCGTTCACTTTGCAAAGGGAGCTTTCTTTGTTTCTGGTAACAGTGACTTGTATCTCCTTCCAGAATTGTGGTGGGCCTCTATTACTTCACTATTAATCTCTAAAATTCGTACAGATAATTAGATGTCTGTGAGGTTTTGTTTCTCAATCTGAAACCCTTTCCCTTTTGAGCTTAATTCTCACACTGTTCTTTTTGGTGTGGTGTAGTTTAGTTCCATATCTGTTTTGTTTCTTCTTGAGACAGGATTTCATGTAGCACAGATTGACTGTGACCTCAGCTACGTGCAGAGTTCTTTGGGCAGTATATTGGTTAAATAAATAAAGTTAAGGCAAAAATCAGTTACAAAAGAATACATTGACCAAACCTGTTGTACATTGAGGTCCTACCTGAGTCACAAACACACAAAGCTGTTGTAAAAAGAGAAGCTCTTGTAATCTTGAAAACGTTGGTTCTAACCAACCCAAAGGGATATTGCAGTATTGTCTTACTCTACAGTAAGGCTTTGTAGCACAGAAATCAAACAAGGAGAGCTAGAGGAAAAACTTAATACAAAGGTAGGTCACAGAAGAAATTCCAGGAGTAGTCCCAGATCAGCCCAAAGCTGGCTAATTGGTAGTGAATGAGGAGGAGTGGAGAAAGAGCAGTCAGCAGGGATATTTATTTCTACATTACCTGTGATTTCTGCCCTGAGTCACACAGTGCCTGGTAATTAGTCAGTGCCTTGTAAGCCCTTGCTGATGCATGGTTAGTTCTCCTGTTACTGTTTGGTTGCATTTTGCTTTGCTTTATTTTAATTCTTCTTGTCTTTTGAGACATGGGCTCATATAGTCCAGCCTGGTTTGGAACTGCTTTTCCTCTTGCCTTCCACCGCTCACACAGTGGGATTATGGGAAAGTATTGTCATGCCTGGCTAATTATTTCTTATACCCGTATTTTCAATAGAATTTAGAAATGGAAGTGAAAAACTATGTAATAGTAATGACAGAAAGTAGTATGTATTTATATGTGAATATCTTAATTACAACCATAATTTCCAGAGTAAAAAATGACACAGGAGCCAGTAAAACTGAATATAATAATCAGTGGAAGAAAATAGTTTGAAAAATTCAGTAATAAACTGGTGTGTTTTGATTTTGCCCTTGAAGCCCACAGATCTGTGTAAGTAATTCAAGACTTAGGAATGAAGAAAATTTCGATTTCACTTTATAAATAAAGTCTCCTAAAATATATATCATCCACATGAAAAAGTATATAAGAATGCAAGCAAATGGACACATGAGTAGGATTAATCTAAGGAGTGCAAACCTGATTCAGTAATGGGAATTTAATACATATCTCCTTCATTCTGCTACAGATGGCTGTAGAAAAAACAATCAATAATATTCAGTCCTTTGTCTCATAAAGAAAAAGGTCATGAAACAAAAGTAGGATCTTAAAAAGAGCTGTAACCTTGTCTAACCCTGTGAATGGAGCATCCTGCAGGGTTCTTCCCCATTTTTCTGTGCTGTCCGAATGCCACATGGGATACTTTGAAGCTGAGTTAGAGGCATAAAGACAATGTGCTGATGAACAGTGCCATTTTCTGTTCTTTGAACATGGAATGTGCGGACATCTCACCTTGGCAGGTAGAGTTTTGGTTAGTAGGTCCCAACACTACTGTCTCGTTACTAATTAAATTTAAGAGCTCCCTAGATCACTGTTCGAAACCATGGTAGATAATTGTCCCTGATAAGCTTCTCAGTTGCACAGCTTAGATTTATCCCTTCTTGCTTGCTCAGTGGTGGTATTTATAGAAGATTCACTAAAGTAAGCATATACCTTCTC
The DNA here is from genome assembly GCF_903995425.1 of Onychomys torridus. Classification (NCBI taxonomy): domain Eukaryota; kingdom Metazoa; phylum Chordata; class Mammalia; order Rodentia; family Cricetidae; genus Onychomys; species Onychomys torridus. The sequence goes on from NC_050448.1 coordinate 102,025,351, forward strand.
TCTCTCTCTCTCTCTCTCTCTCTCTCTCTCTCTCTCTCTCTCTCTCTCTCTCTCTCTTAAAATACAGGGTCTCACGTAGCCTGAGCTGGACTAGAAGTTGCTATGTAGCTGAGGACAACCTTGAATTTCTGATTCTTTTGCTTCTGCCTCCTGAATGCTAGGATTATAGACCTGTGCCACCATACCAGGTTCAGGCTACATGAGGTTCTGAGGATTCAGCACTGGACTTGGTGTGTGCTAGGCAAGGACACTACCAACTGAGCCGCATCCACAGCTCTTTAAAGGTGGATTTCTCAGTGGATATTTATATTTCAGTCCAGACCACACATACATCTTAACATTTGCTTTGCAATCAGCTTCTAGAAACTGAAAATATTCATTTATATTTAATATGATGCAATAAATTTTATTCAATAAGATATAGACCTATAATAAAATTGAATGCTATATCTGGTTGGAAGAAAGAGAGTCAGACAAATGTGATCATTTCCTTTTCAAATTCATATTGAAAATACAAAATATTTTGAAGTCAGCATAATTGCTGAAATTACTTGTGTGTGCTTGAAATAATAATAAAATGTTGATGATGAAACTATGATTTTTTTATTGTCCAAATTATTGTTCTTTGTTTTTGTTTATAATTCTTATTCCACAGAAATCTTTTCAGACAGTAACACATTTGTGCTTAAACTGACAGTAGTTTCTATGACCTGCTGTCTAGAATTCTTTCTCCCATATCACCCCAAGGGGGCCTTGAATGTTCACTCAGTGAGTTAAACTCTGTGAGCCATGGGTTTAACTAATCAGCCACCAATTAAGTTTCTTCCGGTCCTATTTCAAAGCACTGCTTCCAGGATTGTCAAAAGACAATACATTTACTTTAAAGATCTAAACTTTTATCGGCCATTAGTACAACTGTCAAACTCTCATCCAAGAATTTAGAGATGTTCTTAAGGTAGTGGGATAACTATCCTTTTTCATTTTTATTTGTTGGTATATATTAGATGTATAAAGTAATGAGTTTCATTATGGCAGTTCTGTACTTGCATATAATATACTTTGATCGTATTTACCCCTCTGTTTCCCTTTCTTATAACTTCCACCTCTTTTTTCTTTCCATATCCCTCTATCCCCCCTTTACTTCTGCATCCTTCTTCCCCACTTTTAGTTCAAGTGAGAGAAAAACACACGAAACTTACCTTGAAACTGGCTTAGTGCACTTAACATGGTGATTTCCAGTTCCATTTTCCTACAGACAGCATAATTTCATCCTTCTTTATAACTGAATAAAACTCCATTGTGTGCTTGTCTTCTCCCTGCCTCCCCCTTTTCTCTTCCCCTCCTTCTATCCCTCCTCAACACACACACACACACACACACACACACACACACACACACACACACACACCCCTACTTCATTTATTTTTATCCAGTGAGCCAACTAAAACCAATTTTTTTAGAAGATAGGATGAGCAGGACAAAGGAAGCAGCATGATACAGTACATAGGCTGGTTAACATCAGGTGTCTTTCTTGTGAAGGGTTAATGCAGAAGTGTTTTCCTGTCATGCTGGGGACACCAACTTGTTTACGAGTTTGTTGATTTCACTCTCCTGATTTTTGGAAGATTGGATAATAACTTTGTTTTTATTTCATGACATGGGGTTTTAACATTAATAATTCCATGTGATGCAGTTTGTCTTGTCAGGAGCTAGTGTGTAGAACTCAGTCCAAAGCAATAGCCTCCCACAAATTTCACTTAACAAGATGAGTGGGCAAAGCTTGCATTGAAATTCTAAGATGACAGATGTGTAAGTCTGTGCAATCATTTTAATTGTTCAGAAGCAGTTTGAGTTTGAATAGCCTTTTCTGTCAGTCCATTTCTTGTTTCAGGCTAAGTGTTGACATACCACTTTCTCAAATTGTTACCTGTTCCCTTTTTTATTTTGAATGTAGACCTCCTTTGGCTTTTCTTGGTCTTTAACACTATTGTTAACTGTCTTAAGAAGTAATTCTATTTTACACTAGGATTTTGTGCAACATTGTGTTTATATCCATCTTTTGATTCTATTTTGCTTGACAAACAATTCTGCTAAATGTACTTTAAACTGTGAATCATCTTCTAATTAAATCTTTTCAACTTAGTTTTGAAATGTTAACATGCACTCGCGAGCTTGCTACATATTGCTACAATATGGCACATGTATAAGTAAATGTGATGTGGTTTACTATACTCTTACCTGGCCGTCAAATACCACTTTCACATAGCTGTATTATCATAGTTATATAACCACAGGATGAAGGTTTAATTAGTTAAATAGAACCAGTTGTTTAAGAAGGAAATAAAACATAGTTTTAAGCAATGAGCAGTTTATTAGCCAATAATACAAGTTTGGCAAAGACAGATTCCATACTCCTCATCTCTAATTTAAAACTAGAATGTAGAGATTTAATGCTGTCATTTAAATTGTTTAGGAAAAGGCTTTGATTTTACCTCAGTACTCAATTAGGAGGTGAGGATTTAATTTTCTTTTGCTCGTCACAGGATACAAGGTCAGCTGCAGTACTGCTTTGTAACTCCAGTTTCAGACAGCACCAAATCCTTATGGTTTTGTTTGTTTGTTTGTGTTTGTTTTTGTTTTTTTGAGAATTTAATCGTAAGCATGCTATTAAGATTGATGAATGAGGTTCTCCAAAAGTTGTCTATAAATTTTGTGTGTGTGGTGAACGACTGAAGGGATGGCTCAGGGATTAAGAGCACATGCTGCTGTTGCAAGAGGATTTGAGTTCCATTCCTGGCACCCATATCAGGTGGCATACCACCCCCACCGATCTCAGCTCCCAAGGGATCTGATGTCCTCTTCTGGGTTCCATGGGTAACTGCATGCACCAGTTCACATGCTCACACACATATGACACATAATTAAAGAAATCAATTTCATGTGTGGGTGTGCATGCACATATGCAGGTGGTTAGTGAGTGGGTACACCCTTGGGTATTCATGCCTCCTAGGCATTGGTTACTATCTACACCCACTGTAAAAATTTATTCAGAAAGGCATACATGCCTGAGGACATATGATTATTTTCGTCTCCAAATGATGCTTACAACTTAAGAATTTTCAAAGACTTGAATTAAAATAATGAGTTTCTAAAATCAGAAGTTAAGGCTTCGTCTAGTTATGACAAGGACCTTAAAGACCTCACAAATCTGTTACTTCAAGACAAATGAGCACTTCTTACCTCAAAGAATAAGTGAAATGTGAAGTCAATGCAGTGGGAGTGATAGTTACTTTTTAAAATTACAAATTGGAGATAAATTAGAAATCACAAATATCTATTGCCTTGAACATGTTTACTGTTCAAACATTCTTTGTGCCCTGGATGAAGCATTGTAAGAGGGGAGGGTACTGTGATGAATAACTGGGGACTTCATGATAAACTCTAAGTTTATTGTGAGGTCTGTTTTGGTGCAATAAGTATAAGGCAGTTGCTAGATCAGTTATTCTCATGGAAAGACCTGAAGGCTCTTTCTATGCTGTCTGCATCTTTGGTGAATGACCATTTCATTATAAACCAATACTATTATATATTTCAATTTTATTTTGTTCTTGCTTTGAGGTCAGACTTTTGTTTGCCTTTTTTTAGTTCAAACAAGTACACCATTTTAGTAAAAATATGCTCATACTTATGCTGAGTAGATGGATTTTGGATTATTTCCTGTGTTGAATACTTTCTTTTCTAGTTTCCTTTGGGGCAGTTTGTGTAAAAACAGAAATAATTTCCACATCTATTAGATGTTCTGAGAAGGGTATGTTGAGGCATTCTAGAGTGTATTAAGTGCATCATGTATATACATACATGTAGATACTCAATTTTAAATACGCTAAAACGGTAGTGTAATAAAACCTTATAGATTATAATTGTGATTCATATACTTACCTTTTCTGTATATTCATTGACGTGTAAAATTTCAAGTAGGTGTTAGAATTTAAAAGGACTGTAACAAAACTTTGTAATTCCACAGGATTCGAATTTTAAGGAGTGTGAGCTAGATGCACTTACAATGTCCAACACATTCTGGAGTTCATGCAAAGATGGCATGTACTAGACAAGTGATCGATTTTTTACCACGGAAGTGGAACACTTGATCGATTCCCTCAGTGCTTATTAAGACATTTCCAGTTTTTTGTTTTATTTGTTTTTTGTTTTTTTGTATCCACTTGGTATTATCTGAAGTCATCAGCCTTTGAGTCTGTATTCTTTCTGGAGACAGCACATTCTTACCCTTCTTTTGCTTTGCCTCACGGCTGAAGCTGAAGTAGCAGCAACACCCGAGACAGCAGCAGCCTGTTGGAAGACACAGCTCCTATACTGGAACTGTCCAAGGCTCAATAGACAAGTCTGCTTGGTCCTCTCGGCTGTAGCACTATTTCCTTTCCTTATAGCCCTAGTCCTTTACCTTCACTCTTTCTTGAATAAATGGGGCAAGGAATGGTTGTCATTTGTTACTGATGATGATGATGATGATGATGTGTGTGTGTGTGTGTGTGTGTGTGTGTGTGTGTGTGTATGTGTAAAACAGTAACCAGTTAGGTGGCTAAAAAGCAAGGTTTGTTGTCTTCAAGGGACAGGAATGCAAGGCGTCTAGGAATATAGAATGTTTTTGTGTCTATAATTTCAGTTTCTCAGTGTCGTTCTTCCTGCCCTAAAGACCACTTCCCCAGCTCAGCGTTGCCAGATGTGGTATGTGTGCCTTGAGCTCCACAGTCATCCCCGTCAGTGATGACCTACCAGCTTTTGTCTTGCTCTCCAGTAGATAAGTACAACTCATTTTAGTCATGTCATGACCACTTTTGTTGTTTGTTTTAAATGACAGGAATTTAATCAAACACATATGAATAAATCTTGTCAAAGGTATCCTAGTTTATAAGTATATTGAAATACAGCCATTGTACACTCTTTAATCTGAGAGTTGGTGGGTTCAAAAGACTGGTCTTTAGATGGTTTCCTTACAGATATACTAACTCCTTCTCATAGCTTGGTTCTCATATTAGAGTTAATCTGTGGAAACAAAATTAAGGATGAATGTTCCTTTTACCCAACCCCCACCCCACCACCACACACAGCCTTGTTCATTAATGAACGGAGCTTTTCCTTTCTGCATATTTAATATTCTAAGGCTCTTTTCTGTGTTCTTGTGTCTCATAGCTCTCACTTTTCTTTCCGTATATAAAAGCCCTCTTGAAGGATGACCTGATGGAACTGTTGTTTGTCTGTGTAGCTACCTTATGATGTTGGATACTTTGGAACCAGATGTGTGTGGTGTTTGGAATACAGGCTTCAGTACTCACCAGATTCATAAAAATCATCCCATAAAATATCTCCATCATTCTACCTCCACCTTCCCCTTCCTAAGTGTCTATAATTACATGTCAAAAGAATCATTCCTTTTCCAGTGCTTTCTCCAACTCTGAATCTGAGATAATTCACAAAGTGTTTAATAAGCCAAAGTTTATAGCTCAAATTACAAACAAATAGCTCAAATTACAAAGGAATAGATTCTAAGTAAATGTAAATTATGAAAAATAAAAAAAATTGTTAAAATTTGGTTATGAAATGTCAATTTAATTCAAAGGGCCTATGTGTTGGATGTTTGGTTCCTTGGCCCCAGCTAGTGGCATTATTGACAGGTGATTAGATCATGGGGCCACTGACATCATCAGGGGTTAATATGTTGAGGTGGGGCATTTACAAACAATGCTGCTATGAACATAGTTGAGCATGCATCCTTGTGGTATGATTGAGCATTCCTTGGGTATATGCCCAAGAGTGGTATAGCTGGGTCTTGAGGAAAATTGATTCCCAGTTTTCTGAGAAACTGTCACACTGATTTCCAAAGTGGCTGTACAAGTTTACACTCCCACCAACTGTAGTGGATAGCCATCCCAGCATTGGCCTGGAAGTTCCAACCCTCATTGAGGCTTCTGTAATGGTCATGCCCACAAGCAGGGCGGAGGAGGAAGCGGAAGACCAAGGATCGAGAGGAGGTGGGCGTGACCATTACCGAAGCCTCAATGAGGGTTGGAACTTCCAGGCCAATTCTGGGATGGCTATCCACTACAACCAACAGTGGAGGAGTGTTCCCTTTGCTCCAAATCCTCTCCAACATAAGCTGTCTGCAGTGCTTTTGATCTTAGCCATTCTGACAGGTGAAAGATGGTATCTCAGAGTCGTTTTGATTTGCGTCTTTCTGATGACTAAGGATGCTGAGCAATTCCTGGTGCATGAGGGGGTTTTTGGAGCCCACTACCTATGGTGGGACACCTTGTGCAGCCTTGAGGCAGGAGGAAGGGCTTGGACTTGCCTCTACTGGATGTGCCTCCCCATGGGAGGCCTTGCCTTCTTGATGGGGGTTGGGTTTTGGGGAGAGTCTGAGGGGGGTGGGAGAATGGAAGAGTGGGATCTTTGATTGGTGTGTAAAATGAATGAAAAAATTTTAAAAAATTCTAAAGCAAAAAAAGTGGGGTGTAGTTAGAAGAAATGGGTCGCAGAGGGTCTACATGACTTTCAAGAGTATATTTTGTCATTTCCCTCTCTTTATTTCCTTGTCTCCTCTGCCCTTTCCTCTTCTCTTCTCCCCCACCTTCCTTCTTTCTTATTTGCCATATGGTCACTGCCTGTAACTCTGCCCTTCTGCTGTGATGCTTCTGCCTCCTCACAGACTAAAAGTCACAGAGCCTTCCATAGCCTGAGACCTCTGAGACTGTGAGAAAAAGAATGTTTGTTCCTTTAAGTACTCTTCCTGCCCCCACCCCCACACAAGCATATGAACACACAAGCCCAGATGCAACAGCATAAAACACATGAACACAGAGCCCACTGATCTCAACTTCTCATGAATCGAGATAACATTTCTTTTTTATTTCATGTGAAGATTTCTCTGAAATGAACCCTAAGGTATAAATACTCAGAGAAATAATGTTTTGAGACAATATGGTTCGTTACATAGATGACTGGGGATTTATTAAACTAAATAGAAAGAAAAATACTTTCCTGTTTTCATTCCCAGATGAGCTTATTATAGTAACATTATTCTGTCCTTCAAGTTTCACATGGTTTGACTCCAGTAGAAAGAGAGAAAAACAGTTTGAGCTTGAAGGGAATAAAACTCAAATTCAGTTTGAGAGCACATTGCAGATTCAGATGTAGATTGCTAGCAGAGTTTCAAATATTTCTCCACATGGTTGTGAAGAAAACGTTCTCCTATTCGTTACATGAAAGTTACAGGACAATCTATGTGATGGGATAATACTATAGCTCTGGGAGGTGGTCAGGTGGCAGAGGTAAGTCCAGGCAACAAACAGACTAAAAATCTGGACCTGCACCAAAAGTTGTCTGTTCTTTCATCTTTCCCTTTGAGTAAAGAGATGCTCCAGCAATGCAGGCCGTGACCTGGGAGCTATTTATAGTGTGAGATAATTCTGGAAGAATCCATCCCCAAAGTTTGTCTGCTGACTGCTACAATACCATGGAAGCCTTTGGGTTATTACAGCATTAATCTTTGGACCACCTAAAACATGAGCTGTGACCCCCCCAGTAATGGAAAATCCAGAGCCCCTCTGGAGTACTGCACTCTGTAGTACAGGAATTCTGTGACAATCAGAGTCAGGCTGTTGTCTGTGAACACCAGGCAGAAAGTAAGACAGGGAAAGGGGAGAGCGATGGAATAAATGTGAACTCAAACTGGAGAGAGGACTTTTTTGAGGATTGATACATGTGCACCTTGCTATTTTTCAGTCCTGTGAATACTTGTTAGCAAAGATCCAGGGAAGGTTTGTGGTGCAAATCTGTTGCTTAAGGGAACATTTCAGTTCTTCTGCATTAGCTTCACCAGGGAATGGAAGGGAACTTAAAAGAAAAAATAGAGCTCCGAGGTTAAAGATCTTACTTAGTGTCTCATATTATGGTCTAAAGCAATTTTCTTTCCATTGTCACCTTTAATTCGGAAAAGTCAGTTCTGTTCAGTAATACCGAGTGCCTCTTGATGTATTTTAATGTTCATCATGATAAAAAACTATAGAGATATTAGCAGTTAAAAGACTCTGTGATGTAGTTCTCATTCCTGTACCGTAACCACCACCACCAATGTCTAACCAATTTTAAGTGACTTTTGAAGATTCCCTGGTTTCTCTTAAGACCTAAATTTGCCCTTACTTCGATTGAAGCCATTTCTTTCCGGTTTGTTCTAAGTAGATACTCCACATAATTCTGGAACATGAAAAGACATTCTCAGCTTTTCCTTCACAGCCTGACCATTTGACCTATCATTCTTTAGCAAGCCCCTCATCCTCTGTGATGCTTCCCTTCCCATTTCTCTGCATTCTCCTTCAGATGTCAAGATGAGCACTAGGCATGGGTATCTAGCATACACCAAGCAGTGAAGAGTAAAATAAGCAGCTGAGCTCCGTTTCTAAATGAGTTCTCTGTTTATGAGCCCAGGAATGTGCCTTCCGTCCCCCTCTCCTGCCTCTCGCTTGGTGTCCACAAGTAACAGCCTTATTTTGACTATCACAAGGCTACTGTATTACATGCCAGGTGTGTTGATTCCAAGGACCTCTGCACCTTCCATTCCAAGAACGGTGGCCTGCTATCATATTTCATCCATATCTGTTTTGGTTCAAGGTATTTTCCCTACTGTGTTACGTTTATTCCCCATATCCAGCTCTCACCTGTGTTTGCTTTATGTTAGACTGTAAAACATTTTTGAAGAATGAACAGAAAAGACCCAAATCAGTATGGTAAACATTTTGATGAATAAAAACCTTTGTAGTATTTTAATCCATTGAAGTAGTTGTGTTACAAATGCTTTGTTGTCCACATATGCTGGGACTTCAAAGAACTACATTTATATCTAAACAGTCCATAGCACAGCTGTGTCCATCATTTTGTTACGTATACATAGGCTTTCTGAGAGTCTAACCTAATGTTGGAAATTATTGACATAAAGTAGAGAAAGTGAAATGGAAGAAGGTTCTAAGACGCATTGTGAATTTAGAACTGGAAAGGTGGGGAACTGGGAAATGGAGGCTACCCCAGGAAGATGTGGGTTCTGGAGCTTGGGCGTGTGGTTGGACCTTGTCATCGTACTTAGTCCTATTTAACATTTCCTCAGTAAAATACACAGTGTAATAGATGGTAAGCTTCTCACGTTCTCATTAGTAAGTACGAGAGGTGAAAGAAACAACTGTCTGGATTACAATAATTTATCTTTTTGGACATTCAACCATATTTTGTTAGCACTACTTCAATCTTTTAAAAGTTTCTTTAAGTTAATAACTACCTATTTGTGTGTGTGTGTTTGTATATGTGTTTGTGTGTACATGTGGAAGTCAGATGACAACTCACAGGAGTTGGTTCTCTCCTTATTGTCCCCTACATCACTCTTTAAGACAAGTAAACTATTTACTAGATATGTTCTAGCAAGTTTAGTGATTGTATTGCTTACTTTTTTCTTCAGTGTGGTAAAGTACCTGATAAGACACAACCTGAGGGAAGAGATGTTTGTTTTGGCTCATGGTTTGAGGAAACACAGTCCGCTGAGGTAGACAAAGCACGGTGGTGGAAGGAGCAGGAGGCAGTTGCTTGATCACTGCTGGGTGGACCAGGAACCAGAAAGTGAGTCATGCTGGTCTTATCTGGTCCCCCCTTTTCTCTTCCATTTATTCTCTGCTCCAGCCAATGGCTTGGTCCCACCTACACAGACACACTCCTAGGGGATTCAAAATTAAATTGACAGTGCTAATTAACTATCACAGTGGCCCTTTAAGATTGCTCACCCTTTTAACATGTGTAACTCTTTCTGTGGGTCACTAATTAACTCGTGTTATTAGTATTCACTATAAATACTGTTGGCTACAGAAAAAAAAATTAATGCTATGGATCTATTCTCTCATATTTAGTTTAAATGAGTTTGTCTTCTTGATAGCTAGTACCCAGTGGGTGTCCTTGAAATGAACACATTCATATGTGTGGAAGGCACCATCCCTGTGTTCTTCCTGTCCAGCATAGCAACTGCTGCCCATGGAGCCAAGCAGCACTTAAAATGTATCTTTTTTTTTTTTTTTTTGGCCAGAGCTGAGGACCGAACCGAGGGCCTTGCGCTTGCTAGGCAAGCACTCTACCATGGAGCTAAATCCCCACCCCCTAAAATGTATCTATTTTGAGTTGAGATTTGATTTAAGTATAAAATACACACTCAGGTTGTGAAGATTTAGAGTGTAATGTAACTCACATATATATATTTATATATATTTATCAATTTTTATATTGAATCCAGGTTGAAAGGCGAGTTTTAAAATATTTTTTATTAAATATATCATTAAATTGATTCCTTATATTTCTGTTTTTTTAACATATGGCTACTAAATAATTTAAAATTGAATCTGTGGTTTGCATCTGTTATTTATTGGACTGTGCTATCCTTAACAGAAACTGACAAATGGTGAAGCATAGGCTGTCTCTGGCCAGTTTTTAAGTGACCAACAAGCTAAGAAGTGTTTTCACGTTTCTAAAGGGTTTGCTTTTAAACAGATGAGCAACAGTGCCCTCATGCGCTCCACAGGACTTTTGTCGTTCCTGGATGGTCCTTACTGTGTGACCATTGCTTTCTCATGTTCTGAAGAAGTTCTGAGCGTAGAGCTCATGGTTCCTACCCTCCAGCAGCATACAGCTGAAAGGAAGCAACCTTTGTACAGTAACTTGATTAGGTGATAGCATTTTTAATCTGTTCAGATATGGTATAAGTAGAAGTAGGGTAGAGGGGGCACAGAAAGGATGGTCCGGATTGTGGAGAGGAATGATGGGCCCCTTCGGACACTTGCTGTTGCAGCATCTGCTTTGTAAAAAGAGAGTGGCTTTTCACATCACAGAATCTGCTGCCCGGAGACTGTAAGCTGCTGTAGGTGAACAGTGTCTCACTCCTAGAGAATTAAGCAAACAAGAGACAGGAGGACTAAGTGACAGTTCTGTTGGGGATTAGTGAGATTGATTACCTGGACATCAGTGTTTCTGTTTGGAATGATAGGCCATAAGATTGCCAAAAAGCTTTCTCCTAGGAAGAGAGGTGAGCCTCTTGGGCAGAATATTGTAGTATGTGTGTAGGAAACAAATTGTTAAAAAATGTGCCTGTTTCTCTGCCATTTCCTTAAACCTGTATCTTTTTTTTGTTATTTATTATATTTGTGTTTTAATTTTACACATCAGCCATGGCTTCCCCTGTCCTCCCCACTCCGACCCCCCCCCCCAACTTCCCCCCAGCCCCTCCCCTCCATTCCCATCTCCTCCAGGGCCAAGACTCCCATGGGGATTCATTTAAACCTGGTGGATTCAGTACAGGCAGGTCCAGTCCTCTCCTTCCAGGCTGAGCAAAGTGTCCCTGTGTAAGCCCAAGGTTCCAAACAGCCAGCTCATGCACTAATGACAGCTTTTGGTCCCACAGCCTGGATGCCTCCCAAACAGTTCAAGCTATTCAATTGTCTCACTTATCCAGAGGGCCTGATCCAGCTGGGGTCTCCACAGCCTTTGGAAATCTGTATCATTAAGTCTGCATCATCAGCCAATGATGGTTGAGCGTAGTGCTTAACTAGAAGCCTGTGCGCTGGGATTTTAGACTTTGGAATTATTCTGGGAATGGATTTGAGAATCTTCCCTGAAGGCTGGTTTGGGTTCCCTGTATGTAGTCTAAAGTGGATAATAATGGTGGCCTTCTGGATAATCCACAGGGTGACCCTGCATCCACTCACTCCTGGTTATACACATTTTAGCTCAACCTACTCTTGTGGGTTTTCTTTAACTGCTTTGTTACCCTCTTCTGCATGGCAAATGGTAGCCCACATCTTGGAGCTTAGTGAGAAGCAGAACCATGGCAGATGAAAGAGTTCACCTGGGGCTCCATTTCTTTCCTGGATTTGCACCGTTCTAGCTGCTTTGGAAGGACAAGGTTATATGTTTTATTGTTTATTCTTAATGATTGAAGAAGGAATTGCTTGTATTAAACTGCTTTTTAGAGCTAAGAAGAATCCCTTGTTCCCAGGGCTGGGATATGATGCTCAAGACTGGGGTTTAGAAGCAAACAGAATTTACACAACCTCCTCCCCTACCTGGGTATCAGGCTCCAGAATGGGGAGGAGAAAAAAATAATATATTTTTTTAATCTGTGCATGCTTATGCCAATTTTCTCAAATAAAAGGACTTTTTCCTCCTTTGACATTTATTACAAATTGGTAGAACATAATTTACATAAATTTCATTGACAAAAGTGAAGATAGGCAATGTAAAATTTTAAGCTTATTAAAATAAACCTTAGAAGGCAATTGAATGATTTCTTATAACAGGCAGAATTTTTAAAAAGTAGCCTTGCTCCTCAGTCAGTAACTGAGGTAAATTCAGTTTCAGTTGCCTGTTGGATGTTACAGGTTCTGTTCCCACATCAAAATGAAAAAATAAAAATTGATATTCAGGATGATGGTGATATTAGAGGCAAGCAGGAATGTAGGAGGTTTCAGTACATAGTCAGTTGAAATTAAATAAACAAATAGTCCACCTGATTTCTTTGTATGAATCACATTTCCTAGGGAATATTTGTGTTATAAATATGCCCAGTCATTTTCTAAATCAGTGACTGACACTTGTTCATAAATCTTGTTTCTAAAGGTTGGGTGCTTTTGGTTTATCAAGACATAAACTTTAGATATATAATATATGACACATATATAAATGAATACATATTATATACATGATGAATGAAATTTTATATAATATATATGATGAATGAAGATGTAGAGAAGAGAATTTTTAATTTTTAAAATTAGCTTTGTCACGACAGAAATTTTATACAGTAAAATTCACATTTAAGCATGCAATTTGGGGGTTTTGGAATGCGCTCAGCTGTATAATCATCATCATCATGATCCTAAACATTTCTAATAACCTCCAAATTTCCATTGTTCCCGTTTGCAATCAGTTCCTTTCCCCTACTTCCTGGCCTACACCATGCTGATGATGTTATTACTACTTTGCTGTGTCTGAGATTTCACATAAATGCAATCATACAGTATTATCTTTTTATGGAGTCTCTTGGCTAATGCTTTGTAAAAATCCAGTGTTGCTGTGTGTGTCAAGAGTTGTTCTCTTTTTACTGCTGAGTAGTATTCCTTTGTGTGATTGTGCTACAATTTATCAGTCCACTAGACTGTGGATATTTGATTTCTCTGCAGTTTTTTATTATTGTAAATAAATTATAGTGGCAGTTCAAATGGGTGTCTCTTTGTGAGGGAATGTCTTCGTGGATAAGATATAGTAATATGTTTCTATAAGAAGTTTGTCATGCATTCTCTTTGTTTGTGAGTCGGGGTCCCACTGTGTAGTCCTGGCCATCCTGGAACACACTGTATTGACCAGGCTGTCCTCGAACTCAGAGATTCATCTTCTTCTGCATTCCAAGTATTGGAATTAAATGCTGCATTCCTGTGCCTATTTTTGACCAACATATTTGCTTTAATCTCTCGTTAAAACAAAAAGATGCACATGTCTTCAGATTGTTCCATGAAATCATAGTAAAAGGATTGCGTAGTCCTCAAGCATGTCAGTGCCTTTCCGGAGAGCATCATCTGGAATGGCAGAGTCGAGGTAGTACAGCTTCAGGGATGGTATTATCAATATTCAAAAAGAATAGAACTTGACATAAGCAGAATAAAAGCAGATTGTGCACAATCTTTTTTTAGTTTAATTCCAGTATGAGAGTTGGTTGTACTGGAGCCTCTTTGACATTAAAAGGACGTTATAGATAGGAATATTTGTGTGTTGTTTCATGTGGTATTGCCTCTGAAATTACCCCAAACATGAATGCATCATCTTCCCTGGAGCCTCCGTCCCTCTGATTATCTTTCCATCTGGAGAGAATAGTGTAGCTTCTGGAAGAGGGGCCAGTTTCAAATTGCAACTTGTGAATGCTTCTTTAAGCCTGTGCCTCAGTATTTTCTTCAGAAGAATGAAGTAGGAACTTGCATTGTAGAATTATTGTGAGGACTGAATGATCTTTTACAGCACTTTGAACAGTGCCTGGTGTTTTGTAAGCATGCCCATGTGCTAGGCTGCATTTGTGTGCATTGTGTCTCCTTTGTGGGGATTGCCAGGAGTGCTTTCATCCTCCACAACTGCAGTCACTTAACAGCGATTGTGAACAGACTGTAAAGTGAATTTCAACCTTAAGGAGGAGTGGGGAGACTAAAGATTCATCACAAGGGCTGGTGAAGTCTTTATTAGTTATTTATGTGTCTTATTTATGAACTCACTTATTTGGCCCTGGGAATCAAGCTCAGGACCTTGTACCCCATTTAAGGACTCTACCACTGGGTAATACCAGCCTATATACTTCAATTCTCTCCTGCTTCTCAGTGAGTCCACAAAGTGATCAAAATGATAATTATGTTTTGGTATGTGTTATCCGCCATTTCTAGGACCTAGTGGTACTACAGAGATTAAAAATAAAGATGATATCTTTCCTCATGGTGTTCAGATTTAAATACTGGGAAACATGTAAGTATGTGAGGTCGCAGGTTTGTGAAGAACGAAGCAATGAAACGGGACTCAGGGCTCTGTGTGTGTGTGATGAGTAGTAGATTACGATCTTAAAGACACATGGCTAGGAAACACTTCACTTAATTCTGCTTACCTGAGAGGTCCTGTAGGAGGTAAAGAAGAAGCCACAGGTTCATCTTGGAGAAAAGCTTCCCAAACCAGAGGTCAGAAGGTACAAGGTTCTTGAGTGAGGAGCATCCTGGAACACAGGAGTAAGTGAAGACTGGAGATAAAAGTTTGGGTTTGCAAGCTTTTCATACATAGCACTCCAAACTCCAAGATTAAAAAGAGTGATTTGGAAGTTCTCAACTTTGTGACACCATTGCCGCCTTGGTTCATCTATTTTCTTTTTCTTTCTTTTCCACCCCTGCATTCCCATGATCCCAGAATGACAAGTTGCAGTGACGTTATCCTCAACTTGGGAGTGTAGAGAAACAGTCCATTTTCCTCACCTTGAGATGTAATCATTTGTTTCCTCATCTTAAGATGCTTTCTTTTTAATGAAGAATCTTGGTAGATTTGATTATATTCTGAATTGAAAGGTGCAAACTTACTTCTGTGTTCCTTTTGTGGGCATTATTTCCTTTTGCATCAATGATACCACTCCCATCAATTTGTCTATAAACCTACACAGAAGGAATTTGCAGGCTGGGGTTGGGTTAGTTCAGAGCCTTACCATGCATATTTAAACCAACCAGAGCACAATGTTAGGTGCTGCAAGAGTATGCCTCAGGCCTCTTAGTATGTAGGGAAAACCTTATGGTGTTTTTGACAATACTCTGATGAATTTTCACTATATAGGTAAGAGGTAGAGCATGCAGCAGAGGAGACCTGCCCTTCCTGTTTGTCCTGTACGCACAGGTTTGTGTGGTACTATGGGGAAGCACTGAAGTCAAACCTGCTTCCTCTGCCGCTCTGAGGTTAACCAGCGTGTGACCTACATTGCCAGAGTTAGAGCCTTTGGGAGCCCTGATGATGGCTGTTTCATTCATAAAAATTCCCATCTTTTCTTGAAATTAAAGGCATTTTAGTGGTCTGCAGGCATGTTTTTCTTGACTATTAACTGTCAAAACAAGCATGCCCCCACACTTGAAGGGCAGCTTCGTTTTGAGGGCTGAAGGCATTAGTGGAGGTTTGTATTAATGCTTCATGAATAACTCAGCGCAGGCTAGAAATTAGATCTTCCTTTTGTGAAGTCTTTTACCGTGTCTCCATTCTCATTGGTCTAGAGGTCAGGAAACTCCCAGTTTGAGGTCAGTTGGTATCACATAGCACTTCCATTCTCTGGACACCAGGGCAGACTCTTATACTGCTGATGTGTTCCCTGGCTCCCACAGACACTAGTTAGCTGGTGGGCCACAAATGCCCATTTTTATTTTCCTACAAGGTTTGAAAAGGCCAACAGTAGGAGAGGTCTATATAGAGAAGAGAGAGTTTGGGCTCTTATTTGATAGTGCTCCTTCAGCACCAGTAAGGGAGGGACCTAGGAGAGTGAGTGAGAGTACTCTACAAATCATTACCTTTTTTTCTTTTAAATCTTTTGGTGAGTGCAGTGTGTGTGTGTGTGTGTGTGTGTGTGTGTGTGTGTGTGTGTGTGTGTCTGGGGAGGAGTACACTTGGGGTGTGACATAGTGTGGAAGTCAGAGGACAACCTCAGGTATCTGCCCTCATTTTCCACCTTGTTTGAGACAAGGTTTCTTAATTGATCTAGGCTCAGCAGGCCTGAGAGCTTCAAGAGTATTTGTCTTGTCTCCACCTTCCATCACTCTGTAGGAACACTGGGATTATGTCTCCACCTCCCATCACTCTGTAGGAGCACTGGGATTATGGACACAGGCTACTGCTGGGGATTTGAACTCAAGTCCTCATGCTTGCACAGCTAGCACATATAGCCACTGAGCCAGACCCCTCACTTGTTTTTACCAGGGTCATGAAACTGTACGGGGCAGGATTGTGGCTCATGCTTGGTTTTGTATAGGATTGACTCCTTTACCCCAGCCCCTCTCTCAGAACTTCTTGCTTCTCTGGTGGATGGTGCCCCTCTGCAAAGTTAGCTTAGTGCCAGCGTCTAGACAGCTTCTGCAGGCTGCTTTTAGTAAGTTGAAGGTTCCAGTCTGAGTAAGGAAGTAAAGCTGCCATGAACCTTGTGGCTTCCTGAAAACCATTGTGAGAAGTCCTGTGAATTATAGAACTGGAACTTCAAAAGATTTATTTTAGATGTTTGGCAGAAAAGGAAACACTTGGCCAGGCATGGAGGCAATCTCCTGTAATGCTAGGATTCAAGGATGAGGCAGGAAGATCCCCAAGTTCAAATGCAACATGAACATAATGAGATGCGATCTCATAAAGTAAAAAATATTAAAAAATATCAGTGTAAACTTTATAGACTTGTGTTCAGTGTGTCTATATAGAGTTCCAAATTTGTGTGTCTGTGTTTGTTGTGAATATCCATAGCAAAAAAAATAAAAAAAATAAAAAAGAATTAACACTCTGTAAATGTAAATCATGAAAATGTCATATTATTCAAATATTCACAAACACTGAAGACTATAGACATTTCTGTGTGGTGATGTTATCCAGTTGATGTCACATATTTAAACTGCATATTTAAAGAGGTCTAAAGATGCCTGTTTTCCTCTCTCATGGATAAAGTTGAATTGGTGTCTGAGTGGAATAAATATATCAACAGAAGATTCGAAACTGAATCAAGACACCAGGATTTGATTAAAGGACCCTGAGGGTGAGACATAATATTTTCTCAGAGAACAGGAGATTGAAGATTGAAACACCACAAGAGAACTCTCCAATGATCCAGTGGTTTTCCTACAAGCATTTTATTTCCTGTCTATGAGATTGTTTCATGGTTGACTTTATTCATCTCATGCATTGCTGTTTTCCTTTGTCTTTCCTCAAGAATATGAAGAAATTGGTATCAAGCCACAGCACAGAATTTTATTTATTGCCCAGCTTCAGGAAGATGGATCACATAATTTGACATTTGCCTTGTCATCCATTTAAGAAGTGTGGCAAATATAATTTGGACTTCCCCAGTCCCACTGGAACATTTATTGTTCAGCTTTTGTAATGAAGGCACAGCTCATGAAACTCTGCTTAGCCTCAAGGCATTGCCTATTTTTTCTATTAGTCTGTGGATGACTTTCTGCATAGTTTTCCAACTTGGACAAAGCATAGTTACCTTTAACCTCTTTTTTTAAACACTTATTTATTTGTATATGTGTGTATGTATATATGGAGGGGGTACATATGTGTGTGTGGAGAGAGTGCATATATGTGTGTATGTGCGTTAGGGTGTGTGTGTGTATGTGTCTGTGTGTATACACATGGGTGTGTGTGTGTGTGTATGTGTGTGTACATGTGCATGTGTGTGCATGTGTATGTGTATGTGGGTGCATGTATGTGTATGTATTTATGTGTGTGTGGGTGTGTGTTCCCTGGGTGGAAATCAGAAGACAGGACTTAGTTCTCCTTTTCTATCACATTGGTTTTGGGAATTGAATGCAGGTCTCCAATCATAGAGACAAGTGTCGTAGTCCATGAAGCTATCTTTCTGCCCCCAAAAGTGTTGGTTATGTTTTTAATGTGTATTTGTGTATATTTGTGTGTATGTGTGTTCATGTATGTGTGTGTATTTGTGTGTGTGTTCTTGCGTGTGTACATTTGTGTGTGTGTGTGTATTCGTATGTGTGGTGGGGGTTAGCTGTGTCTTTTGAGAGTCACTTATTCCCTTCCGCCATGGGAAGTTTCTGAGACTGCACTTAAGTTGTAGAGTTTACAGGGCAAAGTCTTCACCCACTGTCTTGCCATCAGTTCCACCTTACAAAATGTGTCCCTTCATTACCAACCATGGTAGGCCCCATGTGGGACTTAAACCTACAAATCTATGCTGCAATTCAATCTTCAGGTTTCAGGGAGTGTTTCATTTTTAGCATTGTTTAGTTGCATTTTGTGGGTGTGAGTGACGACGGTGAATTTCTTTAAAACATTTGGGTGGTTGCTAGTATAGATGGCCCTGGCACATAATCTTCCTGACTAAAAATGTGAAACTGTTGTGATTCTTACTGTCTGATGTAATAACTTCTTTAGTCCACAAATGAACCCAATCCTGGTTTCTGCCTAAGGGTTTTGGGTGTCTTGGCATTTATAACACTCCTTTCATATTTCCCGTGTAATCGATTACTAGAACCAGTAGAGAAGTGTCAGAAAGAGGAGACAACAGGGAATGCATATCCATATGTAGAATGGCAGTGCTTTAATGAGTTTCCAAGCAACCTGTATGTCACTGTGGAATAAGTGAAGAAACATTGAATAAATCATGTGAATTAAAGGCTGCCTAAGACTGACAGAAATTGTCCACTGAGTAAGGAAATAGTCACTATTTTAAATGAGGACACTGCACCATTGTAGAGGTGTTGGGAAATTGTCCACTGAGTAAGGAAACAGTCACTATTTTAAATGGAGGACACTGCACCATTGTAGAGGTGTTGGGAAATTCCTAACAGTATGAAAAGGGTTGAATGAAAACTTTGAGAAATGGAACTTTGGTTATAAAATAATAGCATTTTCAATTAAATGGTTTCTCTGCAGTGAGCTTGTTTGGGAGCAGATGACAGTTCACTCTAGGTGCAGATCTTCCCAGGAGGCCTTCTACTGCTACCGTTAGAGGCCCCTGCTCATTATTTCCCAGGTTGTCCGTTTAAAGCATCCAGGACCTTTCCCCCACAGACTCCTTGCCATGAGCCATTGAACAGCAGATGAGATGATCACTGGCCAGGATGGCAGGGCCCTGTAGTCTTCTGTTCTGCCATAGTTTTCTCATCACCTCCACCAGCATGGACTCGGGAATGGGGGTAGAGCTGCAAAGGAGATGAATCATAAATCATGCTGAGTTGCACAGTCATCTTCTGGTGCTTTCTTTGTTCATCATAATTTGAAAATTTCTAAGTCCAGCTCCCCCTCCCTCTCTCTCAAGTTCCCCTGCTTCAGGTTTTTATTCTTGGTTCAGCCTCATTTTGTCATTCTCAGGCTGCTTTTTCCCCATGTGGTCTCCTCCCCCAATGTGGCATTGATGATAGAATTAAAGTCAATGCCTTTGTAATAAGTTCCTCATTCTTGGGCCAGTGCTTATCGGGCACGCATCATGTGCCTTGGCACTATTTTAGCCTTTGGAAAAAGACTGGCACACAAGAGAGCATGTTGTTCCCTGCCATCAAGTAGTTCCTACTTTCGTGGGAGTGTAAGAATGTTGGAGGTGGCAACAGGTTCCTTTTGCCCAACTAGTCAAATTAGTGTGATCATTTCAGACCATGAGACGTGCTCTCATGGAAACCAAGATGATATGATCCAGATTAGTAGGATGATACTGGAGCTGCCTGAGAACAAACAGTGAGGGACAGTGGCTAGCAGTTCAGTCTTGAACGCTTAGCAGACACATGGGAAAAGCCAAGGAGACACATATAAGCCGGAGAGAAAGAAAGATGCGCACAGACCAGACACAAGAATAAGGAGGGTAGAATGGGGTGAAGGGAAGGATACTGCCACATTCAGTTTAACTATTCATGAGAGAAAGAGATGACGACAGTGAGGTCAGAAACGGCGAACAGAGCCAGCTTGTGTAGGAATCTATCTTGGATTGGGTTTCCCATACACCAGAGCCAGAGCTGGAGGTTTGGGAGAGAAATGTTACTGGGGAGATTTGCCCTAGATCAGTATCATGAGGGATTGAATATGAACCACTAGACACAGAGAGGGGCTGAATCTGTACTGTGTCCAAAAAAAAGGCCTCAGCCTGTCCTACAAGGGACTCAAAGTTAGGGTGGCCCTTCCACATTGTCCTTCTTTTAGACAAGGGGACATGTCTTTATGGAGGTTTAGAAATTACTATTAAATGCAAGTGTGACCTTCCTTGAGAGTGTTCTCTTCAGCGGGGGCAGGTCTTTCTGGCCCAGAGACTTCCTGGAGAAAGGCTCAGCTGAGAGCCAGCTGTTCCCACAGTTGCAGCAGTTGGGGGATGGGCTCCATGGCCCTGAGGATGGATGAAGCTCAGCATCCTTCACACTGCTGGAAAGAGGTCAACAAGGAGGACTCAGCTTGTCTTTCTGAACGTTATCTTTAAATATTTGATAAATACTGGAAGTGACAGCAGATCATGCTATATACACGCACATCACTATATGTGGGTAGGAAGTTTTCTCATGTATATCTTTGTGTTTCTAAAGGAAGGATGTGGGATACCGAGTGTTAACTATTAATAGAAAGTTGTTTCTCTTCACTGGGAAAGGCTGAAGGACAGAAGGTAAAGGGTCAGGAGGCTGATGAATGAAGGGAGCATGATGTTAAAAGAGGGGAAGAAAGCTTACTGGTCTCAGAAACCAGAAGAGGATGAACCCTGTTCATTGAAGGATATCCCTAAGGCCTGCTGTGTGAAGGCAGGGCCATGGGTGATGGGGCTTATCAGGGATTAGAGCAGAAGTCAGGCTACAGACAGAATTTTAGAAATGTATAACAATTGAGTAAATACTTGAAATTTACTGTGTTATATGTGATGCCGAGTTGGAATTTAACTGGAAAACAGCAGAGAGCTATCTTACTCTCATCTAAGTATGAGCACAGTCAGAGGGAAGACACTCCCTCCCAATCCCCAGGGCCTTGCACTTTGGAAAGGGCTTGTTTCCCAGTTGGAATTCTGTGAACTTTTGGCCCTGCTGGGGAAGGACACACAGAATGTAATGGACAGATTCACTTATTTTGCCTTGTGTTGCTTTCACAAGGGCTTTTAGACAGCTTTGTAACACATGCAGTTTTGACTACCTTAAGATGTAGAATCTTCTAGAAGATGTTTGAGATTAGACTGCTGTTAAGAACTCAGTCTTATTAAGCCACTAAGAGATTAACTATTTTCTTCCTTGCCAAGAAGAAAACCATGTACTCAATGATTGTTCTATTTGATTAGGCTCCCTGCCCCCACCAGTGTGGTTTTTCATTTTATAAATGTCACCATTATTTGGTCATATCTATCATGCGTGGTCCTGTGACAGAACCATCTGATAATGACTTGTCTCCATGTTGAGTGAAACAAGAACAGGCAAAGGAAGCAGAGCCTGGTGATCTAACTTTCCATTTTGGGGCAAAGGAGGAATGGACACTTCTTGTTTGGTTTTGGCTGCTCTACTGTGACTGACAGGAGCAATCGGAAGTTGCCCATACCCTCTGGCACAGGGCCAGCTGAAGAGTTCTTGAGCTTCTTCATTCTCATAAAGCAGATGCTAGTTAAGAGATTTCAGAGACTGAAAAGTTTCCTTGTTCAGCCACACTAGAAACTAGGTACTGACCGAAGCACACTTTGTCACTGCCTGCTTTTGGATCTTGTGTTAATCCCAAGCTTGTGGACAAGCCCCTTTGGTCCATTCCAATTACTGGTGTTTTAATAAAGGGAATGGTGACTCTGGAGGCTACTTCACCTAAAGTTATTCTTCTTTTTGCAGTATCATAATTGTGATTGCTTTGTCTGAGTTTTTATAGTTGGTTAAATGAATTTACTATCCTTCATTGACTCTCTGTTTTGCTAGTTGATAAGCTGGATGGATCTATTCAGTGATCTGATCAGGTGGAGTTCTTGCACATGGTGGTGGTTTCAGCTTTATGTAGATGGTAGGTATTAGGAGAGACGCTGAGCGGGTTCTGGAAAAACTGCTGGGTGTGGGAGACTGCTTTCTGCGTTGCTCTCTTGGTGCAGAGAAGGCAGCGTACTGGGGAATTTGAGCCTCAATCCGGAAGCCTGTGTGGAGAAGGCAGCTGGCCCTCAGCAGATGGTGTCTGAAGTGAGGGAATGCCGATTGTCCTAGGGAGTCCTCTGCCCACAGAGGGACAGA
Source organism: Onychomys torridus (assembly GCF_903995425.1). Classification (NCBI taxonomy): domain Eukaryota; kingdom Metazoa; phylum Chordata; class Mammalia; order Rodentia; family Cricetidae; genus Onychomys; species Onychomys torridus. The sequence goes on from NC_050448.1 coordinate 102,047,877, forward strand.
GTAGGGCCGCTGCTCCTGTGGCTGCCACAGCACAGTACTCGAAACTGGCCTCAAGACTTTGATTTCTTCAGCTCATTTTTAGAAGTAATGACAGTGTAGCACATTGAGGCTTGAGTGTTATTTCTAGACTGGAGAGTAATGTTTCATTTTATTTTATTGTTGAGAAGTAGAATTTCAGGATTTTAAATGGGCTTTTTGGTAAAGATTTCTGAAGTTTTTCCAGTAATTAAGACTTTTTGAGCACAAAGGAGAGCTGGGATACCAGAAGTGTCCCCTGTTCCGCTGGCGACTACTTCAGGCACTGTGACTCAACGCTGTCTCTTAGTGGGTACACCATCATCCTGCCCTGTATTCTGAGAGTTTCCTGCTAGACAAAGAAGAAAAAAAAATCATCATTTAAGTCATTTCACTACAGCTTATACATTTTAAACCACCATATGCGTGTGGTTCTTTCTAGGCTATGTCTAAGAAACTCATGTGTTTCATTTGTGAGCTGACCTGGCCGGTACACACAGGACCTATAGATGCATGGACCAAGCTGGAATGATTCCATAGTAATTTATGTACATATTTTAGATTCTGTGTTAATTGTGTGATACACAGTGAATGAATATGAATATCTATACAGAGAAATGTTCTCAAATCCACTTAATTTTCTCATGCATAATTTCCAATAGCATTCTAAATGAAGTCTTTCCCTGTACTCCTTTTTCTGTTGCTGGGATCCACCTTTTTCTAAAGTAAAATGATAGTCAGGATTTTTCTTTTAAATTTACTTATCTCTTTACTACTAACGTGTGTGTGTGTGTGTGTGTGTGTGTGTGTGTGTGTGTGTGTGTGTGTGTTGGGTATGTGTGTGTGTGTTGTGTGTGTGTTTTGTGTGTGTGTGTGTGTGTGTGTGTGTGTGTGTGCAGACATGCTGTCTAAATCCTTCACCTATTCCTTGCTTTTATTTTTGCTCTCTTGTCCCCACAGTGGGTAAGTGTGTTCCTTGCCGGGTGTTTCTTACATTATGTGCTGTTGATTACTCACTGTGGCTTGCATTCTGCTTACTGGGGCTTCTATGAGGCAGGGTCTGCTTGGTATCATTGTAGCCCCAGCCTGGCTCACACAGTACATCCAATATAGTCAGCAGTGAATTAGCCTGTGTCTTAGATAGCAAGGGCCTGGGTGACTATGTCCTGTATCTCCCACTGGGAATAGCCTGTCCCACTTGTTGATTTAATTCTACAGTGTGATAACTAGATGTGACCCTGGCCCCACTGCCCGCCCCCCTCATCCTTGCTGCTTCACAGGAACCTGTCTGGTTTTCAGTCAGAGTTTCCTGTGCAGGTGGCGGAGGGTTTTGAAATGCTTGAAATGAAGCCATTACACCCACTTGAAACAGTTTCTCTCATCTGTGTGATAAGAGGTGGGTAGGAAAAATGAGTTCACAGAGCCAATTACGTGGCGCTGAGATCACCAATTAAATGTCATGAATGGGGAAAGAAATAATAAGTATTGGTTGCACTTAGAATATTTTCTCTGCCTCTCATTTAGAAAGGCCGTTTTCGGATGTTGGATGAACGCTGACTGATTCACTGTTTTCTGGGTTTATTGATCATCTGACTCATGTGTATTAAGGGGAACTGGCAGATGACTGGACATGGTGAAGCTGGGAGCCATCATGTCTCCAAGGAAAACAGTGAATCCAGTCATGCTTGTTACAGTCGTGCTCTGAGCCCTGCTTTCATCCAGCAGCTCTGGTGACTCGCTTTAGCGTGGTTGGCAGGATGTTTGGATGAAAACTTCATTCGCAGTGGGAGTAGCACAGGTATGGTTGTGCTGGCTGACCCAGGGCAAGGTGGTAGGATTCCTAATTCCAAGTGCAAGAGATGCCAAATCGGGGTCTTTACACGATTTCAGCCAAGAACAAGACTCTTGGAGAAAGCTGGACACTTGGCTGGAGTAGAGAGCCTGGGATACAGACAAGGTTGGGCTGTTCTTCACTGCACTAAGGTTTTCTTGACTAAAAGGGCATCTGCAGGACCCTGAAAGAAAGCAGGGAATTGAATTGAAAGACTTAACAGATGGTGACTATGTATAGGAACAGTAAATGTAACATTGGCAGCTTAGGAAAAAAAATCAATGTAACTTTTTAAACCAGTTAAAAAAACTGAAATACCCGTTTTGCTCATATACCTTGGTTTTTTGACTACTATTTAGAAATGCTTTTAAAAAGTAAATACACTGAAACAAAATATTGTTTATCCTCATAACCCCAAGCAGCTGAAACCTTAGGCTTGTTTACTGTGGCATGAAGTTCTCTCTCCTCCCTCTCTCTGTCTGTCTCTGTCTCTGTCTCTCTGTGTCTGTCTGTCTGTCTGTCTGTCTCTCTCTCTCTCTCTCTCACACACACACACACACACATTCTTTCTGTGTGTACTCCTGTTCCATATTTCTTTTGATCTCTAGGGGCCTAAGAACATGGTATTGCTTAACATCAGTTGACGGATCCCTTACATAGAAGGCGCAAAGATCAATAGGCATAGCTCAGCACACTTTATAACCACTTGATCTTGTGGTAATCCATCCATTCCTTTGAAATTTCACATTCTCTCAAATGACTAAACATCTCTCGCTGGACCCCATCTCTTAAAGATTCCACCACCTCTTAGTGTTACTATTGTAGTCCAAGCATAGAAACCTTTTGGAGTGTGAACCATATCCAAACCACAGTAGCCTATAAAACATCTTCTTGTGTCATGTACACAAGGAAAAGAAATGGTAGATACAATTCACATGCCCCTGTATCTTTTTTTCCCCTTTTTTCTTTTTTGGAGATAGGGTCTTGCTATATAACCTTCGCTGACCCAAGACTCACTTCTATGTAGACCAGCCTCATATGCTCACAGAGATCCTCCTGCTTCTGCCTCAGAGTGCTGGGATTAAATGTGTGTATCATCATACTCATTGAGATCTGTGGTTCTGAGTATAGCTATTTCTTAAATTAAGGAAACTTTTATACTGAAATTATAAAACCAACCAGTTAATGAAGTGAAATTCAAGAAAGCTGTTTTTTTATTCTTTTTAAATTAAGTAAAATATTAATCCATGTTCAATTATTTAAATTTCAATAGATCACTTAATTAAATGGTAGTTTAACTGGGTCTTTAGCCATGGTTTTTGCTATTCAATTTATGATCATTTATTACATGAAATGAACTCAGGATATAATTTGAGATGAGATGTGCACCTTGTAACGAGCCTACATTTTTCTGTGGTTAGTGAATGTTCTCTTGGGACTGGCCCTGTCATTCATTGCATTTGGACTGAAAACAAAGAATATACAGTTTCTCATTTTTCATCTTGTATACTATAGTATCATACATGATAGGAAAGAAGGCAGAGGACAGAAGGGGCTTAAACTCATGGGTTACTAGTAGTAAAGTGAGCATTTGCTTTAATTCCCGAGTCTTGCAGTATTCTTTAATGAATGAATGGCTGTAGGAAAAATGTGACCATTTTTATTGTTGAGGATCTCTGACTGTAAGTTAGGGTAATGCTCTTTGTGGCCTACCTATCTCATGAGGAAAAAGTGAAGATTAATTAGCTGGTGACAGCCACATGCTCTGCCCCCGGAAAAAGGTGTGTCAGACCATTCATTAAGAAGTCACCCTACCTCCAGGCCTTGTGAGATGGGGCCTTCCTTCCATGTTCCCCTTAGAACATTCTAGGGGAGCCACCCACATTCAGGCTAAAGGCAGATTTTCTTGCAACACCAAGGACATTTGTTCTAGTTGGATATGACAAGGCTCATTTCCCCACTGTGTGCCTTAGTGTCCTCATCTGTCAAAAGCAGCAGTCCATGTAATCATTAAGAGGAACTTATTCCAGACATGCTGTAATCTATGTCCTTTTGATTCTCCTGCCCCACCCATTAAACTGCTGCTAAGGAATTTTTCAAAGCCATGCCCTAGGAAAGTGCTGTGACAGATAGACAGATCTCTTTCTGAGGAAGATACCATCGTAGCTAGTACAGACTCTAGGTCAGCGTCAGCTGCAGTTGTAAAGAGCTGGTTCTGAAGAGATCATACCCCTCCTGTAGCACTTCACATCTGATGACTGCAATGGGAACGTTGGTCCCAAATGTGGGCCACACTGATGGAAACTGACTCTGAAGCTCCCTGCTAAACGAAAGCCTTGTTGGGTTTGTTTTCAATTTGCTTCTTATATGGCTTGGCTTATGCTCTCTCTTTCTCCAGCTCTAGCATTATAATTTTAGAGTTTTTTCCCCCTAAAAATATCTTGCACCACACATGGCATTTTAGCATCTGTTTCCACAGAATCTGACCTGGAGACAAGAACTTGAACAGAATGTAAGAGAACTAGCTGAGGGGAAATCCTTAGTATAGAGGATTGTTTTGAAGTCTATGTGTTATTCATTTGAAAACTGTATTTCCAAACTAAACAAAATAGGCTTAACAAGGAAAAGTTCAATCACTATTGGGTGTGTGATAGGATACAAAACCTCTGGCAGTTGGGGTTGTTAGTCCTGTTGATTTTAAGCGTTTCCTCACTTTCTTATTCTCTAAATCCATCTTTTGCCTTTTTGTTTCATAGAATTTTGTCAGTCTTCAGAAAGAAGCATCATCCATTCACCATCACCAGATATCTTTGGTTTAGATGAGAGATGTTGGTTCTCTTCCAGATCACTCATTGCAGCTTAGATGATGCTTTCTCCCTCTCCGCTGTTCATGTCTTTCTTTTTTATAAATTGTTTGGATTTGATTGTCTTTCTCCTAAAAAGAAAAAGTTGTTTGACAGATGCTGTGAAGTGTATGAGGAGTGTAAGAGATTCAATTCTTGCATTGGAATGGAAGGTTGGTGTTTCTTTGCTGGTATTATTTTTTCCCATGTAAGGATCTGGCATGTTTTTGTTTTTCTTTGAGATGATATTTACTGCACTTTACTGCATAAAGTTATATAACTATAAAAATTTTGCTTTTTCCATTTCCAAGGGTTCAATGGTATGTCTTAACTGTTTTTGTTTCCTTTGCTGTGTTTTCATTTATTTATTGTTTATTCTTAACAAGCTGTAGAGAAGAAGAGACTAAATTCTGACAAGTGTTTGGGAATGGTAAACCTAAGCTTCTTTTGACCTCCCCCTCTTTTCGTCTAGTCTGTGATCAGACAGTAAATTACATTTCTTATACCATGGTTTTCAACACTTTATCACTTTAGCATTAGTGGCTCTTCACACTGTGTTTTTTCCTTCTGTCCATCCATCTCTGGATTTTGTAGCTCTTTCTGGTATTGCTATAAATGACCTCCAACACATTCTAAGGCTGATTGCAGATTATGTTATTACTTCTCATGAAGAACAACAACAAGCTCCACCTCTGCCATTATAGTCAAAGTAGTATGCACTGTGGTATAGAAGGTAGGGCTGGGAGCTTTTGGGGTGCACAGTGTTTCTTGATCTGGGTATTGGTTGCAGCAATGTATGTTAGTTTTGTAAAAGGTAAGTGTGCATAATACATAGTTCATATGCAATTTTCTATCCCCCCTCTATCTCTACACACACACATACACACACACACACACACACACACACACACACACACACACACACACACAAAGTCCCTTGCCTTTATGTGTGTGTGAAATGATTTCAGTCAAACCCAAAGCCTTGAATATACTTAGCCAGCATTCTACAGTTGAGCTATGTCTTTTGCCCTTGGATTTTTTGAGACTACAACTTGCTATGCAGCTCAGGCTGGCCTTAAACTCATGATCATCTTGCCTCAGCTTTCTACGTGTTGGAATTATAGGCATGTGTTAAATAAATATTTTCAAAGTATACCAGACTTGGGAAATACCCTTGAACTAAATGCAGTTTAAGAATCACAAAACCAAGTATTGAATTGCACAACTGCTGAAAGTCTTGAGTCCTCCAGTGTCTTGAAGAGGAACAGATATCTGAAGGCTTTGGAGTCCAGTAAATACACTGTGGTACTGTGATTTCGTGTTGTACAGCTAAACAAATGGATAATTCCAGAGGTTTAGTAGATGGCCCATGTTCCCATGGCCTGCTAAAGAACTCCCTGATCCCCCTGTCTCAACACACAAGGTCCCTGCTGGGTGACTCTGCCTGCTTCATTAGTAGTGCTTGCACAGAACTACTCATCACCGAAAGGGTTTGCTGGAGCATAGCTTCTGAAGATTTATAATGGCAGCTCAGATGCTGGATCTTGTGATAACCCCTTTTCAGTTGACCAGAACTAAGAAACTGTGGAATAGTCCTTATTTGGGTAGTCGCTATAACCCTTGAAACTGTTCCTGTCATGACAGTTATTCTCATGAATAGCTATTATTGTACAGCTAAATAAAAAAAAAAAAGAACTGGCTTTTTGTTGTTGTTTGAGATAGGATCTCACTACATAACTCTGGCTGGCCTCAAACTTGCCTTCTTCCTGCCTCCTCCTCCTGAGTGCCAGGTGCCAGTGCTGTGACATTGCCTCTGGGTTCACATGTGCTCTGCTGCCACGGAAAGCCATTCTCCCCTCTGTGTGTGTGTGTGGGGGGGGGCTATTTTTATCTTTACTGATTTATCTTTTTAATTCAAGGACTATAACTGAGACTTTGTATTCTTAACTGTTTTTTAAGAATTTCATATGAATATTTACATCATTACCCAACCTTTACTCCCCTCCTTCCAGTTTAGCCCCTGATCCCTTCTGACACCCCCTCTCAAATTCATGACCTCTTTGTTCCTTAACTGTTATTGTTACATATATATGTATGTGATATATTGGTATTGAATAACCAATTATGAGGGTTGTCCATGGAGAAGACTGAGTCTGCTCTCTCAGCAGCCAGTAACTGCTGTGATGTCATCTAGAGGTGAGGCCTTGTGTGATTTCTTCCATCTACATTGGCATGTCAACTGGTATTGTTGTTATTGTTCAGGTCTTGGTTAGAAGGTGTATGTATAAGAATGTGTGTTTTGCATCATCTGGAACCTACTTAGTTCTTTTCTAAGGCCAAGGCTTATATGTTCTTTTTCACAGTTTAAGGTTCTTATCAAATAAATGAACTTGTGTCAAGAGACTCTTAAAGTAGCTTCTAGAGCAGCGGTTTTCATCCTTCCTAATACAGTTCCTCATATGGTGAGCCCCAGCTACAAAATTATTTCATTACTTCATGAGTGCCATTTTGCTTCTGTTATGAACCCGTAATGTAAATATCTGCTCTTCATCCCCAAAGGGGTCACAACCCACAGGTTGAGAACCACTGTTCTAGATCAACAGGCCAGGTTCTACTCTTGCTTCTGTGGCCCTTGGAGAAGGGAGTTATGTAAGCTCTACCATGAGTGACCTCGACTTTTTGCTTGAATGTTCTTATTTGTACCACCTTTTCTTTATTTGTTTTTAATCCATTTAGTCCATATTTATTGAATATTTGCTATGTCCCATAATTATATGCTGATTACAAAACATTAGGTAAAAAACACAGTTATCCTTGATGCTGTCACAAACAAAAACTTAAAAAAGAAACCATTGTGAATTAACATAAGTCACATATTTAGCAAATATTGTAAAGGAGTCAAATTTGGACAGTGAGTGGGAGTCATAATTGGGAATAACAATCATTAAGAATGCCGTCTTGAAAGAACTAATGAGGGTAGAAGCAGACCCGTAACAGGGAATGTGCGAAGATCCCGAGACATCTGCTTTGTGGTACCAGGATCGAGGCCGAGTTTCTTCTTAAACTGGGCCTGATGATTGGCTTGGCCTGAGAAACAAGGGGGGGGGGGGAGCACACATGCTTATTTAGGATACGTCGGATGCAGTGCCAGTGCCCTGGTAAAGAAATGAAAGCCCTAAGTGTCCGAGAAGTCAGTCCCACCTGGGTGCTGAACTGGACAAAGAATAGTAAACTGGGAAGAAGCATCCAGATTCTGTGGTGAATCTGTAAAACAGGGTGATTGTAGCCAGTCCTTGACTTTCAGTACCAGATGACGAATGTTGCTCTTGCTGCTGGAGGGATGGCATCTTCACGTCTACTTTCATCGTCACAGACAGAAGTGAGGGTCTGGAGAGATGGCTCACTACCTCCCAGTCTTCCAGAGGACCCTACTTAACCCACTGCTCCAGTCCCAGGGAATCTGATACCCTTTTCTGGCTTCCATGAGTGTTCCCCCCACCCCTAACCCCTGCCAAAGCACACACACAATTAACAAAAAATTTTTAAAGAAACTATAGGGACATTATAATGATCTTGTGCCTGTTTTTTTTTTTTTTTTTTCAAGTGCTTTTGCAACTATTATGATACCTTATGATACATTAGGGATCTGTTTCTCATCTGGCCACAGTGTGCTCAATTAAGATCATTCTCATGATTCAATACTTGGCTGGATGATTCTTAAACAGTTGGCCCAATGGAATTTCCTCAGTCTAATATATATTTTAAATAGTCATTAAATATTTAAATTTGAAATTAAGCATGGAAAAGAATTTAAGGAAGTGGACAGTGGAGGAACGAATTTGTTGAGAAAAGACACCGTCAGGCCTTTTGACACTGTAGCACAGTGTTGTCATCTAAAAAGCTCATACTACACTCCAGAACCCTGTGACACATACACCACAACACACACATACACACATACCAAAAAACCAAAACAAAACCCCTTAACATTTTAAGTAAGTTTATAGTTTAACATTGAGCTGAATTCACCAATTTGTACCTCTGCCTAAGGGAGATGGGGTGTGCTAGCAATTTGGAAAGTGAACAGTTGGTGGTCAGAGACTGGGAATTTTGACTTCCTAGTTCTGGAGGGGAAGCAAGAGTGATGGCTGAGACGGAGTGGGAATGTAGATCATAGGAGACAGGGAGGTCAAGGAACCTGGAGGCCGCATGTTGGGCTAGTTCTACATGTTTGTGGAAGTAGCACAGGGTGTTAGCAAGCTTTCAGGGAAGTGCAGTGCTGGCAGCATGCCAGACCTTTACCAACTAAAGTGGACTCAGCCATGAGCAGTGGGGGTTGGAGAACCACTCAGTGCGCCAGATAAGCAGTCCACAGGCCTCAGATGGCTTGCACAGCACAGCTTCTGGATTTTCAGGGGTATTGTTTCTCCCTTTTTCATAATTTTTTGGCTATTTTCTTGATTGATCAGAATCTGAACCACAGGAGCCGCTCAGTCTTGCTCATATATTACAAGATGGCAGGAATTGTATCTTCATCGCTAGGTTAGATCTTGTTGCCTTGCCCCACCAGTAGACACTGATGGCTGCAGCATAGTGAGGAATTATGAAGGAAGCAAGCAGTGTGGTTCTTTTTAAGAGAAGGTGACACTGTTTTTATTTTTGCTCAAGTCAACAAAATTTCAGAAACTTACCTGGAATTTTATTTCTGCCACTACAGGAGCCCTCCCCTGTACATTATTAACATAGTAATTTCTTATGATTCCTTTCAAAAATATTCCCTTTAGTCAGAATAATTAATTCTGATTCCTCTCCATTTTTTTTTCCAGTTTTACAGAGATGATTAGCTCCTGTAAATGGAGTTACACTTTGGAAGCAAGCGGTGATTTGTTATGATATATTTGCCTCCTCCTGACCCCAGTTTTGGTTCATCTGCCTTCTAATTGTTCCTTCATTCATCAGGCCAGCTTACAGACTTCTGTACCAAGAAATCATCCAAGGGGGATTTAGACAGTTTACAAACATAAACTAAAGCCTATGTAGTGGTGTGTGTGCACAGGAAGACACTGGCGGGGTACGCATTGAAGCTGTCAACAGCCATCTATTTAGAAAGTAAAGCTTTAGGAAATTTTCTTTTTCATTTAGTTGAAATGCATTCATATTTTCTATGGAAGTGTATTATTTAAGAGTCAAACTTCTCAAAGAAATAATAAGGGCAACTAACCAGCGTGAGGATAAAACTGAGGAATTGAGCTCTAAAAAGGGAGGGAAAAGATTTATCTTGTGGGAGACAGGCTGACTGTGGAAGGTGGGCTGAACAGGTGGGAGGCAGGTGGACTGTGCAGGTGGGCTGTGCAGGTGGGAGGCAGGTGGGCTGTGCAGGTGGGAGGCAGGTGGGCTGTGGAAGGTGGGCTGTGCAGGTGGGAGGCAGGTGGGCTGTGGAAGGTGGGCTGTGCAGGTGGGAGGCAGGTGGGCTGTGCAGGTGGGAGGCAGGTGGGCTGTGCAGATGGGAGGCAGGTGGACTGTGCAGGTGGACTGTGCAGGTGGGCTGTGGAAGGTGGGCTGTGCAGGTGGACAGTTGAAGGTGGGCTGAACAGGTGGGAGGAAGGTACCCTGTGCAGGTAAGGGTTGTACTGCGGGGGCTTATGCAGGATGTACCACAGTGCTTCTGTCACGGCCTTGTATTTCCAAGTCACCTGGCAGAAGTTTTAGACTCATGACTTCAGGAACAAGTGCCCTTTAGACCTCCCTTGTTCTGTTCCTCAGAGTTAGCTAGCAATGGAACTGATTCACAAGACCCAGTGAAGGCCTGGCTTCCCCTGACTCCACCTAGATGCCATGGAAGCTCGTTTGCACTCAGATGATATTTGTGGATTAACACAAATTAGGAACCACTTTTGTTGTCATTATGCACTTTGCAGGCAGAGAGTGGATCTGTTACTTTTCCATGGAGTGATTCCTAATTCTTGGACGGATTTGTGCTTGCTACCTCAGAGGTTTACCTCACAGAAGGAAGCAGAGTCAATTTTGTTGGCATTGACTATGCCTCCTTATAAACTGCAGTCTTCAGCTAGGCAGGGTTGCAAAAAGCTCTTGCTTTAGAGCTGGCGCAGTCGTAATGCCACACGAATGCCAAATGCATGTTCTAAATGATGCATCACTTACTTGAGACACAGCATCCTAGGCAGAAAATGGCTCATTCATCTCCAGTGCATCAGATAAACTCTTGTATATGGAACAGTGATGAAAATACCACTTTCTTGGGGTCTGAAACACATGTCATTGATTAAGAGGAATAGCTGCTCTTGCAGAGGTTCTGGGTTCAGTTTCCAGCACCCACAAAGATACAGATAATTCACAACCATCTGTAATTATAATTCCAGGGGATACGATACCCCACCTCTGACCCCCGTGGGCACTATACATGCATGTGGTATACAAGAACATGGGCAAAACACACATTTTCACAAAATAAAGTCAATTAATCTAAAAACAAAAATGCCATTTCTTTGAGTCTGGAGAATTTTACCTTGCCTTTCAGAGCTGCCATGACTTCAGTATCAGAAAGAATCAGATGGTGCACTTGGAGGTGTGAATTCAACAGAAAAAGTTAAGGAGCCCGGAGTGCACACAGCATATCTAACAAAAGCCACACTCTTGTCTGTTTAGGCCGCTCTTCTTTGTAGTTCTGCTTCCAAAGGGAGTTGGGTGTGGGGCTGTGAAATCAGGGTGATGAGATATGAAGAAAATGGATTGCAGAAGGATCCACGTTCTGGAATTGACTCAATCCAAAGTCTAGATGGTTACAGAAAACATTATCATCCATGATGGCTATAACTATTTGGTTTTACTGTAGTGCACTGGGAGAATCCCTTCACTGTACTTCTCATCACCCTGAAGCCCATCTTATAGGTCAAGTCCCTACGAAACATTAGGTAGATCTCTGAACTTTGCAGTTTATTCCACTTCGTAAATTTAAAAGTTCCTGCCAGTGCCATAACCTCAACGACTTCCTTTTCAAGTCAGGCCTCTTTCAGACTTGAGACCTTCAGTGGCCCAGAGCTTGGTGTGACATCCCACACTTCCTCTCCAACAGGTGCTTACCACACTATTGGGCCAGAGCTCTAGGGAGCCGGGGACATCAGACATCAGTGATGCAATTTAATTTGTACAAGACCCTTTGAAGGATACATGGTTTCTGACTCTCTTGTGGGACATTTTTGTGATTCTTTTCACTGATACCTTTGAGGGTCTTCTGGTGACAGTATTTCCAGAGGCATACCTCTTCTGACTTACCGTTTTAACTGCTTATGCAGCTCCTGGGCATCTGGCATTCCACCTGGTACAGAATTACTTTGCTTCTAAAGTGGGTGTCCTTGAGCATTGTTCCTTAGAAGAAACCCCTTCCTAAGAAAGACCCATTTTGTTCTTGCTTTTGCTAGAAGCATAGCTCAGTCACCGCAGTGGCTCCTGGCCTTCCAGTGTCAAGACAGCCAGCCTACCTTACTTTCATGCCTGTTAGTCAGGGGTAAAGTCATTATCCTTGTTTTTCTCAAACAGCAGGAGTTACACTGTTGCATCTTTTCAATTGTTCTCTTCTCAAAGCCATACCTTCTCACCAGTTTGTACCTTAAAGAAACTCCCGCCCTACCAGGAGCAGGAGAGGTTGCAGGAAGTCCTGACCATTCTTTCCAGAGCAGTGCCCACTGATGGGCTCATTACCTACTCTTATAGAACTTCAGTAAGCAGGGTGTTCCTGACTGCAAAATGATTTGAACCACCCGTTGGTCGGTTCCAAAGGCATGATTTTGGTGCACTAGATCAGACAACCATTTAATTTTTACCCTTCATGGTTTCTGCTAAAATGGATATTGTTTCACTTCAATATCTTGTCTCAGTAGGAATTTTTATATTTAAGTGGCTGCATTAGCCTTCCTTTATTCATACAAGTAGGAAATGAAAGTACTCACAGAGTGTGACTAAGAATGTGTAATAAAAATAGACATTTTTTGAAGTATGGTCTTACGTAGGTATAGAAAGTGGTAGGTTTCACCACACCACTTTTGTAAGTGTATGCCATTACACTCTGTTTTGATTTATCCCCATCTCTCCTTCCCCTTCTCCGGTTCCCCTGCCTGTCCCTTTCATTACTTAAGACTGTATCATTTTTAAAACTTATTTACTTTTTTATGCACGAGAAATGATTTTACTTTAAAATTTTCAAAGTCAAACAACTTATAGGGAGTAATCTAGAGAATGCCAGACAGTACTTTGTATATTGTTGTGGGTTTTTTCTTTCATTTTTTTTAAGATTATAACCAAGCCTGTGTCTTACAGTGCTTTGCCTATGTTTTTTTTTTCTCCTAGTAGCTTCAGAATTTCAGGGATTTATTAACACCTTTGATCCATGCATGAGTTGATTAGATATGCAGCTCATAAAGTAGGTGAGAGTTCAGTTTTCTTGCGTGAACATGAGTAATCATGTCTGATAAGTGACAATTTCACTGTCCTCTGACGGCCCCTCCCACCACCCCATGTGTGTATGTGTCTGTCTGTGTGTTATGGGGATGACAAAGGTGAGGTGTCACTTTGCAGCATTGCCCAGGATGTCCTACCGCCCGGCAGTCTTCTTCCTTCAGTGACTCCTGTTGTGATCACAGGCTTGTGATCTTATACTGGTCTTACAAGTCATCCTGGTTTAAACTATTACCTTCTGGTTTTATTACTAGTTTGAAAGTGTGTAGACATTTTCCAAAACAGCTATCAGTCCATGTTAGTAACTTATCTTGTTGCTGTGACAAAAGACCAGCACTTGGGTGGCAGTGTCTTCTTGCCCATCTTAATCTAGGTAGTCCCTCATAAAGAGGCCCAGAGCTTGGTTTTCATGGCAATTTTAAGCTCATCAAGTCAAGATTAACCATCACAGTGTCCTTGGTCTGTTTGATAATATTGTTACGAAAAATACTGGTTGTGAATACGTTTAGGTACTGTGCATGGCAGAAATTATTTCCCCATTGTTAATGAAATGATGTCACCTCAAATTTGTAATATATTGAAATGAGATGGAGAAGAATAAATACAAGGCTTGGTCTCACTCTTTTGAATTGATAGCTTTCCTGTCTTTTGCTGTTATTGCTGCGAGAGCCTGGCTAGAATCCATTTTTCCTCCGAGATTTCAATTTCATGTCTTTTCTACATGGTTGGTCACTCATGACTGATACAATGCATGAATAGGCTTTTGGTGGCTTGTTTGACAAAATAAGTAACTTTATTCACTTAAAGAGGAAAGCAGATGTATAAATTTTGTGAAATATTGTAATGTGCAAACCTCATCTTTTACAATAAGTAGTTTTCTACTTTCCATCAGAGATGCAGTAAACCCTGAGTACCCAGGTTTGGGTGGGCTGGAAGCCAGTGTGAATTATAAGAGTCTTTAAAAAGTAAGCAAGCCTTGGCTTACAAAGCAAATTCAAAATAAATGCATATTATAATGAAAATAGGCACAAGAAGTCCCACGTTTTAGTTTATTACTTTCCTTTTTTGTTGTTTGAGACAAGGTCTCTTTGTAGCCTAGGCAGGGTGTCCAAGGGTGATCTTGAACTCTTGATCCTCCTGCATCCTCATGCACCACTACACCCGGATGAGTTTTAATGAGCTGACAAAATGAAGTATATAACCCCCCCCCCAATAGTGAAATTAGATGTTTCTAGCTCTCTCCCCATACATGTGTAGAGCAACCTGTAACACAGGCCCATGACCATGATGGCTCCAATGGCCAACGGTGTGTCACATCCTCCTGCTGAAGGCTAGGGGCTGGATGGTGCTGGAAGCTTTCCTACATGGGCTGACTAGCAAGAACTCTGCACAGACAAGCCAGGTGCATTTATTTTGAAATTTACTTACTAAATAGATCTTCAGCTCAGCTTCTCCTTGGTTGGCTCTCAGAGACCTTTACAGCCACCCCAGTGCCAATAGACACAAACTTAAGTGTGTTGGGAAAGGAAGAAGACCAAGGGGGAAAGAGTAATTGCTGGTAAAACACCTTGTGCTGTAGCTTTTATGGAAGCATGCCAGTCTATGAAATCACTGCATAAGCCATTTTGGGAGCCCCTGCACAGGAGAGACCCTGAACGTGTAGCTTCCTCCAATCCTGTCTGTTCTGAGAGGAACTGACTGCTGGAGTGAATAACTCCAGGCACTTCAAGCACTGTAAATATTCACATTGCTCGTAGTTCTTTATTCTTCTCTATTCCTATTCAAAATCATGCTCTTATCTCAATTTTAAGGTGTTAATATTAAACTACAGTAAAAATTGTCCCTTAGAAATCTGTAAAAGACAGTCCATGCTTTTCACCTTTAGAATAAGTTATGTATATTTAATTCTTAGTAAAAGCAAAACACATTTATTTTAACATACAAACACACACACATCCCAGAAGGAAATAGACTGTTGTGTTACTAATCAACTGCCTGTAAAAATTGCAAGGGCTGCTGTAAAGAATGGAAAAGTATGGATCGTATTTATATTTAGTATGTATTGTGTCCATTCTGGGCCCATTTAATCTCTAGGCAGTCAAAGTTTAAAGGATTTTCATAAAAATTATGTCAAATGGCTCAGCTCCATTGTGCCTAACATGGAAATGGAGTTGTATCTTAAAATCCCTCCAGCCTCACCAGTAACAATACACTGGGGGATTCTGGGAGATGGCAAATGTGGAAACAAAGTAGAGTATTACACAGGATTCATTGCATAACTATTTATAGAATTACATTGTTGACATAGTTAAAATATTTACACAAATAGAAACCACTTTAATCTTAATAGGCATCCCAATCATTTCTTCCTGTCCTTGTTTATAAGGACCTGTTTTTAAATGATACTGATCACCATTGAGATGATAGTTTATACCATATACAGTCTTCTGGGTAAACACACTAATAAACACCTTGTACTATAAATGCTGTCCAGGTGAATTCCCCACCCCCACTCCCACCCTTCATCCCCAACCACTTGAGCTGACCTTGATTTGACCTTCATTCCACTGGTTCCCTTTATCCTATGGGGCCATGTCCTGCTCTGGGCCTGTGCAGGACACCTTGCTCCTCCCATCAGAGTCTGTGACAACCTCAATAAGTCAAGTGCTCTGTGGTGAAACTGCCAGAGATACATCCATGTTAGCAGAAGGTCACTGAGGGACAGTAGCAAAACCATTCAAGGGGTCAGGAGCAGGGATGGCTAACCTCAGGCAGGGCTACAAGCTGTGAGCAAGACACACCACCCACACACTCTCTTGGTTATAAAGCAATCTACAGTCTAGTATCAATGTCCTTTGGACCCTAGTGTCTGCATTTTACTGTAAGACAGACAGTGTTTCCACTTTGTTCCTAGTGAATCAAACTTCCTTCAGACCTAGAGTCCATCACCTAGTAGTGACAGGCTTCCATGGAGGTTCTCCTAAGGCTTGTTAGGTCCTGGAAGGTATCTCCATCTTCATATATAGATATGCCTATACTCTATAGTCAGACATTAAATAATTGGTCATAGAAAAATGTCTTATAAATTAATGTACACTGTACTTAGAACATTAAAAAGCCTAAGACATACTATGTCATTTGAACTGCAACTGAATAAGATCCTTACGAGATACAGATTTTGCTTCATATTTGTGTAATTTTGTGGAGAGCATTATTTCAAGACTTTTAACATTGTCTGCCAGAGTAAATGCCATTGCCATGGTGGAAGAAGGAAAATATTCTCCTAGAAGACTATATAAGGACGGTGTTATCAAATTTATTTATTCCTTTACTGTCTTAAGAAATAAATTACAAAACTATCCAGTAATTATCAATCTTTGTTTGTTTGTTTGGTTTTGAGCTGAGGATCGAACCCAGGGCCTTGCGCTTGCTAGGCAAGTGCTCTACCACTGAGCGGATGCCACTGGTGGGCAGTGCCAATAATTATCAATCTTACCTAACAGATGATCAGAGCAGTGTTCAGTTTGAATCTGTAATGTGGATGAGCAACAGAAAATTGAGCCAGGCACAGTGGCATGCACGTTGAGGAGGCTGAGGAAGGGTGATCATCCTGAGTTTAAGGCCAGCCTAGGGTACAGAATAAGATTCTATGTAACCACCTCAGCTAAATAAAACCATCAAAAATTACATAACAGGCTTATATATCACATGGGTCAATTTAATTTGTTTAAAAAGCGATACATGCAGACTAAATATTTCCCTGGTTTTGGGTTTGTTTAAGAGGTGAAATATACTGTAAACATGAATAATTTTTTAATGTTTTGATTTTTTCTCTCTCTTGTTTTAATAGTAAAAAAAATTACAGAAAAAGGGTAATTTACTCAATGTGACCACATTCAGAAGAGGACAAAGAAATTCAGGGAATACTCAAGTCCATCCCCCTGGCCCTAAGATGTCGTTATACATATCTAAGCTGCCAAAGTTAAGGGGTGTGTGTCCTGCCCTCACTGAACCATTATTGTTTTTTCTTGTTTGCTTGTTTTTGGTTTTGGTTGTTGTTGTTGTTGTTGTTTTGAGATAGGGTTTCCCCGTGAAGCTCTTGCTGTCATGAAACTCACTATGTAGTCCAGGCTGGCCTTGAACTCAGAAATTCTTCTGTCTCTGCCTCGCACTGGGATAAAAAGCTTGTGCCACCACCTCCTGGCTAATCCATCGTTGGATTGACTCCACTCTCCTAAAGGGTGGCCTGAAATTCAACCTCCTTTTGTTTGGAGATAACAGTGTACCAATCTATCTCTATCTCTAGTAGTGGTGTTTTAAGTAGCATAATAATCATGTAAGTTATGTGAAATTTTATTTCCATAATGGATTGGGATTACTGTAAAGTGAACTATCTTTGTTATCACTGATAGAATGAATATAATTTTAATGCAGCTTGTTAAGAGTTTATCTTAAACTCTAGCCCAGGGTTTTAGTCTTGGTTATGATGATTCTGTAGATCATAGAGAACCTGCTTCGACCTATGTGCAGTGCCTGGTGCTACATATGTCATGTCAATTTTAAAGGTGAAGATTTTCTAAAATATACTTTTATTTTTAATTACCACATGCTTACAAGTTTGGGTGTGATATTTTGATAATTGTCCAATGAGTAATCATCAGATCAAAGTGCTTTTGCATTTTTGTCATCTCAGAGATTTATTCTCTGTATTGAGAACATTAAAAACTTGCTCTGCTCATGATTTTGAATATTCTATAAACTGTAGTCAACTAGAGTTGTGTTGTGTCTTACAGCGTTGGAAGTTAATCTTCCTGTGTAAACGAGATATCCTACAATTCATTAGTCTGTAAGTCATGTGATACATCAAATAACTGAAGCCTATTAGAAGAAAGTACAATACAGATCAAGTTGAGGAAACTTAGGACAAGTAATTGGGGGATCCAGCTGTCAGTCAGTGCTAAGACCCGGGTAGCAACTCTTGTCTACTCTACCCTGAAGTCATCTTCCCATCTCTTTGGGTTACCTTTTTACCACATATTTAAGGTTCTACAGCATCAGGGTCACTATGGGCCTATATTTATCTAGAGTCAGCCCACTTTCCTCCAGAGGTAAACATGCAGAAATAAGGTATAGTCAAACAGAATGCCGCCTCTTCTTCCTCTTTTAATGAAATGAGTATCATGAAGTAAATGGAAGGGAGACATCTCCACAAGGGAACAACAGCATCTATTTAGTTTCTATGGAATTGCTTCTGGATTGACATCATAACTCATAATTTAATGTTTCCATGAGCTTCCTGCACAGAGAAAACCCTTAGGAATATTTCAGTCTTAAATGAGGAGAAATGAACATTCAGTGCTGGAAGAATATCATGCCTATCATTGTGAAGTGTCACTGACATGGTTAAGATGTCAGCAGAAATAATGAGGGTTTGCTGTTATCTAATGTCAGAAAGAATCTAGATCAGATGGTTAAAAGTTTAAATTCGTGTTATAATGCATTCACAATAGAAGAATAAAATGAGAAACATTAATGGATTTTAAAACCTTTAATTAAATGAATATGATGACTTTAAATCCATATTCAATGATGTGTTTTTTTTTGATGTGACCTATTTAAATGGGCAACATTTATATTCTTTCCAGAGGACTGCCTTAATTAGTGAGAATTCTGTTTTCACAAGGAAAACACATTCAGAATGTAATTCTGGAGCTTCAAAGAGTAAGGACCTGTAGGATGGAACTGTTTCTAAGACAGCTTCTCTCCAGGTTTCTCCACTAACAGGTTTATGTTTTCATAACCTTGTTTGTCTTGGTTTTAGCTCACAGAAGTTACCAATCAAGAGTGGGGCATCCATTACTTTTTTCCTTTAAAAAAACAACTAATATTAATTTAATTTAATTTAATTTAATTAATTCAGTTGCCTATTTTGTGCATCTGAAACTGTCATATATGCTTAAGGTATTTACAGCAATTAGAGTGGACAACAAAACTTTTTTAATTAATTCTTTTTTATTATAATTATGTCACTTCACTTTTTTCCCCCTCATTCCTAACCATTCCATATACCTCTCCTTTCTCTCAAATTCATGGTCTCTTTTTTCATTAATTGTTGCTACACACACACACACACACACACACACACACACACACACACACACAGTGCATGTATTCCCACATGCAATCTGCCCCGTGGGTATAATGTTACTTCTGTGTATGTTTTCAGGGATGACCATTTGGCGAGGCTTCATAGGCTCTCCACTTTTACTTTATCGTGTCTATATTGTCCTTGATGATCTCGAACACACAGTCACATTGGTAAGACTTCATGGTGTAGCGTCTTACACTAGGAGACCCGGTCTCCTAGGAGATTCCTTGATCATCTGGCTCTTCCATTCTTTCCCACTTTTCTTCCTAAATATTCCTTTAGCCTTTGGTATAGGAGTTGTTTTTGCAGATTTGTCTGTTGGGACTGGGCTCCCAACAAGTCCCGACAACTCTGCATTTTGATTCATGGTGGTTTTCTGCAGTGGTGTCTGTCAGACAGGAAAACTTTAAAAGTAGGAAGATATGCAGCGAACACCCGAAACAGCACAACATTTCAAGTAGTTTAAGGCCACATCATTTAATTTCCCCTCTTTTGGGAATGACTCACTTGTCACATTTAGTTCACAGGAGTTAGGGGGTGTCTCCTCTTAATTGTGCCTGTGATTGCTTGGAGACTGAACAAATGTGACATGAAATCAGCGTTGGGCTCACTGAAGTGCAGAAGCCAGAGGAGCATGGATAACCTGATCTCAAAACTGACAGACTCAAGAGATAGATCCCAGACGGGAGCATAAGGCCTAGGAGATGAGGACCTAGGCAGTAAGCAAAAGGAAGGCAGACCCTAGGGCTGCCACGTGAAAATCCAGTGGACAGAAAGTGGTAATGGAGGTAGATGTTCAGCTCTTTGTTGTCATGGAGCTGATGGGTGTGACATCCACAGTTTCATAGATTTGGTATCAGTTATTTAAGAGTGTGCTTCTCTTTGTGTGGAGGGGAAGCTGGGGGCAGTTAAACCCTTTTGGCTATGGTAAAACCAAGCCTTTTTGAGGCTGTACATTCATGTAAGCTCGTAGTTTATGTCATGTGTGTAATTATGTACATTGTGCTGGTAAAAATGGATAGTAACTGATGATTGCAACAGAAGGCTGGCTATCCCTCATCGTTGTGCTAAGAGGCTCCACTGGACAAGGCTGTGGTTGTCACACCTGAGATTCCCAGGGGCTAGGCTGGACGAGAACTAACTGATAGTGTTAGTAACAATGATGCCACTTAGCAATCGAAGAAGTCGATGACGACTCCCTTCCCAGTGCAGATCAGCAAGGTGTTGCTTTCTGTAGTTTTCATGGCACCCCTATGGCTGTGGGAAAGTGATTGAGGGCTAGCACTCACGTGTGAGGTCAGATGTTTTGCATGCATACTAAAATTTTATTCTTGAACATGTAAAGGAGTCACTACTTCACTATGTCTGAATTTTAAGTTTTCATTTTGTTTGAAATAAGTTACCTTATTATATCATCTTAAGCCAGAAATGGTGAATATACCTAGATTCTCATAAACTGTTTCCCGATCCAGAGGGCCATTCTTGGTGATGCTGTTCCCCGCTGACTCCATGTCAAAACTGGATCAAAATATGTTTTCTTTATAGCATTGTTTATGTCAGTTCCTCAGCCATGTATCACTAACTCCATTGTAGTTAGAGTTTTCCTGCCTGGCCCACAGTCAGGACAAATCTCTCTTACCTGCCAGGCCCATAGAAGCTCAGACCCAACCAAGTAAACACACAGAAACTTACATTGTTTACAAACTGTATGGCCGTGCCAGGCTTCTTGTTATCTACCTCTTCTATCTTAAATTAACCCATTTCTGTTAGTCTATACTTTGCCACATGGCTCGTGGCTTACCATTACCTTACATCTTCCTTGTCATGGCAGCAGCTGGCAGTCTCTCCTCGCCAGCTTTCCACCTCCCAGAATTCTCTTCTCTCTTGTCCCGCCTATACTTCCTGCCTGGCCACTGGCAAAACAGCATTTTATTTATACAGAGCGATATCCACAGCACTCCATGTATCTTATCAAATCTGAAAAAAAAAAAAAATCACAGCCTGAAAGATTATATTTTTATTCCTAAAAGTGTGGGTTTTAGCTTCACGGAAGAACGATGCCCAACTGTTATAGCTAGAGTGCTTTAGTAAATACTAAATGACAAGGAAAAGTGGTTCTATATTCGCTTCAGGGCTGTGGCTAATAACAACTTCAGGTCTGCGAGTGTAGCTCAGTTGATATAGTGCTTGCCTATTATGTACAAAGCCTTGAGTTCCACCCCTAGGAGCACATGAGCTGCATATAGTGATACATGCTTGCAATTCCTGTCATCGGGAAGTACTATGAGGATCAGAAATTCAAGATCAACCTCAGCTTTATAGCAAATTTAAGATCAGCTTGGGCTACATGAGGCATTGTCTCAAACCACAACAACAACCCTTCCCCCCCCCCACACACACACACAAAAAATCTTCAAATAGTGCTAAACAGTGTCATGGGTCTCCTGTCTTGTATAACCATCCTTATCTCTTGCTGTTGTAGTTGTGAGTGCTGGGGAAAAAATGAGGCAGGATGTAGGAGTTCTGTTGCTGACTGGGTTAAAAGGAAAGAAAACTTCAAGTGTATAATGAATTTATCTCCTCAGCAGGATAAATACAGACGTGCTTTTGAAGGAATAGGAACTTAACCCCTCCTCCTCAATTACCTACTCCTTTTGAAATGAAAATGTGAATTTGATGTTGAATTTGAATCACACCAGGTGGTATGCACATCCATTATTATAAAATTCTCATTTTAATGAAAACTAGGATTTAGGTATATCATCTTTTTTTTTTTTTTTTTTGGAATGTCAAAACACACCCCAGTGGGAGAGTGCGGAATACCTGATGATTCATAGGAGACCTAGAGCCTGATGACTGGGTGTGAGCAAAAAGTCAGTGAAGCTGCTGGAATAGTGAAAGGTGCCAAGTTGCAGCGCTGGAGAGGGGGCGTGGTGGACAGACCAGACCGTAGAAGGGTCCTGTCCCCTGTGCCTCTCGCTGTCTATGCCCCTGTGTATCAGAATCGGGCCACTCCAGTTTCTCACTTCCCACCAACAGATGACACACATGGACCGTGTCTCCCATGCTCAGGCTAAGTAAGAGAGTGACCGTCACCTTTTGCTTCCCCGACTATCCTGTGGTGTTTGTGATCTAATGATACATGCCGGAAACTGAGGGCTGGCTCCAGCCAAGCTAAGAACTAAGGCCCACAGCTTAGTGGCCTTTTGCACAACTGATCGGTTGCAATCAGTATGCAAACTTGGAAGCATATGAGTTCTCAGCCATAGCTGGTCCCTTGATTGGAGGGTGTGGTTAATTCCAGGATCCTGACCCACAAAAACTGTGATTCTAAGTGCATGTGGTGTTCCGATTCGATTCCGACTCTACACTTGTGATGTTTGACACGCAGTAATAGAAAGCTAGTACACAGGTATAGTAGTTTGCTTAGGCCCCCATAACAAGTACACAGACTGAATTTACTTCTTCACACGGTTCTGCAAGTTGGGTGTCTACAACCAACTTGTCAGAGGCGGGTTTTTCCTGTGACCTCTCTCTTGGTATATAGATTGCAACCTTGTTCCTCTCCACAGTGTGTCTTGCACATGTGTCAGTGTCCAGGTTTCTTCCTTTTGCACAGATATCAACCATATTGAATTAGAGTACACGCGCTGACCTTGTTTAATTACCTTTTGAAACATTCCCTCCACAACTGTAGTCACATTTGTAGGTCTGGGAGTTAGGACTTCAGCAAATGAAATATGACAGTCAGCTTTATAAAGACCAGTGCAGTGGCACATGTGTTCAGGAGGTAGAAGCAGGAGGGTTGTTGGAAGTTCATGGTCATCTGGAAGTCATGGTCAGCCATTTCTACATAGCAACTGTCAGGACAGCCATAGCAACAAAAACCAAACAGATAAAAAAGTAGGTAAAAGTAAATCTGTAATTACTTTTAGCTCTATAGCTCAAACAATGTAAAACTTATTATCCGTAAAGGTTTTTGCTTCCTTGTTTTTTCTTTATATAACTACAAATATTTCATATTTTACATTTGTATATGTCACATGATTTGTGGATGAAATTCTAAACAGTCTTATTAAATAAGAAATTAAATAAGAAAGCACACAGAGCCATATAAAGAGGTAATTGCCAAAGAGATCAGAGAGCCACGACCAGCTTATTTTACCACCTCGCTGCCATTGCTTCTCCAGCGAGCTTCTTCCTGTGTGACTTGTGTTTTTATTGCTTTCCTGTTCTGCCTTCTCATTGACTCTAGGCCTGGCCACATGACTTCCTAGTCATTGCCTGTCTATACAGACCTCCAGGTCTCTATGGTTGGCACTGGGATTAAAGGCTCATGTCATCATGCTTGGCTGTGTCCTTGACCACACAGAGACTCTGCCTGCCATGTGATCGGGACTAAGGGCGTGTGCAACCACCGCCGGACTACCGCTTAATGACTATTTGACCTCTGATCTCCAGGCAGCTTTATTTATTGACATGCAAATAAAATATCACATATCATCACAAATATAATATCACCACAATGATTAGCATATATTTGCATATCCTTATCTCCATAATGAAGTTATAAATCTCGTAAGCATGTGTATCTTCCATATGCTTCTACATAAAACACTTTACTTGTTTAAGATAATGGTAATAAGTACATTTTCAAAATTTGGTGTAACCTTTTGTGTTTACTTGTATATTTTTAAATAATAATGTTTACAAATAGTTAAGAATTAGGAGTTGTTCAGCTGGGCAGTGGTGGTGCATGCCTTTAATCCCAGCACTCAGGAGGCAGAGGCAGGCAGATCTCTGTGAGTTCAAAACCAGCCTGGACTACAGGGTGAGTTCCAGGAAAGGCGCAAAGCTACACAGAGAAACCCTGCCATGAAAAACCAAAATAAATAAAAAACAAACAAACAAACAAACAAATGGAATTAGGAGATGTTCAAGGCATCACAGCTTGAAGAATTTCCATTGAAAGATACACTGCTTTAGGTCATGTAGAAAATCTAGAGACACGGTTTTAGGGTCTCTTCATGCAATGTGGCCACTTCATGAAAACATTGCTTTTCTCACCGTGTACGTGTGCATGCACACACTCAGACACACGTGTGTGCTCACATGAGTTTCCCAAACTCCAGAAGACAGTTTATATGTGCAGCTGTGATTGACACCTCTCAAAATATGGATCTGGGGAACTTCTGGGCTTCTCTCAGTGGATCTGTAAGGTCAAATGTATTTTTAAATGAAATGAAGACCTTATTTGCCTTTTGCAAAACAGCTGTTAACAGTTGTGTCTGTGTGTGTTGACATGTGATGTGTCATGAATGCAAAAGAAACAGCCAGTAGCATTGCTGGAATTTGTATGTTGTAGTAGGAATCTTAAAGAGTTTTGTTAATAAAACTCAAACCCGAGGCCAGTTATTGGGGTGATTGCTGGAAGATCAGAGACACAGAACAAGCCACAGTTTTCTCACCTCACCAGTTCCTCAGCTGGTCTTGTTTCCTCAGGCTGGAAGTTTCTGAATCCTCATCCCAATGGCTCTCAGCTGAACTGTGTTGCTCCAAAGCCTGAATGCTTAACCAGCCAAATGCTTTACTCTCTACATGCTTTTTTCTCTTTAGTTCCTGGTCCTCACGCCTTATATACCTTTTTCTTTCTGCCCCCCACTCCCTGGGATTAAAGGCATGGGTCACCATGCTTAGCTGTTTCTAAAGTGGCCTTGAACTCAGATCTGGCTAGCTCTGCCTCCCAAGTGCTGGGATTAAAGGTGTGTACCACCACCGCCCAACTTCTGTTATGGCTTACTCTTCCCATTTTCTAGCCACCATTTCTGGCTCTGTACTAGTGGCTGTCTGTTCTCTGACCCCAGATATGTTTATTTCGGGGAACACACAATATTTCAGGGAACACAATACCCACCACAGTATGTCCCAAGGCAGTAGTGCTAAACCGTAATACCAGTCCTTTTAGCACCTTTGTCCCACCAGGGGAAATAGAAGAGGAGCCGATTTCATTTAATATTGTCTGTGATGAAGAAATCTCAGCTGTGAAGCTGTAACTGTTGCTGATGCATTTGTGACACTCTGCATGATGGTTGCGCTGCATGAGGGAACACCTTTGCTCTGTCCCCACATTTGATTGTTTGCTCAGGCAAAGAACCTGTGTGGTGGCCTGAGCGGATGCCCCACCAGCTGTACCTTCACCAGCATCATTGGTACTGGGAAAAAAAAAAACCCGAAAAGCTAGCTGGGCTCATTCAGACTTGTGTGGACAGATGTGAACAGGGAGCATCTCCTTTCAAGGAAAGCAACTGCAGCAGGCAGTATGTATTGCTGATATCATATGCTTTAAAAAACAGTTAGAATTTAGCAAATTATATTTACCCACGAGAGCTGACTGATAACCCAAGCTAGAGGTTGTTCTGATGTGATTGGTGGTGATATTAACAGATTGTACTTTTATGAAGGCCTATAATGAAATATGCAAGTGTTAGGAAGAACTACATTACTCACTGAACCATTATTTTCCAATGACAATGGTATCATGTGATATAATTGTGTACTTTCTAAGTGTAAAATAAGGTTTTAATATGATGGAGTAAAGTTTAATTGTATTAGTCAATATATAATGTTGAAAGTCCATTTGATTTAAACATTAACATTTATAACCTCATTTGATAGGGATCATAAATTTGATTTGTAAGGTTTCAAATTTCACATGGCACCTAAGCTTTAAAAAAAAAAAAACAAGCTACCATATTTTGAGTTTGGGTGTAACATTAAAGAACAGTATCCATAGTTATCTGAAAAGCCCATTAAATTATGTGCTGTATATTCTTGTAAGGTCAGATGCTATTCATACACTGAAATACCAACCAAATGGCATGGCAGACTGAATGTCAAAGCTAACATGGTGATCTTCATTGTTGGACAGGAATTGAAGGGACTTACAAAAATGTAAAGTGGATTCTCTCTTTTCATTATTATTTTATTTACCTGAAAAAATGGAGTGTATTTACCAGGAAAAATATGGTAGGCAGGCAGAGGAAGGTGGAGCTGAGCAGCAACATGGATTTTTGGAAGTGTTGCTAGCAAAGGAACAGTACCCGCATGGGGATTTAAGGCAAGCAACTGTGTAGAAAACAGTTGACCACACAGGAAACCCTTTGCTCTCAGGAGTAAACTATAGTGACCTCATCAGCACTGGTGACATTTGGATTTCTGTTTCCAGATACACATCCTATACGAATTTGCTTATTTTGAGTGATTTCAGGTGTCATGAATGCTGGCAATCCCAGCACATGAAAGGCTGAGGCAGGAGGATTGTGAGCTTTAAGTCAGCCTGGAGTACAGAATGAGAACCTGTCTCACAAAACCAACCAACCTAAAACTCCCCCAGCTAAAAATAAATGCTAAACAAAATGCAAAGACAGGAGTGTTATTGTTATGTGCCAGCCCTTCCCTGTCAACATTCCAAGTGCGAATTCTGCTGTGTTCTGTAACTTACTAAAACACCAAGACAAGCCAAACTACAGAACACGAGGTTGCTGCATTAGGTACTTTTCAACTAAATGCAACTTCAAATGATCACTGTTTTTTAAAAGGAATCAAAAGATAAATAAGAATACGCTTTATGCCATCTGTATATGCCTATTATGACTTACTATTTTTGGCCTTCTTGTAATTTATTTTTTCTCTACCTTTTTTCAACAGATCACCAGAAACTGGAAAGGGAAGCTAGAATCTGCCGTCTTTTGAAGCACCCCAATATTGGTGAGGAAATATTTTCAACATATCTTAAATGATATATGTTATGTGCTATATGAAACTATAGTAAAAGTTTTAATTTCAGTACAGAGTATTTACAGCTACTAACAAATAGATTGTAATCTCTTGATCATGGTTACATTTGATCTTTTCTAAGTTATTAATATGTATTTTATTACATCATCCCTTTTAATACAATTTCTCAAGCAAGATTGAAAATTTTAAAAAATACTTCAATTAAGTAGCTTTACCTTGTTTTGTAGAAATGAATATAACAATGAAATAAATCTTGTATATTTCCTGTTGTACTGAACATTGATTGTACATTAGCCGATGAGCATGCTGAGAATAATTTAGAATTAAGTAACATCTGACTATGTTTTATTCACTCTATTTTAACATGTTTTGGAGTCCGCTGTGTTAGCTCACAGTATTCCTCTGGACACTTCTGAAATTAAAAAACAAACAAACAAACAAACAAACAAAAAACCCACCACCAACAACAATGGCATTTCACCCAATCAGGACAGGAGTTGTAAAAACAGGCATTGCTTATTAAAATTTGTAGCTATAGTTTTTCAAGAAGTAGCAATTCCTCATAGACAAACAGTATAAAAACAACAACAACAACAACAACAACAAAACAAACACATATGTATACCCATATGAGACCATTAAGGAGCTAAAAATTGGGCAAAAAGAAAACACACACACACACACACACACACACACACACACACACACACACACACACACATATCCAGTGTATGGTAGTATTTGGAATCTGTTTGTGTGTGAGTGTAATTAAGAATTGTTCAGCGGCTGCTGGTAAAGGATGGGAAGAAGAACTAGGCCGTTATCACCTCAGTTGCTTTTGACTTAGCCTGCCCCATTTAGGGATTCCAGTTCAGAGAAACGTTCGTTTAGGATCCTATCAGTCTGAGTGGAGAATTTGAGTAGACTCCTCTTGAGAAGGCTCCATGAGAAAGAAAGGCATCATGGTGGAGCATGCCTTTAATCCCAGCACGCAGGGGTCAGAGACAGGTGAATTTCTGAGTTCCAGACCAGCGGAGGCTGCATAGTGAGACCTTGCCTCAAAACAACACATAAATAAATATGAAAGAGCACCTGAGCTCCCTGGAGAGAGCAGAAGGGCGGTGCTGTCTAGCAGGGCTTCCTGTAGCTGGTGTTCACTGCTGCCCTGGACTGCACAGAGAACCCAGGAGGGGCCTGGATTGCCCAGCAGCTGAGGTTCTTAACCTGTATTTTATTGTTTGCTCTTTTTTACTGCATTGTTTATCTATAATTTAAAAATCTGTTACATTTAAAAACTTCAAGAAAACAGACACTATGTTTGACAGTTTCTCCCCGTGAAATTCTTTGAAATTCTTCTTTCATTTTTTCCCTCAGTTTTTCTTCTTAGACAGGGTCTCACTGCATGGTCTGAAACTCACTATGTAGGCTAGGCTGGCCCGGAAGTTACAGAGATCTACCTCCTATTGCCTCTCAGTTTTAGGCATATACCACCACAGAGTCAAGTCTTGAGAACTTACAGTAAATAAACATATTTCGTTTTTTTCCCTAAAGAGAAACATTTTAAAGGACCCCAAAGTAACAATTTATTAAACAACTTTTCTTCTGTGCTTTTTAAAACATGTTTTTCTGATTGAAAAAGCAATATGTACACTTAGAAATAATTTCAGAAAAATATAATGATGGTTAAATAAGAAACTGGAGGAAACAGTTTGTAATGTTTGTTTTATATGTTTCTGACTTTTTTTTTTTAATGAAACTTATGCATGGCTAACTTTCAGCATTCTTCGGTGTGTACCTTCTTACTATGTTACACATTTTGTAAGAACTGTCCCACTCAATATAGCATGGAGAATAGAGGGCTAGGTTAGCGGTGTGCTGGCCTGTCACAAAGTCAGGGAAGCACTAGTTGAGAGAGAGGATGTCTCTGCCTCCAAACCTTGCATTGGAGTGTGTAAACAAGCCAACCTCCAGATAATATCACAGAAATTCCTGGTACTTGGAGTTGATGTAGGGTAATTGGACATGTGGAGACTGAGTGGCTCCTGTTTTGTTTTGTTTTTGTTTTTTAAAGAGTAGAGTCAGATGCTAGTTAGCAATGAAGACAGATTTTTTACCCTGACTACTGCACTATGGGAAAGAAGTGAGCGGCACTGTCAGTCACATACTAACATGCAGCATGACTGACAGGATTCTTTAGTCACAGACTGTCCTAAGCAGGTCATGAGCAGGGTCCAAAGATGGGCCTGTTTGAAAAGAAGAGCACGTTTGTCACTACGTTAAAATGGCTTGTCCCGTAGAATATGACTGTGTGTAGGGGAGTCACATTTAAACTGACGTGCACACAACTGTGGGAGAGTCATGAGCACTCTCAGGAGGAGAGCAGTTCCCGCTAGAAGGCTCTTGTCAGGAAGAGTGAAGGGAGCAGCCAGAGTGGAAAGAATGAGCAGGCAGGGTGGGTGTCTAGCCCCATGGGGCTGCATATGCTGGGTGAGGGAGCTTGGCTTGCCTTCTGAGTGCAATGGGAGGCCAGTAGGACAGTGGGAGGATTTTAATCTGATTGGCTTTGCCTTCTGTGTGCAAAGCAGACTATAGCCAAGTGCAGTGCACACAGTCAGAGAGAATAGCGTTCAAAGCGTCACAACTCTTGCATTCTAATAACAGGCCATAAATTAGATAGTATACATTCAGTGTTTTGTTTCAATAATTGAGGAAACATTGTTTGAATCTCTGACATAATCTCCAACATAATTTTCAAATGACTGAATCCTTGATGACCATACCTCTTTAATTGCCTTTATAAAGAGGCACTGGTGTTTAGAGATGCTAACTTGATGACTGCAAAGATGTAGGCAATTTTGTTCTGTTTTTAATAACAACAAAACTGAGGTTGTTTGGCTCACCCAAGTTCCTCTGATGTATAGGATGGGCAGTAAATGATAAAGTTCAATCACTTGACCAACATGGTCAACACCTGTAACCTCGGTGCTTGGAAGACTGAGGCAGAAGGACCAGGAGTTCAAGTCCATCTTTAGCTATATAGTGCATTTAATGCCCCCCTGGGATACAAGACACACTGACTCTATAACATAAAGTAAAATAGGTCAAATACTGAAAAACACATCTTAATGTAGAGCTACTTCAGAACATGTTCTGTCTGCACAGGTTTTGTTATATGACACATGTAACAGCACATGAAGTTGCATTTGTTGACAAGTGTTGACCTCATATAGAGATGCTCCACTTCCTATGAAGAAGTTTTTCAGGCCTATGATTGCTAAGTACATTAAGGATCTACATAATTTTATTTTCCTAAACTATGAGCCTCTGAGTTTCCTTAGGGATGATCTAAGCCTACTTTAGAATCTGCAGATAGAGACCAAAGGTCCCCAGTAGCAAAGCGTATGCAAAGGTCATCATCACACAGGGCTCTCAAGAGGTGCTGTTCTCCCTCCCTCCCCTGCCTCTGTGGGTGTGAGGGTTACACAGCAAACTGACACTGTGACCACCATCCTAGACCTTCCTGATCTTGGAAACATACCATCCCTCAAATTCCCACAGGACAATATTAGCAATGACGTGTGTGTGTGTGTGTGTGTGTGTGTGTGTGTGTGTGTGTGTCTTTCTGCTCTTTTAGCAGATCACTCACTTCATCCAACCTGTAAATTCCATTTTTTCCATTCTACTCTGCCAGCACTTGTCTCCAGCATCCTCAGGTCCTGTAGAGAACTAGTGTAGCCAGGCACCATGACTGTCAAGCCGAAATAATGCTGTCATCACTCAACAAATGAATAAATAACCATCACTGTGGTGTTTCTAGCTTTGAATCCTTTGAAAGAAAGCAACACAGAGAAGGCAGGCAGGGTTGAGTAAATACTGATTAGTCTCCAAGAAAAGGAATAAAAATGCTAAGAGCCCACTGGTCACATGCGGCAGGACTGAAATCTGGTTTTTGTATGATGGGGATTCAGCATCCCCCACAGTAACACTTCTCAGTTTATCCACATGAATTCTCCCTCTGTTGTTGATTGTTCTAATATTCACAACATCTTATTTACACGGAGGGAATAATTTTTACTGCTGAGCTACTTTCTCTAGTGACTTTTTGACAGGAAAATAAGGCCACATATTGTTTAGTGTAAAAAGCAAAGCGTTCTTGTTTTATTTGATTATATCTCACCTCTTTATCTTGATTACTTGGTGTGAAGGCTAAATTTCCTATAATATATTACTGCCTGAAGAGTTGATTGTCCTTTCCAATATATGGGAAAAACAGCAGGAAGAGACTTTTCCCCTTACAAATACTTTTTTTTTTTCAAAATTTATTTTTATCTGTACTCCTTCTCTGCCCTTCCTGCCTGGCTCCCAGCCTCTCCATCTCCTTCCCTTCTTTCCCCCCCTTCACCTCCTCTCTCATTCCCTTTCTTCTTTCTCCTTCCTTCATTCCACCCCTTAGTTTCTTCCTTCCTTCCTTCTTCTGTCCTTCCTCCCACCCTCCTTGTTCACATAGTGTTACGGCAGTTTTATACCATTTATAATACCTGACAGAAAGTGAAATTCATCATTTCTTATGTAGACTTTTGAGTAGAAAGGCAACCTGAATATCATTTATTCATACTAATATTATTGTGTCATTGCCCCACCAACATTTTTTGTATTATTGACAGTTAATTGAAACTTACCTATCACAAGCTATCACATTAAGATTTGAAAATAAATAAATAATGTTGTGTTGGAATTCCAAAGAACTTTGCCTCTAGAATTAATAATAAAATTGTGTTACTGGGTACTTGTCTAAGGGCAATCTTCCTATGTGTTCCACCTTTTCGTTTCTATAGCAAACAGATGTGATTATTTTCTCCATTTTATAGACAAGGAATGGGAATGAAAGCCTGTAGAGATTGCTCGGTTTAACCATGTTTGGTATGGTGGGTTGGAATCCACATGTCTGTACTCCAGCATCACAACCCAGATCTTGTATGCTCCATGTTGCTGCTACTCACTGTAGCAGTCTGGGTTAGTCACCCTGTTCTTTCAGATGTACAGAAAATAATTTTAAGATTTTATGATGATTGCTCAGACCAGTTCTCTTACCTAGAGAAATTCCTGATTTGGGTCTTTATCTTTAGACCCTTTTGCTGGAAGGAAACATCAGCCAGCGTTAGATTATTTAAACACTAATGATTAAGACAGTTTCTATAGAACCAAGTACTCTTCAGTGACACAGGTTAGTATTTTGGTGACAAAATTGCCCTGTCATTTAGATGACCACAACTGACCTGCAATAAATTCTGTACTTTACATGTTGTACAAGATAGTCTTTTACTCTTTTCTCATTGATTAGAAAAAGTGCACCAAATATTTGTCAGAAAGCAATGAAAGCTGAGGAAACAACATAAAATGGCAACTGATGTGATATTGTATAATATTTAAAAAACTTATTGCAAAACACTGTGTGGGGGGAGAAGGCAGGATTAAGTTGCTAAATGATGCTGAGTACTGAGTGATGACTAGTGGTATCATGAATCATGTAAGCACATGATGAATGTCTTTAAAATAAACTTTCTTAACGCACCCGGAATAGTGAGGTACTAATTTAAAGGTGTTAGTAATTTTTTTTAAGTTCCTTTTATAAAGTCTTTCTGTGTGCTCAGACTGGCCTGGACCACCCATCTCCTGAGTGCTGAGGTTACAGATGTGTGCCACCATGCCCAGACCATGGTGGATTGTTGAGATAGTTTCTGAGAGTGTACTTTAACATGTGATTATAGCATTTGTTTTTGGGCATTTTGTTAGCTGTCATTTATTATGGTAGAAAAGTTTCTGCATTGGGAAAAGTAGCTCTAAATATTTATTACTAATAAATTTAAATATGAAATTTTATCTTCTTTGGAAATGCTCCATGGGTAGATAGTTTTGCCTCTGAGTTTGATTTACAGTGCATCATGTAACAAAATCAGATCCAGGTTGAATTAACTTACCATGAACTTATGGGTCTCATTTGCTATAACATTACCTTTACCATTTAGTTTTAAGACCAATACCCTGTATTGAAGGAAATGGGAAAATTCAGAGGAATGACTTCTGTTCCTCACTTGAAATGTTCTTTCACGTGTTTTACTTTAAGTAGTAATTTAAATTTATTTCCTATGAGTTGACAGAAAAAAATATTTGGTTTGCTTATACTAATAACATTTACAATTTTTTGTAATTCATTTTTCAAACTTTAGATTTTTAGTAATGAATTTATTCACTACATATTTTAAAAATAGTAAGTAATTTTTTAATAGCTTGAAAAAAACCAAAGAATATGGAAGTTTTATGAGCATATTATTTTGAAGTATTTGTCTTTCATCTGTTATTCTGAGAAAATAAATGTGTCTTTTGTTGTTACTCTTTTTTTTGCAATTATCTAAGAGGACTCTTACATTCTATAAATATTTGCTTTGTAAGCACATCCAAAATTATCATTTTTGAAACACCAGTATTTTTCCATTTACATGCATTTGTGTGGGATATTTATTTTAAAAAAATAGCTTTTGTCTTCTCTATTTTTATATACTTTGAACTGGTGAAACAACATTGTATTTTGATTAGCTCTTAAATGCTTTTAAAAATACAATTTTCCCCACTTGTCATTTTGTTTATAATTTATTAAATACCATTACATGAGTTTTATATACACATTTGACTTGGGAATTAAAGAAAATGATACCTGTGTGAGTAATGGTACAAATGCAACAAAAAGCCAATGAATAACAATGTATAAATAGTTTTAGAAGCTCTCAACTGTTTCCAGGGAATAGAGGTTGGATGAGTCTGGTAGTTAGCCAAATCACCAACTATTACAGCTCAAGTATTGGAAGACCACGAAGCTGACCGAGGCATCGTCCTTGATCCCAAGCCCAGAGCCAAGCGTTACTTATGCAACTATAGTGTAGCACAGTTACATTCTGTAATGAAGCTGTTAATTAGGAGCCACCAAAGCGTGAAATACAGTCTAAGAATATTAAAGTCATGAGTTGTAAAAGTCCTTATCATTCCTGAGGACAGAGAACTGGAATGATTTATTGTCAGCCATGGAGACTGACTGTGGAGAAATTCTACCTCTGAAGGGAAGGGATTTGGTCTTTAGTCTGTAGAAACTAGGTAATTTATTAAAGATTTAAGGATTATCAATTTCTCAGAAGAATTTAATGGTAGTAAAAGGCAAAGGTGTTTGGCATCAGGAGAAATTGGTATAGAGAGAGCATTTGAAAGCCTTTGGAATTTATCCTAGGTGTCAGGGCATGGTGGATACTGAACCATAGCATGGCAGCTAGATGAGAAGGGAAAAGTACTAGAGATGTCACTGTATTTTTAAAGGTGTAACTTCAGGAGGGCTTGGGCAGTGGTTAAGTTGTGGCAGATGAGAAGGGAGGTTACCCTGAGGTTTCTAATTGGGGTGATTACAGTCACTGATCCCTTTCTTCATCTGCTAATGGAGAACAAAGGAGAGAAACAAAGTTGTGAAATAGAAGAAATTTAGATGAGTGGAGAACATGATTGTATTATTATTATTATTATTATTATTATTATTATTATTATTAAGGACTGGAAAAATACCATTCTTAGTGGACCATGGAAGAAAAAGAAAACATGTCACACACACACACACACACACACACACACACACACACACACACACCCCAAATGCTGTTCAAACTTCTGATCTTTGGCCTCTTGGCAGAATCTGTGAACTTTTTACCTTTGGTGTTCTCCTCTTCGGAATCGAAATGGGTGGCGATAACTGTGATTGCCCTCCTGGGCCAAAAGTGAAAGCTACTCAGTGAGAGTCAGGTCAGATTTAGCTTTGATAATGAATGCATAAGCAGTACCTCCCAGTTGTGACTTAGAATGTTCTCT
This sequence comes from Onychomys torridus, assembly GCF_903995425.1. Classification (NCBI taxonomy): domain Eukaryota; kingdom Metazoa; phylum Chordata; class Mammalia; order Rodentia; family Cricetidae; genus Onychomys; species Onychomys torridus. The sequence continues at coordinate 102,082,885 of NC_050448.1, forward strand.
CTGCTCTTCCATGTCTTTGCTAATTGTGTGTCTCAAACTGGTTCAGTTGTTTAAATTTGTATGTTTGTATATTTGTGTTTTATTCTAGAGAGTATGAATCTATATTTCATGATCCCCGTTGCATACCAGAGACAGTGAATGTGGGTGAGCCCACCAGCATTGTAGTATAATTATGTTATAGTAGAGATCATAGTCAGATGAGAAGACTAGTTATTGAACCAAAAAGTTTTATAAAAAGCAATAACAATACTTTTCTTAGATTATTTTCATTCTGGATATGCTTAAAGGAAAATTTAAAGCAGATTTTTTTTTTTTAAATTTTAGATAAATATGTTCAGCCTTCAGGGACTCTGGTCCCTTCACTTTCTTCTTCTCCTAGAGGTATTTGGCAATGTATGGAAGTGTTTTTTAGCACCACAACTGGGAGTACCCTGCTGGCATCTTTGGACCATGCTGCAGGGCATTCTTCATTGCACAGGACAGCACATTATAATCATTAATTATCAGGTCCAAGGCTGTGCAACCTAGATGTCAAAACCACTGTAACAGTAAGACAAAAGTGGCAAATAGACATTCTTATAGGTGTATCTCCAGAACTGTGCATCTTCCTTACATACCTGAAGAATCAGTCAGTAGATCTCCTTCAAGTAAAGGGCACGTCTAGTGAGGAGGGTGAACTGGTTTGGAATAATTTACATTTGCTAATGAAATTGAGGCATGGAAAGTCCGGTGGAAGCAGAAGCCAAGGAAGCACAGCCGGGAGCTGACACAGGCTGACTCTGTCTTTGCAAAACTGTCTTATTACTGAGCCATATCAAGCCTGAGTCCCACTGCCGCATACCAAGTGGTAACAACATCCATTTAAATAAAGTAGAATTATTCAAACTTTTGCCTAATTTTGACATGCCTTCTCCTCAATTAATCTGAGTCAGTGGCGTGCCACTGGGATAACTGAGCGGAACAGCTAGCCCAGCAAAGAAGAAAAAAAAAAAAAAAGGAAGATATCACAGCCTCTGTGTGATATTTTTTTCTATAAAACAAAAACAATATTAATTTTTTGAGAGAGCAAATAGGCAGAGTAATTGAATGCAGTTCCTTGCTTTTCCTTTAGGGAGATTTTAGTTTGTCGAGGGAAATGACAGCGTCCAATTTAATTTTAAAAGATTGTCCTGGCTGCTGAAAGTGTAACCACTGTCCCCCTCTGTTCAGAAACTCACTTGCAGCTTCCCATGGCCTTCAAAACAAGCTGGAGTCCTCAAGGGCTGGCATGGCCACGTCCAGTGAACGGCTGCCCTTTCCTCTTCCCATCCTGGTCTCACCATCTCCAGTTTCCCTCTGGTCCTCTGCCCTTGTCCCTCTGAACAACTTGTGTTTCATTAGCTATAACTGAGTTCTATGGTAGGGCAGTGCCTGAACCTCTTCCTGAGCAGATCCCTCTCTACCAGAACCTCAGCATCACCCCCTTACCCTCAGGCCTGTGCTACCCCACCCACAAGGTGAAGAGGGGAAAGCTGCCTCTGCTAGCTCACCATGGCGTATCAGCTTGCCTCCTAGCCTAGCGAAGCATCCCTAACAACTTTCTGGCTTCCGTTCTTCTTCTCTGTCACACTTAACCAGGATACTTATAGTTATTTCTTGATTGGTTTCCTCCTGGTATCCCAGAAATCCCATGAGGGAGAAACTGGCCTGTGTAGTGTCATCTCCAGCAGGCCCTGGTGGAGAGTCACTTCCCAGGCGTGTTTATTTTTACTAGGCTCAAATCTAGATAATCAGAAAGGTAACAAAGTTCTATTAGTACAATTTAAGAAGTCACATAAACATGGATTTATGACATGACTGTTTCATGCAATCACAAGAAAGCCTACTGGTTTTCTTCTAGTTACAATGAATGCCAGTGGCCTAAGGCTGAGCCATGCCTACTGGAAGATTGTAGCCTGAGAGCAAAGCTTTGGGCTCCATCTGGTTGGGCCCTTGGGGAAGGGTGCATGGGGTGGTTGTCAACATGCCTCTTTCATAAATCTGCCCTTCACCAACAGCCTCCCATCACTTACCCTCACATTCCTAGGTGCTGCCTTCTTGGCCAGGTTCTTGTGCTTTTTGCTTTTCACTCTGTAGAGAACTTGAGTCCTTTTGTCAGGAGAGGAAGTGGTTCCTTGTCTCTTTTACCTGATGGAACGCTAAAGCTGCTAGCTGCCTCCTCATCCTCCAGGGAAATGGTTAGATGATCTCTCAGAGACAAAACCATAAATTAAAGTTATGGATTATTTTTCTCCCTCTTTCCAGACTGTCCTTGAACTCAGCCTCCAGATTTTTGGGATTAGAGCTTGTGCCATCATGCTTGGAGGAACATTAAAAAAAACAAAACAAAACAAAAAAAAAACGCTTAGCACTTAAATAGACTGCCCTGTTATTTAAAGCTGAAGCCTATTCAGAAGAAATTGCAAAACCCATCACTAGAAAGAGGTGTTGGTGTGTCTCACTGCTGTTATCACCAGCTTGCCCTGCTGCATGTGATTCCTTTAAAGGATGTTGAGAGTCCTGCTGTGAACTGAGGATTGCTCAGTTTGCCAAGGAAGCATACTCTTACTAAATGCTCCTAGCTTAGGTGCCTGGGCTCTCCAGTCTCACTTACTTCTATTATTATGTAAAAGCAATCATACCATTTCATAAAGGAAGGCATGAGTGATGGTGTCCTGGCAGAATTATTGATGGACATTGAAAGTTGAATTTAATTTTTATACATCATAAAATATTATTCTTCAGGGACTGAAGAGATGGCTCAACAATGAAGAACAATCAGTGTTCTTACAGAGAGCCTGAGTTCAGTTCCCAACACCCAGGTGACACACAGTGGCCTGGAACTCCAGTTCCAAGGGCTCTCACATCGTTTTCTGGCTCATTAGGAACTTGCATGCACATGGAAAATATACACTTTTGAGGCCCTACACACATATTTATAAAAACAAATAAATCTTTAGAAATATATTATTCTTTGATTTATTTCACACAATCAGTAATATGAGATCCACCAGGCAGTGGTGGCACACGCTTTTAATCCCAGGACCCAGGAGGCAGAGCCAGGAGGATCTCTGTGAGTTCGAGCCCAACCTGGTCTATAGAGCAAGATCCAGGACTGGCACCAAAACTACACAAAGAAACCCTGTCTTAAAAAAAAAAACAAACAAAAAAAAGTGGGGGGGGGATATGGCTAGGCACATCTATAAGCATAGATGGTGGACTGGGTTTGCCTAATCCCTGCTTCAGAGTCTAGAAGACTTTGCTGTGTGGGTTACTTGAAACTGGGATATGAGCTGAATTCTCTTGACGCCTCCTTGACTCTGGAAAACAGCTCTGTAGCTCCTGGCCACTTCACATATTCTGAGAAGTTAAACTGGTAACTACAGTGGTAACCTATCTGACTTTATAATTCAAAATTCTTTCTGTTCTGGAAGCTGCTCCAGTTTGTATATTAGTTCTGCTGCAGAATCTAGGTCTAATGTAACATGAAAGGCTTTTCCTCAATTGCTCAGTTTTAGTAGTGCCTTCCGGTTGGTTAGCACTTCCCTGTGTTTCCAGGCACCCTTGCACTAATTTTTTCTGTCCCAGGATGAAGTTGTTGGTGACTGTATCCCATCTCCTTAAGCATCACTACTCAGCTACCCACCCAGGTCACCCATAGCTTTGGGACTTAGTTTGGAGCCTAAGTTAATCCCTGTCCAGACAAACCTCTGTTCTTGTTTCATTGTCGTTGTTTGAGACAGGGTCTCACTCTGTGGCCCTAGCTGGCCTGGAACTTGCTTTGTCGACCAGGCTGACCTTGAACTCACAGAGATGACTTGCCCCTGCCTCCCAAGTATGGGTATTAGATGCAAATACCACCATGCCTAACCCTCTTTTTTTTTTTTTTTTCTTGTAAGTCAACTGTTTGATTAAGATGATCTTTGAATTTATACATACATGATATCACTAGGATCATTTCACCTCTGGACTTTTTCTCATATTTTTAAACTTCTGGCCAGTATATAACCGAGGCCAGCTTTGTCTCCCATTTGAGGAATCACTCCCATCTCAGCCAAGAAACTGAGAAGATGCTTCCTTAGTTATGTATTTATTTTCCCATTTCTTTGGATTGTGTTGTTGATGATGTCTTGTCTCTTCTTTTTTTTTCTTTTGGGATCTATCCTTTCCTACCTTTCCCCAAATACCATGAGTTCTCCAGTTGTTCCTCCTGTGGAATTGATCTAGAGTAGACCCTGTTGAGAGCTTGCCTTTTTCTATAATAGAAACCCATCCGACAGCGATGGATATAAACCAGAATGAAATAACTTGACATAATAAAAGCCCTGTCTAGGAGAGTACAGAAGAAAACATATTCATCTTCATTTGCAAATTTCTTAAGAAGCAATTCCTATCATTTTTCAACCTATTTTTTTTTTTTTATTTGTGAAGCTGACTTTAGTCAGTTTAATCAGGACATGTAGTATTGTTGCAGAGAGAGATCGAAAGAGATACAGAGAGAGACAGAGAAAAAGAGAGACAGTGACAGAGATGGGAGGCAGATAGCTCTGAATGTTACCAGGTATAAACAAATTTTCCAAATGAAGGAAATAAGCAAATCATATTAAGGCACAGAGCCAGAGTCAGCAGGCTATCAAGATGGTCAGTGGAAGGAAAGGCTGATGGTGTCCCTGCAAAGTGTGAGAGACTCTGACTCATATTCTCTGGCTTAGGCATAGACAGGAACAGTGAGCTGCCAGAAAGCAACAATCCTTGCTTTGTGTAGGCAGTGCAGCAGAGTCCCCGGGCCTCAGAGGCTGTCACTGCTCCAGACTCTCTCATACTGTTAGTGATTGATACTGCTGTCTCAGCTCGTGCTGGAGGTGCACTTCTGAGGCTGCGGACAATTTACTCCATACACTGGCAGGCTGGGCTCCTTAGCCCCCATGCATGACTTCAGGAACAGCCCTGTGGATGACCTGGATCTTGACAACTACCTCTGACCCTGTTCTTTTGTCTTCTGCTTTTCCTGGACTTTTCTACCTTGTTTGTCTCACATCCTCCAAGACAGAATTCATCCCTTCCCTTGAAATGTCACGTTCTTTTGCTACAAACTGGGATGAATGTAGACGGAAGAAATACAGTGTAACTGATCTCCAAGTAATGTTTTCTATTTCTCTGGATCTCTCAGCGTTCCTTGAGTTACACAGCATCGAGATACCCATCCCCTCATTTCTTTATGAGAACTCTGTCTTAGATTATTTTACAGTTCTGTCCAGGTATTCTCCTGCCCTTGTTCTTAATGTTAAAGTGGAATGTATTGCTTTTATTTCATGGGTCTATCTTAGTCTGAGCCTCATGTTCATCTTGCAAACTAAGGAATTTAGTGACCACTGTGAGTGGCTCATGGTTGATCCCAGTGCAGAATGTATAACATTTTCACTAAGTGGCCAACAGCAACTTTACCAATTTCATTTTATAGCATTATTCTAATTATTGAAGGTTTGGGTAGTACTTTAATTTCTTGATAATCTTTTTAAATATAACTCCACGGAATTCCAAACTTCCAGTTCTTTATTCTGTTTGGAAATTGAAAGTTTTAAGAAAGATAGGTATATAGTTAGATACTAATAACCTGAAGCTTATGCAGTTCTAAATATTTATTATAATTATCTTGCTATTTTCCCAACTACTCTTCAAGTCTTAGTAGACTTAATCTTGGGGTTTTTGGGGGGTTGTTGTTGTTGTTTACTCAGTTAACCATTGGTAACTGATTGTGTGCCTATATAAATGGGGACTCTATGAGTCTCAAAGACATTAATTAAATTTGGTTGAGCTTGCTTAGTTTACAGAGGGTGGAACTAAGATTCAAATACACTTGTTTGATTCCAAAGTTCACATTTCAGCCTGACAAACCTTCTGTTGTTTACTTCCTCATCTGCACAAGTCCCCTACAGCTCTCAGTGTAGCAGCATTGCTTCTCATTTGCATGAAGTACTGAAATATGGTACCAACCATGTCACGAGATTCCTTCTTGTGAGGGAAGCTGGGACAGTTCATGGGAGCATGTAAAGGAAGTGCCTAGACTAGGTATATTAAGAATAGAGGGCTAGATTATTAAGAATAGAGGGTTGTGTCGGTCGTGGAATGTTTCTATACACTTGACTCTCTCTAAGGACAGGGAGGGAAGAAACCACAATATAGCCCCAAATCAGACACTATGTCTGTGATCACTACCACGTAATCATCTTTACCTTCAAAAAAATTATTTCCTAGTTTTTGAGACGGAATATCTGGTTCAAGACCCCACCAAGGCCTTTTCTGTCCCCAACTTCTATGTCCAGTTCAGGCCTCCACTGGTGTTGAGTGTAAGAGCTCTGGGTGACTCCATCACCTCCTGTTTACTGAGTCCACTGGATCCCCCTTGGTTCCAGTGTTCCTCAGTATCCCTTGAGATTTAAAAAGTTAGTCCCCACCTCAGGCTTTTGTACACTTGGGTTTCTTCTTTGTCTTTAACTTCTTATTTCCAGTCTTCTCTGTGAATTCCCCTTCCTCTGTGTCCCTCTTTAATCTACCTAGGGTGTCTCAATAACATACTGGTTTTCCTTACTCTGCTCTCCATTTGAGCATTTTCCTCTAGACGTGTTCCTTGTTGCTTACCGGTATGTTCTTGTGGATTTGTTTCAATACCTTCTTAATAATACCATGTTTGAAATGGTCTTTGTTTTGCACCCTACTCAAACCCACTCCTAGGCTTCTGTTAGCTTGTAAAGCTCCTGCTCCACATTAGAGGTACACTTGCAGACTTGAAGTTCCCACCCCTGTTTTTCCTTGATAATCCATGCAATCAAATTTCTCTGCCTTTAACTTTCCCAATGGTGTGTAAATGGTCTCTTCTTCTTAACACACACTCCATAACCCAGGCTCTGCTAAGCTTTTCTTAGAGCTTTCTTTGGCTACTGAGTGGGGGATCTTTAATAAGGCTGCAGACTCAATACTGCTTCCTTTCTTAAGGCCTTTCTAGAGGTCCTTAGTTCCTCAAGCTAAATTCTAAAATCCTGACATTGAAAACTTCTGACTTTCTGAGTTCCTAAGATTGTTCTCTCTACATATGTTTCAAGACACATACACCCATCTCTAGAGCCTGAAATGTCTTATTTTCCCATCTTTTCTCAGTGTCTTTCTACTTGTACTTTTTGGGTACTAAATGTTCCTTTTTCCTTCCCCTGTCCAGTTGATTTATATTCATTCATTCATTCTTTGTCTGTCTCCTCTTCCTCCCTCAAGCTAGGGATCTGACCCTGGTGTTGGAGCCTTTTAGGCATGTATACCCCTGAGCTACACCACATCCCCCAGCTGGGTCTTCCTTTCTCTTTCAGCCTCATCTCCAGACATCATCCCCAACATTTCTTGACATCCCTAATTTGGTGGGTGGTTCAGAGATAGGAGGGGGCTTCCTCTTCTTATTTGTCTAGAGGTGTTGGGCAGGTGGGAGTGGCTTAAGTGCCATGTTATCTATTCACATGTGAGATTGCCCTAGAATTTAGCTCCTTGACTTGAGGGACTTTATTCATGCTTTATCTTCAGGGACTATCAGACAAGATGTCCTTACAACTATGTGTTATACCAACCATTTGTATCCTTATTTATAGCTTCAGAATTTACTAAGCATTTTATGTTGTCGCTGTTGTTTTTTCTGAGTGTCATGAAGAAGTCTGGGGGAAAGGATAGATTAAAATTGTGCCTTTTAAGTCACTTGGGAAGTTCTGCCCTCCCCACTGTTTAGCCCATAACACAGTTTCCCATCCTTGGAATGTCTCCGTATTTAAGTTATTCTTTTTTTGGGTAGAGTTAAGAGGGGACAGATTTGGAGGGCATTTGGGTAGTACTTCCTTTAGAATTTCTTGTACAAAATCAGAATAGGAACAAAACCTCAGTGGGTGCTTGCTAAAAGCTCTAACTGCTCACCAACGTGGAATTCTCTTTCTCTTTTCCTAAACCTCACTTTGCAAATGTCATAATCTAGCCCCTTGCCTTTAACCACTAACTCCAAGCTGTTTTCCTAAAAGTGCAGCTGTCTGCACCAAGAGCACATTCTGTATCTTGTAAGTACCTAGCCTTCCTCCTTGGGCGTTCCCTCTGTGGGAGTCACACCCCAGAAAAGACAACAAGAACTTCCTGCCTGGTTCTCGTTATTCACATGTTCACATTGTCCAAATACCTAGCTCATTCCTCCTCTTACACACCGTGATTCTCTCACCACCCCTATACATGCAGGCACGTGCGCGTACACACACACACACACACACACACACACACACACACACACACACAACTGGAACTTTTGTTCGAGGCAGAACTTTTTTCTGTGTTTCCATTCCAGATCCATAATTTTCCACATGATCTGGCTAATCAGGCATCTTCCTTCTTATCTAAACTTGTTTTTTTCATATCAGATTTTGACAAATGTGTAAATTACTGCATATAGCTGCTGCTCAGCAGACTCCGTGTATCTAGTAGGGCGGGCACTGGAACTGCGCAGCGGCAGTGTGGCAGAAGAGAATGCACACCACTGTTCTTTTTATGGAAACACTAAGGAAAACAGAACTAACCAGTGTCAGACAGGAGATGGGAGGAGAGGGCAGATAGCACTGGGTCTGGGTTGTGGTGGACACGGATAGGCTCATCATCCTTTCCCTAGCTCTACACTAACCATGTAGCCCTAGGAAACCAGTTCTGCTTGAGTCTTTGTGACAAGATTGGAGTGTTTATTGCTGCTTCAGAAGCATTGAACTCTGGTTTGCCTAGGCAGCCTGTCACAGCCAATACAGTAAAGTATCGGCAACAAAACCTAGAGACTAAATCCCAGCAATTTTTATGTTCATATATGTTTTGTGAAGGAAGATTACTGGCTTCTTTCTTAGGGGGTATTTTGTTGGCATCCAAGTTCATAACTTTGTAAATCTCAAGATGATGGAGTTCAATCTCCTGAATAGTCGGATTATTGTGTGCTTGCGGCTGACATTGTTGATTGTGTGGCCAAATTGAAACAAAAGAATGCATTTAGCTTCCTCGGTGAGGACTAGTGAAACCAAACACAGATGAAACCAAGGGAAGAAAGATAAGGGCCTCCGAGTTTATCAAAGTAGTAATTGTACTTTAAATAACTTCCCCGTGTACTCTACTCTCAGTCAACTTTCTTACCTCTACTTGATACCTTTTGTTTGTTTGTTTGTTTTTGTGAAGACAGAGTCTCACTATATAGACCAGGTTGGCCTCCTAATCACAGAGATCTATCTGCCTTTGCCTCCCCAGTGCTGAGATTACACATCCTGTGATGTAAAACATTATTTTGTTGTTTTTACTTTATAAAATAAAATAAAATAAAACATTGGGGCATGCTTTGTTTTGGACGTAGAGCTGTTTACAGGGATGTAAATCACTGCAGATTTAGAATTCTAGTCAGCTTGCAAAGTTATATTTATTCATTTGTTCATGCATTTGTCCTTTTTAAAACTCTATCCTCCGGACACCTTCAGTACAACAGTGAACCAAACTGACAATAAACAGATGATAAAGCTGGTCCTAAGCTATATTGCTATAATGAGCCATATTCTGAGGAAGGGGTGGGAGAAGCTTTGTAGGCACTGGAGGACAGGTGTGGTTCAGCCTCACTGGCCTGGATGAGGGCAGACACAGCCTGGCCAGATGGCACGATGTGGAGTGAGGAGACCAGATATCATAGCAATGGTACCAGAAAGGGGCCAGAGGCTCTGCACTCTGGAGACAAACTTGCCTTTCTGTCTATGTGAGATAGCATATGGAGTGAATATTTACCCCTGCTCATAATTGAAGCCCTCTCTCCTAAAAATGTGATGGTCTTTAGAGGTCCGACCTATGAGTCTTCTGAAGGTGGCTGAACCTAAATGAAGTGATCATAGGTGGGGCTATCCTGCTAAGATTAAAGAAGAGACCAGGATGCCTTTTCTTCTGAGGACGCAAGAACCACCGGCAGCCTGCCAGGAAGGATGCCTTTCCTTTAAGCCTTAGACTTCCCAGCTTCAGACAGTGGGAGAACTAAGTGTGTGCTATTTAAACCACCAGGCTCTACTTCTCCAGCTGCCCACACCAATTTGTACAGCCTGGAAGGCTTTGAATATCATGAAGAGAGAAGGAAGTTGCTTTGGTCTCTTGGTTGAGGTGACTCTAACTACCATGGTGTAAGGAGATGACAAGGGCCAGAGCAGAGGGCTGGAAAGCAACTCAGAAGGCAGCTGCTGTAGTTAGTGACTTGGGCATAAGTGGCAGCAGTGGAGATGTCTCCATCCTCAGATGTGGGGTGCATGCTGGGAAGTCAGGGAGAAGGTTAACAAAACTGGAAGAATGGAATTTCCCCAGGGGAGGTTGTGAAGGAGAGGAGAGGATTAGTTACTGGTCCTTTAGTCCCTAAACACCATCAGACTGCCCGGTTGAGATGCCAACAGCACCGGATGCAAGTCCGAGCTTCGGTGGAGGGCACAGCTGGAAATATAAAAGCAGAAGATGACAATGTGCAAATAGAAATGCTACTTAAAGTACGGAACAAATGGTGTGGTCTGAGTGTGAGTCAATCAGAACAAATGCCAGCCTTGCCAAGAGGCATGGCAGGACAGCTCACTGTGGGTGCAGTGCTGGTCCAGCACTCGCTGGCTTTGGCTGAGGACTTCGTTCTTACCTTGTCTCCTCTCAGGGCTTACAGATAGACTACAAACATGGAGTCCAAACCCCAAATGCGAATTCCTCACTTAAAGTGGCTAGGAAGTGCGGACATTTATGTCCGTGTCATTGTTTTCCTCGACTTTCTGATTATGCTCACCTTCTGGTTTTAGGTAGAGTTCAAACACAACCAAGAACCAGTTTGCAATCGCTAGCTTTGAAGTTCATCAGAACTTTGAGTCCCGAGCCTTCTATTTCCTACTTGTTTTTACAGAAATAAGTTCTTTTTCTTCCCCAGCTCTGCCAACCAAGTCTGTGCAGATAGTATAAACTCTAGCTCACATTGTTAGGAGGATTCGAAGTTTCAGAAATAAAGGATTTACCAAAGTGTCTACTAACTGTGAATAATCTCCTCTCTGAATCATATGCTTTTTGAGCTTAAAGTTGTATTCATCTTGCGTTTTTAACAGTAACTATTCCAGAGCTGAGATATGATTTATTAGCACAGTGGTAAAGCACTTGTCTAGCATACATGAAGCCCAGGGCTCAATCCTAAAAGTGTAAAAACTAAAATAAGCAACAGCAAAATGGTAGGGAGGAAAAACAATGCTTGTCTTACACCATCTAACACTGTCTGTGCTGGATTCAGACTCCAGCCTGTGGGTACACAGACAGACATGTTTGGGCTTAAACTTTCATACATGTCCATTTTTATTTATTGAGAAGCATAAGTAATTACCAAGGAAAAGGATTTTGGTACCCTCACTTAAAACTCATACTGAAAAATCCAGCAAAAAAAAAAAAAAATGTTTTCTCATGCTATGTAGTGTATCAGTTATATGTTTTTATAGTTTTCTCTCTGCACTTTCTCCAAGCGAGTGACACCCTCACTTTTATTGACATGCTCCTACAAAACAAAGACTCCATCTCTTTTCTATGATTTTCTAGAACCCAGCCCATGTACTGTTATGTGAAGATAATTACAAGTAAAGGTTATAAGTAATTATTGTGTAAAAATTATAAGCAAATGTGTGTGCTGGGGCAAGGAGAGCCTTGACTCACCCAGGCTTCTTAAGGTGTGGTGCTCTTGGGGATTGATGCCTCTCATTCTGGATAGAATGGAGAAGGCCTAGGTTGCTTTACTTCCCTGGAAATAGGAATAAAATCCTAGGAGGTTTTATTCCGAGGCTGTTCTGCTTTCTATATATTCCCCTCATACCTAGAAAGTTTCCCAGAATTACATGTTACATTAAATGTTCAGGACACTCATTGAACTGATACATGGAAACAAAGCACTATGGTTCCATTTATACAACAGTGTCTATAGATTTTTACAGGAAATAGACACCGCATGACCATCTCATTTCTGTGAATGCACTCTTGATTGATTTACAAATGACATCCCTTGAAGCTGTGACAGACACTATTGGTTTTGGTGTCCTTTTGCATTCAATATAGCTCTTTGTTTTTTCTCCTTGTTAAAATTATGGATTTTTTCTCTCTTCTTTTTCTTTTTTTCCCTTTTTTTATTATATTTGTGTTTTAATTTTACACATCAGCCATGGGTTCCCCTGTCCTTCCCCCTCCCGCCCCCACCCCACCTTCCCCCCAGCCCCTCCCCTCCATTCCCATCTCCTCCAGGGCCAAGACTCCCCTGGGGATTCATTTAAACCTGGTGGATTCAGTACAGGCAGGTCCAGTGCCCTCCTTCCAGGCTGAGCAAAGTATCCCTGTGTAAGCCCCAGGTTCCAAACAGCCAGCTCATGCACTAAGGACAGGTCCAGGTCTCATAGCCTGGATGCCTCCCAAACAGTTCAAGCCACTCAACTGTCTCACTTATCCAGAGGGTTTTAGTTTATAAAGTACACTTATCTATCTATCTATCTATCTATCTATCTATCTATCTATCTATCTACCCACCCACCCATCCATCCATCCATCCATCTATCCATCTATCTATCCATCCCTCTATCTATCTATCTATCTACCTACCTATATATCTACCTACTTATCTATCTATCTATCTATCTATCTATCTATCTATCTATCTATCTATCTATCTATCTATCTACCTGTCTGTCTATCTATCTATCCATCCATCCATCCATCCATCCATCCATCCATCCATCCATCCATCTATCTATCTATCTATCTATCTATCTATCTATCTATCTATCTGAGATAGGGTTTCTCTGTATCGCCCTGGCCATTCTAGAACTTTCTCTATAGAGCAGGCTGGCCTCAAACTCAGATCCACCTGTTTATGCCTCCTGAGTGCCGAGATTAAAGGCCTGTGCTGCCATCACTTGCCTACACTTTATTTTAACTACTAAAAACAAATAGTCTTTGGCCATCCAATCACTGGAGTACGTCGGCTCGGGCCATTTTGACCATTGTCAGTAGTCTATAGTAGAGGTATCTTTATGGATTTCTGGGGACCTCTCTAGCGCTCTGCTTCTTCCTGTTCCCATGGGGTCTTCATTTATCGTGGTGTTTCTTTCCTTGTTCTCCACTATGTTTCTGGTCCAGCTTGGACCTCCTGCTCCCTTAGGCTCTCTTTCTCTGGACTCTTGCCCTCCATTGCCCCCTCCCCCCTTTGCTCATGCAGATCTCACCCATTTCTCTGTCGTTGGACGGTCCATGTGTCTTTCTTGGGGTCCTCTTTGCTGGGTGGCCTCCCTGGAGTTGTGAGTTGCAGTCTGGTGATCCTTTGCTTTGCATCTGGTGTCCACTTATGAGTGAGTACATGATAGCACTCTCATCCAGTGACTGATGGAAGCAGATGCAGAGATCTATGGCCAAACCCCAGGTGGAGCTCCAGGAGCCCAATCAGTAAAAGAGAGGAGGGATTATATGAGTAAGAGATATTGAGACCATGACTGGAAAAAGCACAGGGACAAATAGCCAAACTAGTGGAAACACATAAACTGTGAACCAACAGCTGAGGAGCCCTCATGGAACTGGACCAGGCCCTCTGGATAAGTGAGACAGTTGATTATCTTGAACTTTTTAGGAGGCCCCCAGGCAGTGGAACTGGGACCTGTCCTTGGTGCATGTGCTGACTTTTTGGAATTTAGGGCCTATGCTGAGACACTTTGCTCAGCCTTGGTATAGGGAGGAGGGGACTGGACCTGCCTCACCTGAATGTACCAGGCTGGGGAGACATTGCCTTGGAGGAGATAGGAATGGGGGGTGGTTTGGGGGGGAAGGCTGGGGGTGGAAGAAGGGAGGACAGGGGAATCCTTGACTGATATGTAAAATTAAATTAATTATAAAATAAAAATATTTATAAAAAGTAAAAAAAAAATATGGATTTTACTTCCTGACTTTGCTCCACATCAAAGGAATGTAGAAGAAATCATGCTCTCCAGTTTTCAATGAGTCAATACTAATTGTCCACCTCACATTTCTTTGAAAGAGTTCTTTCCTGTGAGGTGTCTCCATCATTAAGGTCATACAGGCATTGACCTTAATTTTCCAGACAAACTTGAATGAATTTGTCAGGAGGTAGAAGTGGATGGAGCCCTGAGTCCAAACTTTGTTCTGAAAGGCATGCAATAAAAATGTGGGCAGCCATAGAGGATCAAAGAAGGAAAAACAATTTTGAAAAATTGAAACCTGCTTTTTTTTTCTGAATGGCTCTGTAGAAAGCTGAAGAATGGCTGTCAATGTTCTTTCAAACTTTAATAATAGAACGGGGACTGTGCTTTCTATTTTTCTATTTCTTAGAAGTGAGTGAAAGGGGGCCAGAGAGATGGCTCTTCCAGAGGACATGGGTTCCATTTACTGCACCCATATAATGACTCACAACCTTTTGTAACTCCAGTTCCAAGGTATCCAACACCTTCTTATTGCTTCTAAGGGCAACAAATAGGCATGTGGCACACAGACATACATGCAGGCAAAGCAACCATACACATAAAATAAATGAAGATTTTTTTTCTTCAAAAATAATCCCTCTATGTGTGTATGTGTGTGTGTTTGTGTATGTATGTTTTTGTGTGTGTGTTTGTGTGTGTGTTTGTTTTTGTGTGTGTTTGTATGTGTGTGTGTGTTTGTGTGTGTGTGTGTATGTGTGTGTTTGTGTTTGCATGTGTGTTTGTTTGTGTGTGTGTTTGTATGTGTATGTTTGTGTGTGTTTGTGTGTGTATATGTATGTTTGTTTGTTTGTGTGTGTGTTTGTATATGTGTGTCTGTGTGTGTGTGTGTGTGTGTGTTTGTGTATGTACATGTGTGTACATGCACTCATGCATGGACTTGCACTTGGGTATGCATATTCCTGAGGACAAAGGTCGGAGGACAACCTATGGAGTCAGTTCTCTCCTACCATTTTGGTTATGGGGATTGAGTTCAGGTGGTCAGGCTTGGACATAAGCACCTTTATCATCTGTCCTGACTAATTTGACTTTTTTTTAATTGTTTGATTTTGTTGTTGTTTTTGTCAACCTGACACAAGCTAGAGTCCTTTGGGAAGAGAATCCCCCTTTGACAAAATGCCTCCATAAAATATCCTATGGACAAGTCAGTGGGGCCTTTCCTTGACTAATGATTGAGGTGGAAGGGCCAGACCCCTGTGAGTAGTGCCACCTCTGGGGAGGTGGTCCTGGGCTGTATAAGAAAGTAGGGACAAGCCCCAGGAACTCTGCAAGCAGCATCCCCTGTGGTCTCTGCTTCAGTTCCTATCTTGAGTTTCTACTGTGACCTCCCTCAGTGATAGATTATAAAGTGAGCTGAATAAACATTTCCCTCCCAGGGTGGTTTTGGTCGGTGTTTTGCACAGCAATAGAAAGCAAACTGAAACATATACTGAGCCTTTTCTCCCGCCTGCCCCCCCCCCCCAATACCTTTAATGCCACTTGTCTAGTAATTCTTTCCAGCTTTTGTTATCCTAAATTTTTGAACCTAATAACAAGTTCTAAAAATGTTTAGGATGCATATGATGTATGTATGTATATATCATGTAATGAAGCCAATGATGAGTGCTCCATAGGATTCTCGGTTTATCTTATCTAAACAACCATCTGAGCAGGTACTTTCTATTATGTGCATCTGTACAGGTACAAAAAAGATGGCAGAGGTACTGAGTACTTTGCCTTCAAGTACTCTGCACACAGACAAGTTAGAATTCCAGACCAGGCATTCTGCTATCAGAGCCACACTCATTTTTGTAGTCCGGCTTTCAGTGACAGCTGAGGAAATCTGAGATTGTTTTGTTTGTCCTATTAGAAATGACAATTACAGTAATGGCCAAATATACTGTGACATTAATTCCCCCTGGAAGTGTAATTTGATTATGTTTGGTTAACTGAATGAGTGTGTGGTGTGTCTGGATGCTGCTTTTAATTGATTTACAAATGACATTATTTGGAGTCATGGCTATTCTATTAGACTTGAATATGGTTGCTGTATTGGGCTTGGAGCCATGGCTGCTGTATTGGGCTTGGATCCATGGCTGCTATATTGGACTTGGTGCTCAATGATGTACTCTGTGTTGCCGATTTTGGCCTCCCTGAATCAGCAATGTTTTTGTATTATACTGTTTGAATCATAGACTTTAAAAGCAGCCTTCTGAAGAGAACTAGTCACTGTGGTACCCATGATGAGGGTGCCTTTGAGTGTGACTAGCCAAAAACACTATTTAAACTCTTGAGTGGAGAAAAAAAAAGAAAAGGTTGACCACTATTTTTCTGTAAATAATATTATTCTTTGACTCCTTCTGTGAGTAAAAGCTCCAGACAGAATACTATAAACAGGCCTGCTGATTACACTCTGAACTCCAAATAACACTGTTTCAGCTATACAAGTAGTGGTGGATCTCCAAGTCCATCATAGGGGTCCCTGTTCTTTTGCGTTCTTCTTCAAAATACCCAAATAAAATTGAACTCTAAAGAAACTGTTTTCAGCATCATCATAGAAAAGCTTGCTTCCAATCAGGATGCTTGTTCTCCCATTCAGTGTTGAGGGATCGCTAGCTCCCTTGCACATTGTTTTTTAGATTCTTGGTAACTGCCATAAAGTCCATGGTCCACACTTTCACACTATCCTCTGTACGCAACTCATCTCTGATACTGTAGCTCCAAGGAAAAGCAAAGGCAGCACTTACCAGTGGACAGTGATTTTGGCCTAGACATCCTTCTTGGACATTGAGCTTATTCTTGTGTATTTGGGTTGGTAGAGATGAGTAGATGTATTCCAGAAGCTTGCTAACTTATAGACGGCATACAAAATTGAGAGCTAGATTTTCAGAGGGGAGAAAATATTATCCACGGATGGATGTATTGGCTGCAGTGATTCTGAAGACTGCTTAAAATCATCAAATGGCCAGCTTAGAAGTTCTTACCAGGCATAGGGAAGAGTCTGGTTGATGATGTACACACACACACACACACACACACACACACACACACACACACCCCTCAAATATACAACCATTAATATAGTTCCATATTTTTCATTTGAACCATTCTCTGATGATAAGTAATACTAGTGATAGGAGATGATAAACCTCATGTTTTAGTAACCCAATAAAGACATTACCTGCTTTACAATATCAACTTATGCTGGAGAGAGATCTGTTTGCAAAGTGCTTGCTGAACAAGCATGAGGATCCAAGATTAATCCCTAGCACCCATATCGGAAGTTGGGCATGGTGGCATTAGTATCTAATCCCAATACTGGCGGGGCCAAACCATGAAGATTCCTTGGAATTACTGAACAGTCAGCCAAGCCAGGGAGGCCTATGTTCCAGTGAGTGAATCTGTGACAGTAAATAAGGTAAATGCTTCCATGTGTCCATGCACTCCTTGTACACACACACATACCTGTACACACACATATACCCACTCAACCACACGCACTACACAAAGTCCCCACTCTAAAATTTAAAAAAAGAAAAAGAATGCATCAACTTATACTTTGAGTTTAAATTAATAAACAACTCCCCTCAACTGCATTTATCTAGCAAAGAGATGAGTTATAATTCTTTTGTAAGGTTCCTGTCAAATTTTATTTGCCGAGACATTTTGTTTTTTATTTTTAAAAAGAAAATATGTTGTGCTTATAATATGATGCACAAAGTACCAGTGTGGTAGGAAATTGCCATGTCCCATTATATTCTGAGTAGGCTTTCTAAATTTATTAAAGTAGAGCATTGCAACTTCTGTTTGATTATGGTAGGCATCAGAAATCAGTTTTCCTGAGTTGGGCATGAAGTCTGAAGTCCTGTGCAATATAACAATTGCCTTATTTCATCTGAGTCATGGTGCCAACAAAAGATTTCACAAAGACTGTCTTTTCTGTCAATGAGTGTGATGATACAAAGCTGGTTTGAGACATCAGAGCTCTAAGCTCTCACTCTAGATTCATTGATAGCATTTGTTCTGGTGACACTGGTAGTCAGGGTCATCACTGGTATTAATGGTGGTTGATCAGTAGCTATGTCCTCATTAGTTTTCCTGGACCTTTTAGTGCTGAACTGGTGCAATGATGCAGGAAGATATTTGATAGTAATTTAGGAAATTTGTTTGACTAGCTGGAGTTATTATCAAATGTTTGCTTTCAGTATAGTTACCTGGAGACCTAACTAAACAAATGTCTAAGTCATTTTCTCTAAAATTGCATATTTTTCATTTTAATTAGAATGAATTAATGACAGATTAGAAAGTCACACTGGATAATAAGTTTGTGGAGCCTCTTATTGATATAGTTGTAAAATGTTCATTTCTCAAGGCTGTTTAAAACCTTCTATTCATACTTTGTCTTCCATTTTCCTATAGCCAGACAGCATATAGAACTTTCCACTGAAAATAACTAAACAATCATATTTTGCTACCTACAAAATGAATACTTAGTGTAGTAATTAAATTAAGTGACAAGGAACGAAGATGGTACTGGTGATAATCTGTCTTCATTGTCTGGCTTTTGGGTAATTTAGAACTGATTCATCATGATGCTAAATTAAGTTGCTCCCATTAGTCAACATAGTAATGTCTGTTGAAGAGCTTTTTAGATGTGAAATATGCATCATCTCCTACGTGTAAATCTTCCAGAGCAAAGTTGTGTTTGAGAGCTTTGAAAATAAAATGGCGGCATGGAGAATTTGTTTTTTTCCTCTCTCTCTTGAATCATTTTGTTTGTTTGTTTTAAGAATATAATTTAGCCGGGTGCACACCTTTAATCCCAGCACTCCAGAGGCAGAGCCAGGAGGATCTCTTTTAAGTTCGAGGCCAGCCTGGGCTATAGAGCGAGATCCAGGACAGGCACCAAAACTACACAGAGAAACCCGTCTCAAAAAAGAACGTCATCTATTTGACAAGAAAGAATTTATTTGACATGAATGTCATTTAATAAACTTAAGAGACATAACTTTTTTTTTCCATTATTGAGTCAATTCAATAATGCTAGTACTGAGGGCCCAAACTTTGACCGATTATGTAGAATATATCTTATACTGAAAGTCATTTTAAAAAACGGCCTTGTGTGTATGTGTTCAAGTGCAGGTGCAACAAATGCTCATGGGTAGGTCAAATGACAGCCTTAGGCATCTATTCTCATTCTCTATTCTTTGTTGGCCTGGGAGCATCCATGATATTTCCCATCTCTGCTTCCCATCTTGCCACAGGAGCCAGGGATTACAGATACACACTACTGCTCCTGTCTTTATGAGAATTATGTGGACTCAGGTCCTCATGCTTGCACAACAAGCGATTTACTCCATAAACCTTCTTTCCAACCTAATAGTCATTTTTTATTGAAAAAATTAAGTTAACAAGTATGAGTTAGATAACTGAAAAGTACTTTTTTAAGGTACTGCCATCTTTGCTTTAAGTGTTAAATTATTGAACGTGTTTTGAGTTTGTTTTTTGTTGTAATTTTCTTTTATTCTTCAAATTGTATATGTTTCAAATGGTTACTTTAAAATTGTTGTAGGATTTTCTGATATCAATGTATTTGTTCAGATGAGTCTGATGTGTTTGTCAGAGGTTTTGTTATTGAGTGTCACTGTTCATTCTGATACTTGGCAGTCTCTGACTCATCGTCTCTATCTATCTATCTATCTATCTATCTATCTATCTCTTTCTTTCTCTCTCTCTCTCTCTCTCTCTCTCTCTCTCTCTCTCTCTCTCTCTCTGTGTGTGTGTGTGTGTGTGTGTGTGTGTGTGTGTGTGTGTGTGGTGTGTGTAAAACGAACAATACTATTGGGAAATAACATGCTCCACATAAAAAAACCTTGGTCTCTAATGGTTATAAATATTCTTTCACTGTTGACATGTTTTTCCAGTTGTAGAGATGAAGACATTTTAGGCCAGTGGGAAGCCATTCCAACTGATTGTGCCACCACTAAGGGTAACGTTGAGGGGAAGCCCAGCCCAGCAACTAGACCCAAGTTCCCAGACAGCCACACATTTTTTCAGAAGCTTTGCTGAAATTCATTCTTTTGAATGGATTTTTTTTTTTACAAAATGGTGCTGGACTAACATTTCATTTTCTAAGATTGTATTATCCTTTAGAAAGAAAAAGAAGGGAGAAAAGAGAAATTCACCTTTGCCGGAAAGGGCATGGCCTTCATTCTCATTATGTGATGGATTTTTTTTTTCCACTGCTATCTTTCCATGCATCATCTTTGGAGAGGTGCTTTTTCCAGGGAGCCCTAAATCTGTCACTAGATGACGAATGATTTGGACAAGCAGAGTCTTTGTAGCAGGGAAGATAAGTCCTCTGAGAGGATCAGAGTGGGTGACAGATACCAAACTCATGTTGGACCTCACTGATGTGAGGCAGGAATCCAAAAGGAAGGTCACCTGGGCCTTCGGTTTTTCTGCTCATTTTTAAACATAATTTCCACATTAATGTTAAAAATAGTTCATATCCATATTCAAGATGACCATCTAATATTATCAAGGATATGTTGTATTCTATTTTTATGTGCCCTTTCCTGTATAGAAACTACTCTTATAGTAGGTTTTAAACTGTAGTTTAATTTGCTAACAAATTAGAGTCTTTTAATAGCATTTATGTTTTTGCATGAAATATTAAATATTTAGAAATTTGAATATAAAATGTAAGTTTACAAAGTATGTAGGTCATGCAATAGCTGATGTATAAAAAAATTAATTTATAAATGCTTAACCAGCTCTGTTTACTTTCCTCATCTATAACTAAGTATCTGTATTTATTAATTAATAGTATGTTGATCATTGTTTTCAAAACCAGAGAAATATGAGGAGCTAAAAACAATAATCATGTGCAGTTGATCAGAAAATACAGTTGATCCTTGCTGTTTATGGATTTGACATCTGCAGGTTCACCTGCCTTCGACTTATTGACAGCTCAGTTACTATGTGAAGGATTTTGATAGGTACTCATGGGCATTCACAGACAGGAGCCATGAAGTGCCTAAGTATCCATGTCTGTTCTTTCCCACTGAGATCTAACCCTCTGCCTTGATTTAGCATTATATTTTAAAAACATATTCTCTTCACTAGCCGTGGAATGCAAAGCATTTTTGTTGGTATCTTTCCATTTGAAGGGGCCTCTATCCATAATGCTTCTAAGTTCAAGAAGGCTTCAATGTGCCTTATGGAGAAAATGGATATGACAGCTAAGTTTCACATGTATGACTTATGGTGCTCTTGGTCCAGGGCTCAATGTTAGAGTGTCAATAATTTGTACCAAATGAGCTATGTTTGTACAGAAAAACAAATAAAACAAGTCAATATATTGATTAGTTGAAAAAAAATTATGATTCCAGGCTTGTAGGGTGCTAACCATATGTTTTTCCAGGAAGCAGCAGGTTACCATTGCTAATTCAGTGTTCACACTGACTATGTAGAATTTCTGTATATAACAACTGTATGCACTAAGGGTCATTAAACTATCTGAAATTTGTTGTAGTTAAATGTGATGGCAAAATAAGGATTTGAACCAAAGAAGCAAATTTATCTTCACTTTCATAGAACAGTCCTTTTCTCTTTCTTCTGCCACCCAATGCTCTCTCTGTCTCTGTTTCTCTCTCTCTTTCTCTCTGTGTATGTGTGTGTGTTTTGCTGGACTAGAGCCCAGAGTCTCCAGCATGCTGGGCAAGCACGCTATCCCAGAACTACACTTCAAACCCTCAAGTGAATACATTTCTATATAGAAATGTGTAGATATTCATTAGCAACCTAATTGTTTTGAAAGATTTTTCTGAACCTCCTTTATTTTTAAAGTGAATATGGAAAGACAATGAGTGTAGCAGGAATCTTAACAGGTCTTATTAATAAAATCAAACCTGAGGCCAGTTATTGGGGTGGATGCTGGAATATCAGAGAAGCAGAACAAGCAGCACCTGGCCAACTTCTCAGATGATCTTGTTTCCTCAGACTGCAAGCTTCTGAGTTCTCATCTAGAATGATCTCAGCTGAACTGTTGCTCCAAAGCCTGAAAGCTTAACCAGCCAAAATGCTTCTAGTTTCTGGTCCTCACACCTTATATACCTTTCTGTTTTCTACCATCACTCCCTAGGATTAAAGGCGTGTTTTCTGGGATTAAAGGCGTGAGTCACCGTGCTTGGCTGTATCCTTGAACAGATGGATTTCTGCCTCTGGAATGCTAGGATTAAAGGCGTGTGCTACCACTGCCTATCCTCTATGTTTAATACTGTGTCTGTTCTGTCTCTGACCCCAGATAAGTTTATTAGGGTACACAGTATTTCAGGGAACACAATACCACCACATCCCCCCCTTTTTTTGATTAACAAAAATTGGACACCCTCACTGTAGCCAAGTAAGCAAGCCCCACCCCCACCCCTTCTGCCTTCCATGTGGCTCCCAGCTCAGTGGGCTGCTTGGTGTGCCATTGAAGGAATGGTGGTTTGGGGGGTTGGGTCAGGTACCAATAAAGAATCACAACGTTTCTTTATCTCATTCCCTGTGAACCATGTTTTACGTTATATGTTTATGTGAACCATCAATTATGTTTCTTCCCTCTGCATTTATTTCATACTTGTTTTTGAGAAACTGATCATTGTCCCCCTTCCAACAAATCTGAATCTGGGAATAGCAGAGATGACCCTATCCAGCACACACCTGTCTGTCTGCACAGCAAAGCCTTCTGTTTCTGGTCTGGTCCTGCTCCAGGGGCTTGCCTTTGACCAGCCATTTAAAAAAGAATCTGAACTGGGTCTCAGAGATGTTCAGCCAGTGAGCTCTCATGTAAAGAAATCAAAGGTCTGCTTCTATCTCAGTGAAAGCCTATCTCCAAACAAAGGTTCCTCTGTCTATATCAATTGTCCTGAACCAGGCAGGCAACTGTGTTCAGGGTTTTCTAACTCCACCTAATAAAGTTCTGAGAGCAAAAAAACCAAAACAAAACAAACACAAAACCAAACAAACAAATAAACAAAAAACAAAACAACAACAAAAAACAAACCAGTGAGGGTGTGGACCAATGGCTCAGATGAGAAAATGTGCTCTTTTGGCAGAGCGCCTGGTTTGCTTCCCAGCACCCACACTGCAGCTCACAAAGGCCTGAAACCCTGGTTCCAAAGAGTCTAGAGTCCTCTTCTGGCCTTCTCGGGCACAAAGCACACATGTTGTGCACACACATACATTCAGGCACTCACATACACACTTAAAATAAAAATAGATCCTTATAAACAACAACAAAAAATGAAATGATGGAAAGTTTCCAGATGTTAATTTTCTACTTTATTCGTGGGTGAAACTGCAACTTACTATTTAGAAACTTTGTTTTTTTTTAAATCCCACAGGATGCTTAACTGTTGATTTCCCTATTTGGTGCTGTTAGAAACATTGTTGAAGTCAGATGCCAGTGGATTGTTTCTGCTTTGTCCTCCTAACTCTTTGGTGAAGAAGGTGAAGAATGGAGAGATCCACCTATATTGTCCTGAGATTAGTGATCAAGTCAGGACCTAAATGAACACTTTGTGACTCTGTAGCTCTGGCTTCACCTCTTCCAGTTTAACACTTAGGCTAAAACTCCTGAAGCCATATCATTAAATACTCCACCTCCAGTCTGTCACAGGTCTCATCCGCTAATCAAATTGGTACTGTCAGTTGTAGGGAGAGGAGAGGGAGAGAAGCGGATAGGTACTGTTCACATAGGCACAGCCCTGTTGAAGATCCGAGAGCCTCAAACCCCTGGAGGAAGGGCAAAGCCGCCTTCCTGGGCTGGGGTTCAGAGACACAAAAACGCCTTCCTCTGGGTCCGGGTGCTAGTGTTGACAGTGTGTACAGAATATGTCCTCCGCTGCTTTCTCTCCTCCTGGGTGTTTATGTCCTGGAGACTGCTTCTGTGGAGAGTCGATAAAACTGCCTCTGTGAGCCTATGCCATAAACCGGACCTCCTTATTTGTCTATATGTAATAACCCTGCCTCTTTATCTAGCTGTCTACAATAACCTCACCTCTCTGCTCAACTCTATGTAGTAATGTGCTGAACTTCTGGGGTGCTGCGGTTTCTCCAATTGAGAGTCCAGGCCACCTGGCCCCGGGTGTTCCTGTCTGTGTTTGTCTTTCTTCATTCCCTCTCCCCACAGGCTTGGTCAGGTCTAAGGTACATGGACACCACACTTAGTGTTACTTCTCTCCTTGAAACTGTCACCCTCATCCAAAAATTACAGGTGTCTCTGCTCCTGCCAGCATACCTTCCATACCTCAGTCATGTTATTATTGTTCTTGTTGCTGTTTTGAAAGAAGCAAAATACGTCATCTCCTCCTCAGAGCTCTACAGTGATTCCCATTTATTACAGGGAGAAGCTAAAGCCCTTAATAACACCTCCACAAAAGCCCTGTGGACCCCCTTTCACACGAGCATACCTCTGCACCCATCTGCTGCCATGGCCTCTACTGCAGAGCGCTTTCTCCATCGGGTCATACGGTTTTGTCTTGCACCTCTGTGTGAACCTTCCGTCTGGTTTATGTCTTGTCTTCTCAAAGCGATCTCATGGCTGGTTCTCTGCCGTTTCTTCTGTCTCCCCTTAGAAGTCACCTTAGCAATGATGTATTTTCCAAATACTTCTGTCTGCCGCCTCTCCATACTCTTTTCTCTCACGTTGTTGATGTCCAGGACAATTACCGCTCCTGCCTTCACATTTACCATAGTTGGTCTTCCCCCATTTGAACATCAGCTCTAGGGTGTCAATCAGTTTTTTGCTTCCCACAGTGTATAGTATTTGACACAATGTATGGACTCGGTAAATACTTTCTGCAGTAATTAATGAGTTCATCATCAACAGCTTATTCCTGAGTTCCTGCCCACTGTCTTCATTATTATAGACTATATTGGAAGATAAGACTGATCTTTCGACAGTCTCTTGCGCCTGCCTCATGGATCACCAGACATCTGGCAGACCAGGCAGCTGTCCCTTCCTTGTTTTCCCACCTGCTTGGCCAGGAGGGAGGACTTTGCTTCTGTCAAGGGCAAACATAAAACTTCTAGATAAGGCAAGGTTTGATGAACTACTTCTGTAGATAGTAGGATATTAATAATGTTTATGAGAACTTGGATACTTTCTCATGGATTCTTAGCTTGCCCATGTGATGACTGTAGACCATTTCAGGCCCAGGGTTGAGTTTTCATTTGTTTTGAAACTATAGAAGCATGAGCTGATTTTACACCAATATAAAATTTGGTAAGGGATACCCAGAACAAACCCACCGATGGACCTCTACCATCAGTATGTTCCTTCATGGTACATTCACCTAAATGGTTATATATGCCAATATATGCTATTCACCGAGAATACTGATACCAGAATTACAGTACCAGGTTTTAGAAGTTCAGTGACTTTGGGTGCCACCATCTTGACTGCTCAGTGTGTTCTCTTGTGTGTACCAGGCCAATGAAGAATAGAAAGATGCTTAGTGTATTTATATATGAAAATAAGAGTAAGGAAAGGTGGCCAGCTTTTCTTTTTCCACCAAGTGAACAAAAACGTTCGATTTTACTGTTTAAAACACATAAGAACAAAAACAAATTCTTATTTTCCTTTTGTTTCTTTTGTCGATTTACATTTTGTGTATTTTGGGGGGTATATATATATATATATATATATATATATATATATATATATATATATATATATATGATATATACAAAATCAACTATAGTATAAGGTTTAGTTTTTATGTGTGTATATATTTTAATATTCAACTCACTGTTCTAATGGTCTTTTTAATTGGGATTTGATGTAGTTTCTAATTTTCTTTCTTTTTTTCTTTTTCCCTTCCTTCCTTCCTTTTTCCCTCCTTCCTTCCTGCCTTCCTGCCTTCTTTTCTCCCTTTCTTTCTTTTCCCTTCAGATAGGCTTTCTTGTAGCCCTGCCTGACCTAGAACTCCCTTTGTAAACCAGGCTGTCCTCAAACCCACAGAGATCTTCTTGCTTTTGCCTCCTGAGTTTTAAAAGTAAAGGCTTATGACACCATGAGTAGCCATTTTCTGATTTTTTTTAAAACCTGGTTATGTAGTAGGCCAGCAGGATTTGTTAACTACAAGATGATCAAACTTCCTCAGGATTTCGTGGTTTTACTTCATTTAATAACTTTATACTCTCCTTCCTTCATTTTGTCTGAATAGAGGCCTGGTAGTGAACAAGGGAAGACCTCCCGTGGATCCTTGAAGGGCGAGCTATTGAGTCTCAGGAAGGTGGCTGGCTGGTTGGTTTTGTGAACTTGACACAGCTAGGGTAATCTGGGAAGAGGAACCTCTATTGAGAAAATGACTCCATCATTGCCTATAGATAAGCCTCTGGGGCACTTCTTGATTAATGTTTATTATTGGATCACATGCAATTGTGAGTACCACCCTTGGGCAGGAGTTCCCTGAGAAAGCCATGGATAACAAGCCTATGAGTAGTGTTTTTCCAGGTTCCCACCTTCAGTTCTTAACCTGACCTCCTTCATGATGAACTGTGATCAGGGTGTATAAACAAAATAAACCCTTTTCTCCCCAAGTTTATTTTAGACATGGTGTTTTGCCATAGCAACAGAAAGCAAACTGGAACAGCGGAGTTCTAGAGTGACATTCTAGGGTTAAACAGTCTGGGGTGTAACTCAGTGATAGTATGTGCAATGAACATGAGCCAATAACATGAGCAATGTCCTCTGTTGAGTCCTCAGCACTAAGCAGTTCTAATCTCTTTCCATAGGTGACCGGCTAAATGGACCATAGCCTGTAATGTAATACTGTTCCCCAACTAGAACTGCATATAGGTCTATATGGAGATATATGAGATGCACAGTTACCTATTATATAAGACTTACTTAACTGATTGTTGAGGGAAGCCACCAGATTTTAAATCTATTTTTAAAACTATAGGAGAATCAGAAATGTTTACAGTCTCTACTAGAAAGAAGACTAGAGCAAGACTGCTAAAAACTAAACTGTCATGACTTTATGCACAATAGAGCTGTAATCCTGGGGAATTGTTTGTTTGCTTTATCATTGATTTCTCATTGAAAGCTATCATAATCCAGATATTTTTTTAAAGAGGTAAATATTTTAGGCTTTGTAGACCATGGATAGATCAGTTATATAGCCTTTATTTTTTTGCTTTGCTTTTTTTTCCTTATTTTTTTGTTTTGTTTTGTCTTTTAGAGACAGGGTTTCTCTGTGTAACAGCCCTAGCTGTCCTGGAACAAGCTCTGTAGACCAGGCTGGCCTCGAACTCACAGAGATCTTCCTGTCTCTGCTTCTTGATTGTTTGTTTGTTTGTTTGTTTCGAGACAGGGTTTCTCTGTGTAGCTTTGTGCCTTTCCTGGAACTCACTTTGTAGACCAGGCTGGCCTCGAACTCACAGAGATCTGCCTGCCTTTGCCTCCCTAGTGCTGGGATTAAAGGTGTGTGCCACCACCGCCCGGCATATTCTGATTTTTTTACAGCTCCTTAAATATGGGGAAAAAAATGTCATGACCATGAGTTGTACAAATGTGGGCTGCTAAGGATATAGGCCTTAGTTATAGACTTCTGATTAGAGCTTAATTGATGACATATTATGAAACTACAGCTAAAATCAGATTCTTTAGAGCAGCATTTCTCTCAGCCTTTGGTTTGGGATCCCACAGGGGTTGTATATCAGATATTTCCATTACAATTCATAACAGTAGCAAAATTACAGTGATGAAGTAGCAATGAAATCATTTTATGGTTGGGGGTCACAACAACATGAGAAACTGTATTGAAGTGTCTCAGCATTGGGTAAGTTGGAAACCACTGGTGTAGAGAATTAAATAATCCTTGGATGATCTAGTCAGACAGTGTTTCTCTATGACATTCTAAAAACATACGTTTATTCTGCTACAGATTTTGAAAAATATATTATTACATATTTATATTTTATTATGTGCTTATTTTCCTTTTTCCAAACAGAGGTGTCTGAAAATATTCACTAGGGTTACATGAGTCTTGTTAAGGCAATCAGTTAAGTGAGGAAGACAATGTTAATTAAATGGCCACAGGATCAAAAGTATGTCAATGTGTCCAGTTCTGTAAAAGACAGGTGTCAGGGCAATGGAGTTGGTTCAGGGGATCAGAGAGACTTTCCCAAATCAGCAGTACATGGAGAACAAGTTCTAAAGGATAGACAGGTTAGCCTGGGTAGAAGACAGATGACCAAGCCAGAGAACTAGCAATGGAGAAGTGGCTTCCGACCAAGCCGACCGAGAGAACCTGTGTGCAGAGGGCCCTGATCTTGGAGGGAACTTGAGTGGGTGAGTTGAGACAAGAGGGGAAAAGGCATGGTTAGGTGACACTTTAGCCACTCTCCCAGGGACCGTCCTGCTTTACTGATGTAAAATTAGTCACTCTCTTTCACTGCGTGCCCCAGTTCGGGTGATAAATTGTAGCATAATTGGGCCATGTTAAGGAGTTCATTCCCTGCCTTAAGTCAGTGGGAACTAAGGAAGAGTTGTGAGACTTGAAAGTGAAGAATCCAGTTCTTGTTTCAAGAGGGCTATAGCTACTCCACATGCATTGAATTTGAGGCACGTCTCTGAGGACACTAAGTAGCTGCTTACTATGGTCTTTGAGATTAAACAATTTATTAACTTTTCTAAATGGCAGGCTAATTCAGAAACAACAATATTGAAAAGTTGTGAAATCATTTGGTTCAAAATTCTTTATCTTTGTGTAAAGGTATTTGATATAGAAGCTACAGGTGAAGAGGTTTTTCTAGTTCATTCAGTTATGGCTTGCATCATTTTTAGACTGTTCACTATGCAATGCTGGAAAAAAATGAAATCGTTAGACAATGATTTAGCTGCTAATCTAATAATCTAGAATAGAGAATCAAAATTATCAAGGTAGTCTGTCCCAGGAGCTATGGGGGCTGAGACCCTACTTACTTGTTGGCAATTACACACCACAGCATAATCCTCAAGAAAATCTTCTGAATGACTGAAACAATGTGTCACCCAAGAATCTTGTTTCCAATGGATGCTACACTGTTTCCTCTTTAAAATCTTAGCTATGGCCACTTGTCCAGCTCCTTATACAATTTACCCCATAGCCTTAGGGATGCTGAGTGGAGAATCTTCTCAAGACTACAGAGCTAAAACAATTGCCCACAATGTTTCATATTCCTTTTAATGGTGTTTCTTTGGGATTGCTGACAAAATATTTTGCTTTAAGAATAAAATGGAATTTTTTCTTTTGTTGTTTTAGGGCAGAGTTTCCCTATTTATCCCAGGTACCCTCATTTGAATACTGGTAGTATAGGCATGTGTCACCATGCTCAGAAGCAAAGCAAATTTACCTCTACTGAGAAAGAATTAATATCATATTAGTATTTTATTGAGAACAAATGAAAATGTATTCCTTCCTGGCAAAATGGAACCAGAAAAAACAAACTAATTAAAATGAGCCTTCAGAAATTATCAAGACATTAGGATCTTTATAATATGAATGAAAAAAACCGAGTGAATATTGTGTGGAGAATTTGGTGCTGCGAATGCTGGACGTGTGCTCAACTGTTTAAAACTCATAATAACCCTTTAGTAAGACTCAAGGCCATTGCAGTAATCAAGTAACAGAACATGTTAGCCCTCAGATTTGATGGTCAAAAGTGAACATATTTATTTAATAGTGAATCTTCTACAGAGAAGAAATAATTTTGAAAGTTTGTGGGCTAGGAAAGAAACTTCAGCAATTTTTCTAGACTCTGAGAAACTTGCCAGGTTTTAGTGACTCTCATCTCCCTTTAATTTTGAAATACTGAACCTGGCTTAATAACTGTAATAGTTACTTATTGCTGTGTTACAGATTAGCTAACAGAAGTACCTCGAGGGAGGAGGCTTCTTTTGACCCTCAGCTGAGGGTGAATTCCATCAGGGAGGAAGTCACGGTGCCTGGGACAGACTTGTTCTGTTCTGTGGCACCTGTCACATCCCAGTAGTGAATGTGAAGTAGTGTCTGGGTCCAGCGGGGCCAGGTTGTAGCCTTTGAGGTCTGCCTGTACTGAATTACATCAGTTAACCTACTTCTCAGTTCCATGGCCTCCCCCAACTGTGGCGCCAGCTGTGAACCAAGCATTCAAACACAGGAGCCTTTGGGGTGCATGTCACATTCAAAATACAACAAGAAAGTAGTCTCAGACTTAGGCCATTTGTGCTGATATCATAAAACACACGAATATGAGAGATTTCTATTGGTCAGAAACTTACTAGATCATAAGGATGGCTGTTGGGAAGTCCAAGTATCATATGGCAGAAAGGCAGAAGGACAGTGTGGGAGAGCAGGGGCATTTAACTCCATGTGTAAAAGCAGAACTATTGTCCTACAACAATAGCTTCAATCCATCCTCCCCACGTCCATGGCCTTCTCGTCTCTCATTAGGGCCCCCATTCCCAGTGTTGCATTAAGGTTAAGTGTCAGTATATTTCGGGGACACACTCACAGACTGTCTGAATGTCCCTTCCCCAGTCCCTCTAACTGGGATTGCCTTTGCCTTGACCTGGCTGCTGTTTCTGCATTGCAAAGCAATGGACACTGTCTTCTCTGTGAGCTCCACCTTGCCATCCAGGGGTGGGCGGCTGTTTCGTTGCACTCTGTTGCTTTTGTAAAGTAACTGTTAGCAACTCCTCCCTCTGCCTCCTTCACATCCATCCTTCCACCACTTCAGCTCCATTCGCTCATTTATCACACTTGACGCTTCTTACTATAGCAGTTTCCCACCCTTCTCTGGGAAGTCCCCTTCACTGTATCATTGCATAGTAAAGGTCTACGCCTATCTCCTACCTTCTGTCCTTGGTCAGTGCACTAACCATTGTGGCATGGAACCCCACTCTCTCCTGCCTCCCCACCATCAATTCCTTAGGGTTAGAAGTAGCCACACAGATGAGCATGCCTCCCGGTAGCCTCTCACAAGCTTCCTCTGCCTTGTTCTTGTCCTCTCTTCAGGGTCAACACACTTCTATGCAAAGGGCAGATAATTAGTAGATTGCTTCCTGGAAATACATCTTTGTTGCATAGACTAAATATTGCACTCCTAACTTGAAAGAAATCATATATAAAACATACACAAATGGATACAGTAGTGTTCCAGGGAAGCTGTACAAAGCAGGTCTGAAAAGCCTGCTGTGGCCTGGAAGAAGACGAGACAGAAAGCGTGGGAAAATATCAGGAAGAAGGATTTTACAGGAGGGAGCTGAACATTTAAAGGTGAAGCCAGTGCCTCTTTGGAGTTCTCCAGAGACACCCAGGAGAACACACACATGCTGGTCCAGGGGAGAGCAGAAGGCAGAGCAGAAATGGTAAGAGACGGACACAGTGTTTCAGTCTGTGAGTGGACTTGGGCTGTTACACAGAGGAGAATCACTGCAGCATTCTGAGCTGACAGACATCAGACTTCAAGAGTGTTTGGCTTCTGAATCAGAGAAAGAGAGGACAGGATGAAAATCAGAAATGAGATCAGAGACTCCTGAAATATGTCAAAAGCCAGGCTGCTCGCAGCACAGGAGGTGAAGTGTTTGGGCTAGCAACAGCGGAAGAGGGAAAAGTGTGTGTGTGTGTGTGTCACACACGCGCACACACACATATGCATATCCATATGTACGTATAAAATCGTTGCAAATATTTGTATCTGTATGTTTTGAATGATTATCTTCGATATTGGATATTGCTTCACAGGAAGGAAGCAAACATTGTAAAGGATTTATTTATTTTTCTTGATCAAATGTAAACTTATCATGGGTAGAACATATTTTAATGGAAAGATCACAAATTCTTGTGTGTTCAAGATGCCCATAAGATAAGCAAATATGGAAATATTTGGAATGCCAGGTGTTGATTATAGTTTAACTTCTCGATAAATGTACAACTATTTATTTTTTACTTAAAAAAATCATGGACTGGACATAACTAACTAGCAAATTTCTGATAGATACAGACTGGTATGACAGTGCATACATGTAAGTTTATCAGTAGATTTCAGCATTACATCAGCATTGAATTCATAAGTAAATTTATAAACAACATTGATGATTTCCTTCATTCCACAACCTGTGATTATAGAATTTTTTAGTATGCTTCATATTTGCATATTATTCATAACGATAAACTAACTTTTCAAAAAAAATTAATGTACATGTATGTACATTTGTATGTGAGTGTATGTATGTGTGGTTATGCACACATGTGGTGGCTTAGGTATCATCTCTAGAGAAGCTGTCCACCGTCTTTGAGACAGGCTCTATGACTGACCTGGTGCTCACTGACTCCACGAGGCTGATTTGCCTGCACACCACACTAACCTCATTTGCTCTCACTGCTCAGCCTGGGGTTACCACCGCATGCCACTGCTCCAAGCATTTACTTCACATGCTTTCTAGGCATCAAACTCTGGTCCTCTTGTTGACAGGACAAGCACAGAACCCCAAACCCTGCAAATAGTTTTTGGCATAAAAATATTTATAGAGAGAAAAGTGTTAGCATAGTAAAAATATGTTAACATTTAGTAGACCATGGTTACTTGCTACAGATTTACTTTGCACTTGCTATTTTAGCAGAATTTCAAATTCACGTATTTCAGATTCATAGAGAAAATCTAGTTTGGACACAATATTTTATGTGAAGGATGAATTTCAGGATAAAAGATTGACAAATGAGAAGATTTGGCGTGTGGAATTCCCCCGGGATAGCAGCCATGAATGTCAGTTGCAGGGAAAGGGTGAGCTAATAATGCCTTCTCCACTCTCCGCTAGCCAGGGACTGCCTCAGAAGTGTCACTCACCTGTCTGCTCAGTTAGCTTGCTGGAGGTCCAGGCGAGATACATGTGAGCTTTATTTCTAGTTAGTCATTAGAAGCAACTCCCAAATCGAATGCGGTATGTTTTAAAATTGGTGAGATGTTAAGAAGAGAAAGGCCTCACACTTGAGGGCTGGATTCCGCTTTGTATTGTCAGGAACTGTCTGTCTTGCTGGCTGTGGTGGTGGGGGACAATACCCAGAGCCTCACACATGCAAGGCAAGTGTTTGCTAGCTGAGATGCCTCGCCAGCACAGCTAGCTACCCGCCTTCTTTCTGTGTGACTCTCCCTTATCGTCAAGGATATCCTTAGTAATTAGCTTAGTAGAAATGGATAATATCTCCAAAAGACAAGAAAAAAAATGGAAGGGAAGAAATGGGAGCTACTAATAGAATAGATAATATTTTTTAAAAAGAAAGAAATCTTGAAATTTGTACTAATTTCTTTCCAGAAATGAAGTTAACAACAAAAACTAAGCATATCATGTTAAATAGAGTGGATTTTCTCAATTAAAATATACAGGAGGGCGATGAAATTATTTTTCAAAGAAAATGGGCATTTTCAGATGTTATGTAGTGTATAATTTATTCTTACACATATATATTAATAATTCATTTCAAATGAACAGAACAAAGTTTAAAAATAATTTAGTTATTTACTCTTCTATTTCCTCAACCATCTTTGAGAATCTGTATTAGGCCATTTGTGTCTTCTTATAATCATTTAGTAGACAGCCACTGATGACCTCTGTATTCTGCCCACCCTCTTCTTGGCTTGAAATTCTCCCTAGTAACAGATATTTTGACCATCTAGAAGTCCTAGGGACTAACCAGGTCTGTAGCTGAGTGATGAGAAGGCATCACTGTTCCTCCAAGTTGGTTCTGAAGGGTACTAACCTATCCCTGATACTAATTGCTAGTCTAACTTGGCTATTAACTTTGAATCAAGAATAGGGTAGAAAATTGGAAATAAGTAGGGAAGTTGATATTAGGCACTGAGGTGGGGGGGGGGGGGCCCTGCAGTTGTCTAGGCAGAGAAGTGAACCACACAAAGAGGTAAAATGATAACCCTGTGTAGACCGACTTCATCAACCTGGATCAGACTTCAGGGAGTCTAATGCCAAGTGGTTCATTGTCAGCATATTTAAAACACAGTGAATTTGTGAAAAGTTTCCAGGCAACAATCCGTCCAGTTGCAAATGCATGATAAAGCTTAAGGTGTGACTACATAGAAACTCTTTTACAAAGTACATGTGATCATGAGGGTCCGTTCTATAACCAAAGGGCCTAGAATCTAGTGTTGTCCCTTACTGATAGCACAGAGGTCATTAGGCTATAAAGTACACGTGACATGTAATGGTCCCCTAAGGGTGGGTAATGGTCTAAGGAGGGAAGAGTCAGGGATAATCATTCTGGAGAATTTGGGTGAGGTTTACCTCTATAATAAAAGGTGGGTGAGGTCTGCCTCCACAGATAGCAAAATGGTCACCAGGTCATTAACAGAATCCATTCTTGGCTTTCTGGATGCAATACAAGTATTTGATTTGTATCTCCTCCACTGAGGAAACACCCCTGTGTGATTAACATCCCGGGTTCTCTTAGTACTTCTCTGTCAATATAAGGACCTCTAGCCCCCAACAAGGCACCTCCATGATTCATGTTAAACTCCTCCCTTTTTGTATACTTTTAGAATAGTTTGTAAGTTAATGTGGAGTGAATTTCCCACCAAGTTTTTGTGTAATAATTGAATTGATTACTTCAAAAAGTGCTCAATTATTTTTCAGTCTTTGTTCTTAAGGTACCAAATTATTTTTACAATATAATTGAATATTGGTTAATATTAAGTTGCAATTATAAGCTTTTCCTGTTACTACAAGAAAAATGAAATTTTATTAAATAATTTTTTATTTTGGAGGTAGAAATAATTTTAATTCTTGAGTAATGGTTTATTGGTATTTATTAATAATATCATACTAGATATTTTTCAAAATTTCTCATTTTTTGTAGCTTTAGAAATATGTGTGTTCTTGTGTTGTTTGTGAGGGTGCAAATCCATAATTTCAACACTTAGGATACTGAGACAGGAGATGCCTAATAGTGAGTCCTAGGCTAGCCTGGGGTAC
The DNA here is from genome assembly GCF_903995425.1 of Onychomys torridus. Lineage (NCBI taxonomy): Eukaryota > Metazoa > Chordata > Mammalia > Rodentia > Cricetidae > Onychomys > Onychomys torridus. The sequence continues at coordinate 102,117,937 of NC_050448.1, forward strand.
ATAATTAGACCTTGTCTCAAAAATACATAAGAAAAAAAATTTTAAGTTGAATAAGAAAAAAGAAATTCATGTGTTCAGATATCCAAATTTAGCATAGACTATGGGTTTTATGCCTAACCTTAACCAATGCAGTCAAAAGATTCTAAATGTGATATTCAGAGAAATAAAGGGAATCTGTAAGTACAGATGCTAGTGCCTTAAGCCACAGCCCAAACAAAGCAGTGAACATCTGTGTGTGAGTGTGTATGTGTGTTTGCACCTATATCTTAGCTATATTTTACTTACTGAAAATAAAATAAACCATTTCCTTGGTCCATATGTCAAAGAAATAGATTGTGTATCTTTTCAAATGTATTTAATTAAAATATGTTAGTTAAAAATATTAAAATGTCATCCCATTTTGTTAATTTGTAATGCCTGTATTATAGAAAAATAAAGATTAAGTAGAACAAGATACATTGGCTGATCTACTTTCAAGTTGGCTTTTTTTGACAAGTGTTAGAGTTTTAAATTTGTTGTTCAGTGTTTCTGTTTTTTATTTGAATAGTCTTCTCTCTAAACTGAACAGCTTTGTTAGAAGATCTGGTGGGAATGACTGAGCTGCAGTTCCTCTAGAGTACTAGCATAATTTTAAAAATTCACAAATGAACGCAGTGTTGGCATCCCTCTCCTAGGGAAGGCTTGGCATGTTGCATGACCTCACTTGGCTGGGACTGCCTCTAGCTGTGAATTATAATTAACTACTGAGGGGATATAAGGAGGCCTTGACTTACAAGCTGCCATTTTTATATCTCAGTATGTGAACTGAATCCAACAACCTCCATGCTTGCACCGACAACAAAGCTGAAAATGCAAAATCGGCCTCGTTTATAATCAGAACTGTGACTCAGAGCTGACAAACGGTGCTTATGAGAATGCAATACAATCTGTTAGCTAGGAAATACTTCATTAGTATTGTGGTAACATTGGCAGCGTGTCACCCTTACCATGCTGAACTTCAGAAAATTGTACTAATTCATGCTTGTTTATTTTCACTACAAAATTGCTTGTGATATGGAGAAATCATTTTAGGACAGTTTTACATTTTAGATTAAATATTTCCTATGCATTTGTCTATCGTTACTTAACCATCTGCATCCCAGATTCAGTGGTATGAAATAGTATCTGCTTGTTATTTGCCATGGTTCCCTGAGCTGACTGCTTCATCAGATGGTTTTTCTGCTCAGTTGGAGGTGAGGTCACTCATGCGGTTACATTTAGCTCTGAGCTCTGCTAGGGATGGAATATCAGGGTGACCTCTCTTTCTCCAGGGTATCTCTCCCCTTGGCCTCTTGTCTTTCAGTAGTCTAACCACACCTTTCTTTTAGCACAGCAGGTGGTTTCCAAGAGGTCAGCTGCCATATAGAGAGCTTAGAAAAGCTCTGCTTGCTTCACACATGCTAATCATTTAGAGCTCAGAGGGGTGGGGGATACTCTGCACAAGACACAAACACCAGTATGATTGACTGCTCATTTCCTAAAATGAACATTAGTGGGGAATTTGTGTTGTGCAGAAGAGGTATAATAATAACAAGTTATAATCATTATAACTTGAACCAGAGCATTTTGCGTGAGTAATTTCACAAAATCATAATAACGAATGACCTTGATTTCATCTGATAGAGGGTATGAAATGAAGGTGTAAGGAAGTAGTAGTTAAATGTTAACAAAGGACTTTGTACTCTGTCAAGGCTTTAGTAAAGAAAATGCATCTCCATAAGATAATAAGGTAGCATGTTTTTGTGGGTTTAGTGGAGACTCAACCAAGAGTGTTGCACATGTTCGGTACGTTTTATGCCATTGAGCAACTTCCCAAGCTACTGGTCACTTTCTTCTGGCAAAATTATTAAATATGTGTTTTAGCACTATGTGCCTCACAAGGAACCTTGGTATGCTTTCTATTTAGTTTAGTTCTTCCACTTTGTCTCTACCAGAAAAAAATATCTGAGTCATGGAATAATCCAAAGTATAAAAGTAACGCTGTTTTAAGGATTATTGAGTGATACACAACAAGCAAATATAGCTGCACTGGACCTGTGTCTTACCTGTCTTCTCTAAATCTTCAAACTGCTTGTCAGCACATTTTAAACTGAAGCTCAAACGACTTTCTCTTTTTGTGGAAAATGTTCTTCACTACACCCTTTATTTCTCTAGTCATTGTACTGTTTTCCTTTTTTTGTTCTGTTTTTGCTGCTCTTTTAAATAGCATTGCACACTGAACTATCAATTTGCTGCAACACAGTGAGGAGTTTCCTGATACATAAACACATGCATCTGCACAAATACACACACACACACACACACACACACACACACACACACACACACACACATAAACGGAATACATTTTGGACATAAACACATACACATTAATATATACATAAAACATACCTAAATACGTATATGTATGCACATGTACACATAAATGTATACATGTACACATATAAACATATAATACATGCACATGCAAATGCATGCATGCACACACCCCACATACGTACAGATACATGCATACATACTAACATATACAAACATGTATGAAAGCAGTATACATATATACATACATGTGCATGCATACACACACCCCACATATATATAAACACACCACACACACACACACCACATTCCACCCCTACACACATAGTTTCTCATTCTATTATAATATCTGTGTGTATATTTGAGGAAGTCCACACAATATGCTGAGTTTGGACCTAGCTTGGCTACATGCTAACCATAAATGGATATTTCCTTAAGGTCTCTAATAGTGTGTGCATTCCTTATAAAAATCCATCACATGTAGTCATGATCCTTGTGTACACTAAATAGAATAACTCTGAAGAAAATCATTTGAACTGTGCCTGACACAGTAAGAACTATAATTATATTTTATCTTTTATTCCTTAAATAAAATTAAATATTAAAATTAGTAGGAAATGTCAATCACATTAAAATCTCTTTCTTCTCAGACCATGCAAGGCCAGGGACTGATGTAAGCCCTCCACTGCTCAGCTGGAATTCCACTGAAGTTACACAAGAGCACAGGGCGGGAGGAGGGAAGCGTAACGCCACTCTGAATGCAAACCATCAACCTTATGCAGTGAGGGGGAAGAAAATTAGACCACGAAAAGTGTTTTATCTTCAGTAGCATCTTCCTCAAGCCACGTACTTAATGTTGCAGTGCTTAAATTTTTATTTCTGGAAATCATAATGTTTTGCTTTATGAAAACTCATCTATTTATTCTTACACTTGATGTTACATTTGAGAAAATGTCAAAAAGTAGTGATGTTTTTTAATCTGTTTTCTCAAATGCTTTTCTCATCTTTAAAATTTCCCCCCTATCAATATACAATTAATGTAATTGTGTTCACCCATATGTGCCGCGTATGGCAGCTACCGGGCAGTTGAGGCAAGAATGTGGCACAATCTGGTTCAGCACACAGCCGCCACCCTGCTTTGAGAGCCTGCCTTGCAGTGAAGCTCAGGCGAACAGCTGTGTGAGCAGAATGGCATGTAATTCCTTTAGTTTGAGAAGGAATTAACTGTTATTTATAGGGAATAATTAATGTAACATTTTATATGGGTAAACACGTTTTCAATCATTGGGACTCTGCTAAGTTTTTTTTCCTTTATGTGTAGAAGATGAGGAATACTTTCTGCTAACAACAAAAGCTTGAGGAGAACCAGTTTGTGTCTGACTGTAAAATCATGCTACAGACTGTGGAGACAGATCAGCTCTAACATGAAACCCAAGAGTTAAGAATTAGAGAAGAATCCTGACCCATCCTTATAATTGTAAACATGTGAACATACCTGTGAGAACAATCATAGAGTTCTGTCTAGAAGAGAAAAACGATGAATCCATATAATTCGGTCTTTCTAATTTCTTATTTTAAAAACAGAATGGAAGGAGATTAGGAAGGGCATAAAAAAGTAAGGAGGGCTATATGCACAAGTTAATCCCAGGAAAAGACAATGCTGATTTGCCTGCTAGAAGAGTAAGGCCATTTATCAGCATTGAGCTCCAAACATCAAATGGCTAGGTACTTTGGACATGTGTGGTGCTAAACACTGAATTTGGATGGTTTGTCTTGATCCATCATCACGTTTGCTGGCTAAATGATTTGTTAGATTTTATAATAAGGCTTTGAGCTATTTGTGTGACACTGTCACTTCTGAATAAAGATTGTTTACAATAATTAGATTATCATTAAGATAGTAGTGGATTGTACTATGAAAATGTTTTTCCTGATGTGATCAGACACTAGTATTGTTTCTCAAATTACACCTGAAATAATATTCTCTGAATAGTTTTTTCAATCATCTGAACATTGAAGAGCTCACCTCCACTTGAAGCTTTTCCCTGAAACAATGGGAGAAAATAGAGGTGGTCTACTCATGTGCAAGTTTTGACTCACTGAAATGCTATTATATTTTAAAAGTTATTTCTCTCTGGTACTTTGTCTTCTAAGAAAACACAGTCATTGGCCATGGTCTGTCTTCTTTCCTTGTGCTCAAAAGTCATGAACAGAACATGCAGTATCAAATCAGTCTCTTCCTTTTCTTCAGCAGGGAATATGTAAGCAATGGTGCCAGGCGTCTTTGATACTGGAAAATAGAAGAACACTCTTCACACAATTAAAATCACAGGACAGTCACTTTCATATCTGTTATTTTAGACAGATAGGTATATTGAGATTGGTGACAATTTTTCCTCCCAAATCCTGATATTACTTTGTGAAAGACAGGGAACTGTATGCTGGATTTCTAGGTGAGATGTAAGGATTTAGGAATATGCTTCCTACTTCACAATACTGATGAGAAGGAGGTTCTGTATTCTGAATAAGGAAAAGGGCTTTGATTTAGCTGCATCCCAGAATTCAAGAGTGATGACAAACTGCTAAGATGGGGAGAACACCCCAGGGTGTCAGTTAGCTTTCCATGTACTGGAGAGTGAAACATGTTGAGGTCTGAGACTGAGTTCCTAAGCCAAATCTGTTGCCTCCATTTTAGGCTTCATCATCATGTTAATGACTATGGGAAATCCACATTTTTATAAATAATCATCTGTAATTTAATGTTGAAAAAACAAAGTTCCTCTTTCTCTACCTCCAAGGCTTTCTAGAGAGGGCTTTAGAAAGCTACAGTGGTTGCACATTGAGACCTAACGTAGATGGAGCAGTGTTATGAGGAGTAGCCATTGTAGTAAGTATGTGAGTTAGGAGTTACATCCATATGTATACAATCTGTATCTAGATGGTTGTAGTTTGAGCCAACTTAAGAACACTTCCGGGTGCACATTTTCCATGTGGCCACCATCATCAATGAGACCTGTACTAAGTCTCTTAGTTAGGGATTCTACTGCTGTGATAAAATACCATAACCAAAAGCAATTTGGGGAGGAATGAGTTTATTACCACTTATACTACCAAGTTACACTCCATTGCTGAGGAAATTAATGATAGGAACTCAAGGCAGTAACCTGGAGGCAGGCACTGAAGCAGAAGCCGCGGAGGAACGCTGCTTACTGACTTATTCCTAATGGCTTCCTCAGCCTGCTTTCTTATTGCATCCAGGACTACCTGCCTAGTGGTGGCACCATTGGTTGTGAGCTGAGCACTCCCATATCAAACATTAGTCAAGTCATACCCCACAGATTTGCCTACAGGCCAGTCTTATGGAGACATTCTCAATTAAAATTTCCTCTTCTTAGATATGTCTACATTTGTGTCTCAAGGTGGCAAAAATCAATCAGCCCATTGTGAATGGATGAAGGTAGAAAATTTTATCTTCTCTTATGACTTTTGTAAAATTAGTTGTGTCCTTCACAATGGCTGTTTTCTGGCCACTTTTGCCCTCAATAAAAGTCAAACAGAAAGAATTACCACCAGTGAGAGATACGTGGAGAAAATAGGGAAGACTTTGAAAAAATAGATACATAAAACAGTCAGTTTACATGTGTGGTTTGGTATAAATTTATACCTTTAAATTCATAGGATTCGTGTATTAGTTTCAGCTAGTTCCACCCATAAGCCTACCACATTGGTAATATTCATGGACTGGGGGAACTGGTTTATTATTTTCCCAGCAATTTGTCCAGGAGACACTTGTAGCTACTTTTGGTGACTTAAGTAAAGAAGGCACACTGGCCAGACAGTGTCATGTAGGAACTCAGGGACAAAGGGAAGATAGACTTACAGTGTCCGTCTTGCTGTCTCTGGTGTGGTGATCAAGGCATGGGTTGATGAAGACTAGGATTAGGGCAACATTAAGAGGGAAGACAGGGAACTGTAAAAATGTTCTGAACCTAGAAACGTTAGATGTATTTTATTATCACCAGTAACATTTCTATAACATTTACCTAGCAATATATGGATTATTTTTCTTTTATTTTCTCATTTAAACTGCAGCATTTTAGTGCATGTACTAATGTCATTACAACTTAATTAATTTTCTTTTTTTTCTTTTTGGTTTTTCAAGACAGGGTTTCTCTGTGTAGCTTTGTGCCTTTCCTGGATCTCGCTCAATAGACCAGGCTGGCCTCGAACTCACTGAGATTCGCCTGCCTCTTGCCTCCCGAGTGCTGGGATTAAAGGTATGTGCCACCACCACCCGGCTTAAGTAATTTTCTTAAACTCAGATAGTTAATAATGATCAGAACCAAAGCCCTGATCTTGGGTCGTTCTCCACTCATGCCTTGCTATAAATGATACTGATATATCACAAATTTGAAATAAGGGGCAGCTCTCATCATAGGATTGGCTTTCTGTAGGCAATTGCAATAAGATTAACATAACCTTTCTTCTCTTTCTTTTCTTCAGTGAGACTTCATGACAGTATATCAGAAGAGGGCTTCCATTACTTGGTGTTTGATTTGTAAGTACATGCTCAATGTTCATTTATTTTTTCCATATAATTGAAAACTATTTTGATTCCAACATGATTTTTCTCATTGCATAGCCCAAAATAAGGACTACTACAATATTTTAGATGTTTTTGAGTGATTTTTCCACTCTAATTTTTTAAAAAGGAGACAGCTGCACAACAGTATATTGTCCACCTTTTGAAATGTTTTGAGTGTGTTTCACTTTGCACTGTCCATGGGAATGTTTTACAAAAATGGCTGACATGTACAAAGTTTTCTACTGAATTTTCTAAGAGCTTCTAAAAGGTATCGTCTATAAAGAGAGAAATCCAGAGAAATAACCCTGGTATTCAAAGTTCATTTAAGCTAATCAGAACTTAAGTCAAGGTTCTGCCAACAAGAGTGAAGGGGAAATATTGACTCATGGCAGGCATATAGCAAAGCAGTCCATAGGCACGACTGTAAAGAGCTAAATAAAGACCCACTTACTTGAAATCACCTTGATACTAATTATTTAAAACATTAAAAATAGCTATATCTTTTGATAATAATTTTACTTCTGGTAAAAAGTCCACAGAAACTATATTCTAAATCCAAGTACAATTTTATACCCAGAGATATTCACAGTATCATGCTTATAGATATGTGTGTGGGGGAACAGCTTAAAGACCCAGCCATGAAAAAAGAACTGTATAATTATAGTATACTCATTTAATGAATGTTGGTCACAACAACAACAAAGATTTCATATTAATCTAAAAGTATCTTAGTAATAGGTTTAATTAAGTTGGATTTTAGCAGTATCATGAAACGATCCTTCTGGCTGGCCTCCTTAACTTGTGGGTCTGTCTTCATCTTAAGCTCTACCTGTCCTCCAGAACTGATTGCTTTCTTATCAGCTGTCAGACTGACTTCCAAAGGAAGTGAAAGGAAAGAGGGACACTGTGGGAAGTATTTTATCCACTGAGCTAACCTTTCCCAGGAAGAGAAGTGACTCCCCCCAGATCTTATGGTATAGGTATACAGAAGCACAATTTATTATTATCGTGATCAAAGGGAAGACTTGAATATGGATGGCAGCCATGGAAATCCATTTGTCTTACTGTGATCCCTGTGTATCTGAGAAGACAGTAGCCAAAGCCTACTTAGACGCAGCTCTAGAATGCATGCCTGTCCTCACAGGCAGAGCCCGTGCTTGGTGTCCTCACGCTGCCCATGTTGTCCTTTACCCTCTGCCTTTTCTCAGAGCTTTCCTTCTGGTTCCCTGCTTCCTCGTGGACCTGAAGCCCTTCTTTATGGTTTTCTTTCTGAACGTTCTTTAGTCATTCTTTGATTTTGATGAGGTGCTTCCTGAGTGTTGGTTTACAGAGATGGACCAGATCACCTTCCCCTTCAGTATTCCTGGAGAGCAGCAAGTTCTTAGCTTTCTCAATTTCTACTCTCTCCTTTGTTCCTTCTTCTGTGATTGCTGTTCATTCCTTCTCCCCCTCCTCTCCCTTCTATGCTGTGAATTCAGTGTAGTACCTCACGTGTGCCAGGCAAGCCATGTTTCTTCACTGATATGCTATTTCCTACTCTATACACTACTAAGGAGAAATCCCATCATTCTAATCATCATTTCCTTGAGGGTAGTGTTATTTCCTCTGGTTGTTTTCACAATTTTCCATTTATCTTTTTTTTTTTTTTTTTTTCCAGAAATTTGATTGTGATGTGTTTCAGTTTGTTTTTCTTAGTTTTTCTTTGTGGTTGATTTTGTCTTTTGAAAATGTAGGTTTATATCTGCCAGATTTGCACATTTTCAGATATTGTTTCTTTGAATGCTTTTCAACCTCGCCTCCTTTCTCCTTTGCTCTGAAGCACCGATGACGTAAGCATTGGATTTTGGTGGTTGTTCTCACATTCCCCTGGGTTTCTGAGGCTCTGCCCTGTGCCAGCTTTGTTTTCAGTCTGTTCGTACACTGGAGTGATTTGTCGTGTTCTGTCTTCAGATTTGGTGCCGATTTTCCACATCTTCGCTCTGTCATTTTGGTTTTCCTTCTTTCTGTTGCTGAGCTTATCCTTTAGTTCTATGACTTGTTTGGGGGTTTTCTGCACATCCTTTGTTATTGTCCAGCCTCTTGTTCTTATTTGTCCCAGGCATGTTCTTGTTGGGTCACTAGAGTGCTTTTATTTGGCAGATGGGCAATCCCCCTCATTGCTGGAATCGTAGTCTTGATGTTGCTGTCTAGAGATGCTTTCTGAATCAAATTGAGCTTTTCTGATTCTTGTCATGATTAGAAATTTGAGATTATGTCCTCATTCTGTCCTAGTTTTACGAAGCCGTATTGAGTTAAATCTTTTTAGTAGCCCTCGTCTGATACCGTAGCACCAGCAGAAATGTGAAGAGGGTTAGACAATGGTGGGCAGCTACAGATCCCTGCTGAGCCTCCACTGATACACCATGATGTAGTTCTTCGCTACTGGGCAGGGATTGTGCCACAGTAGCATGGGAACAGAGGTGGGACTATATTTAATGGGGGAAAAACATCTGTTTTTCTTTTTTCTTCTTCAGTACAAAACGTATTGCTATTTCTTGATGACTTCATTAGTCAATAAACTTGGTTATAAAAGACACAGCATAGTGGTTTTCTGTACTCATACAGTTACTGATATCTGTACTATATATGTTATAGGCGTTCACATTTCCTTATTGAAGAGGTGATAAGAATCTATTATCTTCTCATAATTCATTTTCAGAATTCAGAAGAATAACTGACAAAGAACATATAAAAAACAGTTCTTCAAAGGAAAATATAATTTACAGCTACATGTTGTCATGAAAAGCCTTTTTCCATTTGTATAATTTAGTTCATTGGCTGGGAACTATTCGTTTCATAGTAGAGATGCTTGCCTGTCTTGTCACTGCCTCAAGTCAAAGTGAAGAGACAAGAATGAACACCTAGGTCCAGAGCATAAGAGTTTAAAACGTGCTGAACTCTGAGCACTGAACCTCTGAGCACAGGTGCTTTAAAACCATTCCTTAGTAATTAAAGTATGTGATATGAATTATCACTAGCTTTCATCAAAATGTTATGTCAGTAAATAGGATTAGTGAGTGAAGCTAAATACAGCCCAATCAAATACCCAGTTTTAGAGATTTGAAAAAGAATGGTGGAAAAGTATAGATATTCCTCAGTTGACTAGAAAAAAACCATAACCAAATAAAAATATGAAATGGCTTCAAATTATGTGATTATAGAAATCAGCAAAGAAGCAAAAAGGAACACCTTTAGACCAGTATACATTTTCAACATAGTAGAAAAGTATGACCTTAAATTCATTAGTGAAATACAGTGGGGAAATTTGAGGTCATGTGGTCAGTTGCAGGATAAAATAAATTCGTGAACTCACATTGAAGGAATGTGTGTTGTGTTCCTTTCCAGCTTCTGGTGCTGTTTGGACAGTATGATTCCTGTGAATGCTTTCCTTAGAATGACAGACACCAGATTCTAAGAGGGACTTCTGCCTTTGTGGGTTCATATTTTTAATGAAAGATCTCACATTTTAAAAGGCAAATGTTGGAAGGAGTTTTGTTCCAGCTATTTTAAATCCAGGGATCTCACCAACATTTCTATCTGCAAAGCATTAGTAGTCTCTTTTACACATAGACTAGGGAACCAGCAACAAAGCCCTCCCAAACCTGAAAGCTAGTGTAACTCAACAGCTCTGTTGATCTGCCCCGACTTTCGAAAGTTGTCCTTCATCATGCTTGATACCGCTATATCAACCATGATGTTCCAGGAATGTGTAAGCAACTCTGAAGGCAGAAAGGGCCAACCTGATAGACATGGATTTGTCTGACAGCTAAAGGAAGAAAAGAAAGTAAAGAAATGGATCTAGAAGAGAGTTCCCAAGAAAGAGACCTGCAGGCAGAGATGATGGCCCTTGATAGAGTAGGTGGGTCCTTCCATTTCTACACTTAATGCGAAACAATGCTTGCTGTTAAATGTAGTTAAGGAAAGTATAGTCTTAAAGGTACAAGAACTTCTGTGGGATTTTGGAAACCATTTGGGCATCCTTAAGAGGGAGTATGCCTTGTGCATCTCTTTTGATCCACTTTTTGAGGCCATTTGACTACCTGAATGTGCATAATGGCATGGAAGAACTCTTTTCCCTCTGTATAATTTAGGTAGATTAATGTAATAAATTACATAATTAATTCATTAGTTGGGGCCTGTAAATACTACTGACAGAATACAGTTTATAGACAGAAAAAAAGCAAAAAGAATTTTGTGAACATGTATATCACATGCTCAGAGATGAATAACTTAAACTGTAAACTTTGCTTCCAAAGCAGGCTTGTTCAGCATCTCAACACTATAATATACAGTTTGGTTTTATACAAAATCTTAACAAGATAACCATTTTTTAGGAAGTCATGACAGAGGGACAAAACATCTCAAGGGACAGCAAATTATAGGAAGTTAGATGTTGAGGGGGAGCTAATGGCACAGAAAGGACAGTCTAGCAGATTCTTCATGTGTAGAGTTCAAACTGATAAGACTGATGGAGTAACCCTTGTGTTACAGGGGTCGACATCAAGGAGGACAACTTCACAAATTTATGTCCTGCTCCTAGGCCAACGGGAAGGCAGAGACATTTCTTCCCAGATGCCTTCAATTCAAAGGAATTGTTGTCAGTATTGAGAACACAGTTAGAAATGCTATTTGTTTAGGAAAGTGGCAGTAGTAGCTTCTTTGGGGCCTAGGACTTCTCGTGCTATGGGTATTTATCTAAGTTTATAGTATCAGGCATAATTCTTTCTTATAGATCTAGCCTCAAGTCCAATTAGACAGCTGTTGATTACCCTAAGATAAAAGGGTCACTATCTTACAACTGGGTTCTTGCCAGGCAGATCATTATGTGGTCCACAGGCTTTACAGCTGGTATGACTATTGATTGCTGAAGAAGCTTGCATAGCATCTTCAGATACTATAAGAGCTAGTCCTCGGGGAAGAGGCTTCAGGTCAGTTCCAGCTCAATTCCTCCAAGCCTTTGTCTAAAGTGTATGGTGTTTTCAGCAGTAGAATCTTAATTTCAAGTTCATCAGAAGTTTCTCTTGGCAACAGACTGAGACTATGACAGATATACACATGTAGATGAAATTCTAAACAGTCTTAGTAAATAAGAAACACAGAGCCAAATACAGAGGTAAACAGCCAAAGAGATCAGAGCAATAGCCATGAGTAACTTTAGCTTACCACCAGAAGTAGCTCCCCTAGAGAGAGAGAGCTTCTTCCTGTCTGACTTGTCTTTTTATTGCCTTTCTGTTCTGCTTTTTCATTGGCTCTAAACCCAACCACATGGCTTCCTTGTCACTGCATGTCTATACAGACCTCCAGGTCTCTATGGTTGGTACTGGGATTAAAGGTTCGTGTCACCACGCTTGTCTGTCCCTGACCACACAGAGACTCTGCCTGCCATGTGATTGGATTAAGGGCGTGTGCCACCACTGCCTGGCTCTGCTTATGGCTGGCTTTGACTTCTGATCTCCAGGCAACTTTATTTATTAACATACAATTAAAATCACATTCAGCACAAATAAAATATCACCATATTCACAAATGGTCAAAATATAGAGAATAAGTGAATGTTGACCAAGTTCCAGTTGATAACATCTGTAACCAAGCCTTACACCTAAGGCTCAGAGAAAACGGTGGAAGCGGGGGTAGGGAGGTTGTAAGAACCAAAGGACCTGCCACTAAACAGTGTCTTCTAGACAAGATAGAGAAGCTGTACCCATGACATCTCAACAGCATGGTTGCCTAAACAAATACCTGCATAATGATAACACCAACTGATGTGCTAAAGTGGATGAGGGATGTTTCACCAGGTCACACCCCTCAACGAAGAGCTATAGGCAATCAGTGGCTACTGGGAGAAGGAGAATCGGTTTTCTTTAGGGACAAGTTATCAAATGGTCAGCCTAAGAAACTTCTAAATGTGAGCAGCATTAAATGGACTTAGAAGGCTGTGTGTATGTGTATACACACACACACACACACACACACACACACACACACACACACACACACACATATAGTCAGTAATAATTGAAGAAGAGGTCATAAATGTAAGAGCGAGTTTTGGAATACAGGAGGAATAGGAGAGTGGAAGGGGGGATAGAAATGATGTAGATACCATACACATGTACAAAATTCTTAGAAAATTTTAATTTTAAATATAAAAATGTTATGACAGAGTGGCATGTGTTGGGAGTTATATTTTGTTCTTCTTCATTTGAAACATATGTGCACCAGGAACTGCCAGGAGACACATGTGTTGTATGTATACATTGGAATACAGATTTGTTAAAGCACTGTAAGCCATAAGTAAATGTATAAGAGAATAACACTTGGATTGAATATTTGCAATTAAGAAACTATGAGAGAGAATTGAATAGGTTTATGACAGAGTCGAGAATGAAAACTTTAACTTTCATTCTCAGAGACACCCATGGAGAACCATTTAGCATTACCGTTCCTCTAAGCCCTTTCTGTTTTATATAATGTGTGCTGGTGGGATTCAATGAGAATCTTGAGACCTTTCTCAAGTCCTTTTTAATTTAGGAGGCTGGGAAGCTGGTTTCATTATTTAAGGCTTGTGGTACAATTAATGGGACTCCTGGTGTCATTAATAAATATAAGAACATTTCTTAAGTTTCTGGAATATTAGAGAAAATGCTGTTATTACATCTAATGTACAAAAGGTCACTTTCCCCCTGGCAAAAACACCTCTAGGAACATGAAGTCCTCCTTATTTATATGTTTTAAAGTGTTTCTATTGGTGTACCCAGATAAGAAATGTTCCTCAATGTATAATGGCAGCCTATTAAATGCCTTAGCCTTCCTCAGACATCTATAATAAAAGCTCAATTTTCAAAATTTTGGAAGGAGAATTTTTTTAATAAGAGGCTGTGATATATTGCTTCTCTCTTGTTCATTTTATTTTTTGCCATCCAAAAAAATCTTGTGTGGTTCCTAGTTATTAGAAAAATACTTTTCTTTTCATTTTTAATAATAAAAATAATTTTTGAGTCACACTCCTTTAGCTATGGAACAGACATTTTTATTGGTGATATCAGAAATAAGATTAGCTACATATCATGTTTTTCAGGTTGCATATATGGCATTCTGAAAGCAATTAGGTGACTCTTAAAAACCCATAGCACAGGCTTAATGAATGTCTGGGAATGAGAGCCTCCATTCAGCCAATCAGCGTTATTACAGAACAATGGAAGGAGTTGACACTGAGGTGAAAACACTCGTGTCCTTGGGAACATTTCTTCATTCAACAAACAAGTGTTCTAAGCATCTCTTGTGCAAAGCATTGCACATAAGTGGCTAAAGAGAAGGTGAGCGCTATGGTTTTTGAAGGTAATTTCCTGCAACCTCACCGCCTTATACCTCTGCAATTTCAGAAACCTGCTGTTTACCACATGTCCATCGTGTTGAAATATTTATAAAGCACACAAAGACATTGGGTTAACAGATCCCTAGATCCATGTTGTTAGATATTCATGGTGAAGATGGGGCAATTCTTGTTACATTTTACTGAATGTGAATGTGTAGATTTTTTTTAAGTATCTACTCTGACAATTTTTATTTTAATAAAACCCTCATTGGCATATAAATGGTTATTAATTTGGATAGCCCCATAACTACTTTCTGTTTGTATCTTATTTTTGTTCCTGTATCTTCCATGCTTTATTGTTTTCTGTTTTTTGTTTGTTTGTTTTTTTTCTTGATACTGTCTTTTTTGGTCTTAATGGAACAATTTAGGTGATTTTATTTTTCCTCTGTTAGCATATCAATTGTACTTGCAGAAAAGGGGTTTTCAGTGGTTTCTTAGAGTTTGTAACAATACATTTACATTTAATTCACGGTCACTTTCAAGTAAGATTTATGTTACTTATGCTTCCTATGTTACGGATTATTTAAAGCAGTGGTTCTCAACCTTCCAAATGCTGTGACCCTCATGTTGTGGTGATCCCAACCATAAAATTATTTTGTTGCTACTTCATAACTCTAACTTTGCTGCTGTTATGAATCATAATGTAAATATCTATGTTTTCTGGTGGTTTAGGGGTCATGACCCACAGGTTGAGAATCATTAGTTTAAAATCTAACCAATTTCTCACCTTTACCTACAGTCTGAAAACCAGATACCTTTCCAGGGATGTATGTCTGAGCGCCCCGCCCCCCCCCCCCCCGCTTTTGGTGAATGCCACACCCCATTCACCCATGTACACATGTGCGCACACACAGTTGGACAAATTCTTTCTCTTATTTTGAACAAACTGTTATTTTATATTAGATTAACAAATCTTCACTTCTCACCCTTCCCTATTCCCTTTCTAATGGTTCCATTCCTTTTCCTATGTCCGTCTGTGTTTCAGGCTGTTACCTTGTCTTTCTTCCTGAAGAATTTTCCTCAACAGTTCCTCAGACCCTGCTGCACCCCACTCCCAACACACACACACACACACACACACACACACACACACACACACCTGCCTCACTTTTGAAGAGTAACCTAGCAAGGTGCAGAACTCTAGCATCTTATGTTTACGCTTTCATTTCGTCCATGCAATCTCTTCTCTGGCTTTGTTTAGAAGTTAGAGTACTTCTTAACCTTTGTACCTATCGGCCCAGGTGCCCACTAGGGTGGGGATGGGGAGGACTTTCTTCCTTCCTTCAGGCACTCTTCTTTTTTGGTAAGCCGCCATCTTTGACAAGCTGTTTTGGGAACTCCTCAGTCCTTGTTGCTTCGAATAGTGCCCCATTCTTTTCTCTCCTCTGCTTCTTCTCTATCTGGATATTATCCATTTTTTATGGCTGTACTGTGTTTATTGGACATTGTGTTCTGACTTCTCTGTTGTTTTTCTCTCTTCAGTTTTTGTGAATTACAGTTGTCATATCCCCAAACTCCAATTCTCAGCTGTGCCTGGTCTCTTAAAGAGCCTGTGCAGGGTGCTCTTCATGGTGGCCTCTCAAGGCCCATGAGTGCTTCCATTTCCTTTTCTGCCTTCTTGGAATTTTCAGCCCTCTGTTTATAACACTCATTGTTCTTGCATGGTGTCCATTTTCTACAAAAGCTTTCATTCATTCATTCATTCTTCCTTCCTTCCTTTTTTTCTATTTTTTTAGCTCCTGGCCTGACAATTCCAACTTTCCCAACATGCCTGTGGTTTGGTTTTTTGTTTTAGTTTCCTTACAGTCATTTTGAAAGGGACATATGTGCTGGGTTAAAGGACCTGTGGCAAAGACGCCTATAATGATGTCAAAGAAAAGTGTTGGGAGAGGTAGCATCTCTGGCCTATGATTAGATCTCATTGTTGTGGGTGGCCTCTGGACCTACAGAACTGTGAGCTGAATGAATGCCTTTTTAAAGTTACCCAGATTCAACGATTTTGTTATAATAATGAAAAACAGGTCAGGGAAAGGTTAAACTCATCGAAGTTTGAGAGACTCTAAAGATTTTGTTCCCATGGAATTTTTAATCTGCTAATACTGTCTACCATAAGCTTTACTAACTCATCAAAACTTAGGATTTCCTAACGCACTTACACTGGATTTGAGGAGGGCTCTGCTGTCAACTGCTGCTCTGTTAAACCATGATTTGCAATAGCCATTTGTCCTACTTCCCATACAGAGAAGTATGGTTTACACTGTAATTCCACCTTTTTGGTATGTCTACAAAGAGTTGTTCATTTCTCAGTGTGTTTAGCTCTTTGCTTGTTATGGCAAAGCGGTGGTTTCTAAGCTCTTCACACCTGGCTGAGAAAGTGGAAGGTTTCACAGTGTTGTAATTAGTTAAATCTTCTATTTATAATTTTTTCAAAACTTAGAAATTGTTTTGAGTCAAAAATTCATACAAAATGTACTAGTTAGAGATAAGAAATCAAAACCAGGAATTTAGAGTTTTACAGCATATCTTAAGATAAAGAAGCCTAGCCTATATGTTTCTCATACACTAAATGTAGCCAGTACTGATAATATATGTATATATTTATATAAAGGTACCTTTTGTATTTCTAGGCAAATAACAGAAACTAATCATATTTGAAAACACCCACACTGAAATTTGAAGCCCGGATTTAATAAA
This sequence comes from Onychomys torridus, assembly GCF_903995425.1. Taxonomy (NCBI): domain Eukaryota; kingdom Metazoa; phylum Chordata; class Mammalia; order Rodentia; family Cricetidae; genus Onychomys; species Onychomys torridus. The sequence continues at coordinate 102,134,985 of NC_050448.1, forward strand.
GAGGTTTATTCCTTCTTTGGTTGAGCCAGTGTGGTGGGTATTGTGTTCCCTGAAAATATTGTGTGTTCCCTAAAATAAACATATCTGGGGTCAGAGAATAGACAGCCACTAGAACAAAGCCAAAAATGGTGTCCAGAAAATGGGAAGATTAAGCCATAACAGAAGTTGGGCAGTGGTGGTACACACCTTTATTCCCAGCACTTGGGAGGCAGAGCCAGGTGGATCTCTGTGTGTTCAAGGCCACTTTAGAAACAGCTAAGCATGGTGACCCACGCCTTTAATCCCAGAAACCCAGCCTTTAATCCCAGGCAGTGACAGCAGAAAGAGAAAGGTATATAAGGCGTGAAGACCAGAAACTAGAGCAATTAGAGAAAAGCATGTAGTTAGTTAAGCATTTGGTTGGTTAGCATTCAGGCTTTGGAGCAACACAGTTCAGCCGAGAGCCATTGGGATAAGGCCACAGAAGCTTCCATTCTGAGGAAACAAGACCAGCTTAGGAACTGGCAAGGTGAGGAAACTGTGGCTTGTTCTGCTTCTCTGATCTTCCAGCGTTCACCCCAATAACTGGCCTCAGGTTTGATTTCATTAATAAGAACCTTTAAGATTCATACTATAAGCCAGATTTTGAAAGTGCACTGTTCTTAGAAAGTTAATTAAATATAAAATCATGGGTGGTTATTAATTCTGTCTTATTAAATAATTTCACTGCAGCTCCTAAATCCCAAGTTTCACCTTGAATTAGGATGGAATTGCTATGGTGGGTATAGTTGTCATTTTTTGAGGACAGTGCCTGGGGACTGTCAGTGACATGCTGCTATGTAGATGATCTGGAAAAGTTACAATTTCAAAGATGTTGGACTAAGTTTAGCAGACAGCTTCTTCAGTGTGGGCTATTTTCTGCTATGTGCTCATCCGTTTCATGTCCCAGCCCGGACTCTGTGGCAGGAAGCCCAGCTCCCACCTGATCTCTGCACTTTCCACTTCTGCTCAAGCTACTCAATCTTGGCAGGGTCTGCTCTTGGCTCATGATTAAGCCCCCTCCCCCACCCCAGCCTCATACTTGGGTACTTCAGCCATTCTCCACAAATAGATTTGATATTATAATACATTCATTCAGTGAATACTGACTGAGTGCTAATTGCATGTGAAACACTTTGCTAAATACTACAGATAAAACCAGTGAATAAGACATAGCACTGCCTAAGAGGAGCTGACATCTAACCAGAAGGGGAGGCTATAGGTTGTGGTGAGCACCAAGCAAAGTGAATGCATGGGCAGCACCCGGCAGCACAGGTGCTAAGAACAGCAGCATGTGGAAAGAAGACTGGAAGGTTCTGGAATCGAATTGGTCATGGTGGATAAACCATCAAGTTTGAAGGTAGAAGGAGAGAGGACCAATAAAACTTTGAGACTCAGGCTATAACCAGTTCCCAATGCTCCTATCAGATTTACCTCTTCTTGCACTAAATCATCCTGATTTTTTTTTTTTAAAAAAAGTGAAGGTAATAATGCAATATATGTAGGGAAAAAATTCTACTTTCCAATGAGGGAAGGTATTGTCAATCTGATGCAAGTTTCTAGATTATGGGTTCAAAATATGAAAGGTGAAAGAAGGCAAACAGAATATTTTTTAGTAAGGTAGTAGGAAATAGATATAATGATTAATTGGACCTAAAATTCTTTCTTTTTCTTTTATTGAAAATAGATTCTTTTTAGCCATGTAGTAGTGGTGCACACCTTTAATACCAGCACTCGGGAGGCAGAGCCAGGTGGATCCCTGTGAGTTTGAGGCCAGCCTGGTTTACAGGGCGAGATCCAGAACTATACAGAGAAACCCTGTCTTAAAAAACAAAAAACAACAACAGCAAAAAAAAAGGAAAATAGATTTTTTTTATGTAGTATGTCCTAATCATGGTTTCCTCCTCCCTTCACTCCTCCTTGTTCCTCCCCACTCCCCTCCAGTCTGGATCTACCCCTCATTCTGTCCCTTCTTAAAAAACACACAGGCCAGGCAGCAGGGTGGTAGTAGCACAGGCCTTTAATCCCAGCACTTAGGAGGCAGAGGCAGGCAAGTCTCTTAAGTTCAAGAGCAACCTGGTCTATGGAGTGAGTTCCAGGACAGCCAGGACTACATAGAGAAACACTGTGTCAAACAAACAAACAAAAATCAAACCAACCAAACAAACAAACCAGGCATCTAAGAGGTAATAATGAAATGTAGTTAGATAAGATAAAAATGAACAAATAAGAACAGAACAAAACAAAAAGAAGGAATAAAGGCCCAAGAAAAGGCACAGGAAACAGGTAAGTGCAGAGGCACTAATTCTTTCGTTAAAGACTTCTGTCTCTTGAGAACCTTCCATTCTTAAAGCATTACACAGTTCTGGTTGGAGAAAAGGACGTTTTATCTCTCATAGAACTTTGACCAACTCATCTATGGCTTTGTGATTGAGAACAGGTTTAGTGGTGTTTTTTTTGGAATCGTGTGCATGTGGATATAATAAGTAAAGCATCACATTTAAGGAAGATGATGACAGCAGATCCTGGGGAAATATGTGCCTCCTCACAGTGAGGCTCCAATAAGAGCAAGAATGTAAAGTGCTCTAAACCACACCTAGCTTCGGGCAGGATCTACCGGATAAATGAGTTGACACTTTAAAAAAGTCAGAAAAAGGAGAGTCAGTTACAAAGAATGCTTCCTATGAAATCCTATGCATTAATTGACAATGCACAGATATCTTACATCACATGCATTCTCATAGTGTGATGGGTGACCGTTCTGTGAGATGCTGATATGCCCACTATCTAACTGAGCAGAGTTCTTTTTTCCTGGTAGTCTAGCCAAAACTTATCAAAATAATACCCTTGTTAGTTTGTTTGATTCTAAAGATAGAACCAAAATATGTCAAAGAAGAAAAGTGGTTGCTGCTAGTTCAAAAATACCTACGTGGTGAGTGCTGGTAAATAATAGAATGTAAGTATGAGATGGAACTTATGCCTTTAGGTCCTTTTCATATGCTTGAATGAAAACAACTTATATCTGTCTTTTAGTCTACTTGCTTGCTTGGTTGATTACCAGTCTTTCTAGCCATAGATCAAGCCATTTGTGTGTGTGTGTGTGTGTGTGTGTGTGTGTGTGTGTGTGTGTGTGAGAGAGAGAGAGAGAGAGAGAGAGAGAGAGAGAGAGAGAGAGAGAGAGAGAGTCTATATGGTATGTGTTTGTATTCTTAAAGTTTAATGTTCAGAGAAGAAAGAGAAATGCTAATTTAATTTTTCATAGATGTTTTGAAGTTTATAAATTTTGAATTCTACATTAATGAGGTACCATTATTTAGGACTTTCACAAGCAAAGCTTTCAGGAAATGGGAAGTGGGATAAGACCAAGTAATGCAGGTGGATGTGATCCAAGTATGTTGTAAGAGTAAAGTACATGTATGAACTGTCACAATGAAATCTAGCATTTTATACACTTAATAATGAACAATGAAATAGTGCTCTCAAAATAGAATTTTAATGAAAAACCATAACTTTTCTTCTGTTTCATTTTAGCATAAGACTGTGTTCATGTAGAGTTGTATGTGACATAGATTTAGTGGGCTGGGATGCATGGCACAATCTTAGAACACTTGGTTAATATGCTCAATGACCTGAATTCTATCCCCTGCAAATGTGCATCACACAACACAACACACAACACACACACACACACACACACACACACACACACACACACACTACACTGTAGATTTTCTGTTGTATTGTGATCCTCCATTGGTTTTCACAATTTTTTATACTGTGAAATATAAAGTTTATTTTATCTTGTTAAATGAAAATGTGGAAAATCAGATCTTAGCAAATGATACTTAAGAAGAAACCTATCTTTTCCCTAAAGGACATCCCATTTCACCTATGCATAGTATTTTTTATATCAATTAGCCTGATGCTTCCTTCATAACAAATTAAATAATGTCTTTATATTCAGATATTGATTTTTCTTGATTGTTAAGATGCTTAAGCATTTTGAATCTTTTCCATATTTTAATTACCTACGTTCAGTGAGCAAGCTAAAGAAGATATTTAATTACCCTTGAGAGCCTGATATTGTTGACTTTAATTATTTAAGCAATGCAATTTGCCTTTCTGGTTGCCAGCCCCACAGAGTACCAGGATATTTGAAACACACAGTGTGAACAAGGCCTGGTATGTTTTCTCTTTGGTTGCATTTATAATTGGAAAACATGGAAAGAAGTGCATTTAGGGGTTTTTGTTTATTTGTTTGTCTGTCTATTTTTGGCAGCCTTTTATTTTGGAATTTGGAACCTATTCAAGTTTCTCCAGCAGTGTTGGCACAAGTGAGTCTTTTTCATTTCATGGTCAATAGGAAATATTGTGCCTGCTCTTGCTTGAAAGAGAAGTCATGAAAGTTACTATCAGTGTTTGGTTCCTGCTTTAACATTGGATATTTAATTACTTCTGATATAGGCTTCTTCTGAGCCTCATTTACAGTCATAAAACCCATGGGAACTATAAGAGAAGTATAGCGATGACTAGAAAATACAGTACCGGAGCTATGTATCATTCTGACCCTTAAACTCATGCCATATGTATCAGCCAGCCTGCTGCTGCTGTGACAACATACCCAACGGTGACAATCAACTGTTAAGGAGGAAAGGGCATTTGGGCTTGGAGTTTCATAGGTTTCAAACCTTGGACAATTGACTCTATTGCAGTGGTTCTCAACCTTCCTAATGACGAGATCCTTTATCACAATTCCTCATGTGTGGTGACCCCCAACCATAAAATTATTTTCATTGCTACTTCATAACTGTGATTTTGCTACTGTTATGAATTGTAATGTAAATATCTGTGTTTTTCAATGGTCTTAGGCGACCCACTGCTCTATTTCTGTACTCGATGGAGTTCATTTATGAAAAAAAAATGGCTGATAATAGATAATATGGTAGCACAGTAGGAGGCCAGTTTGCCTAAGTTCATCTGGAAGTATAGAAAAATATGGCAAGAGGCTAGGAGGCCAATGACCCCTTCAAAGTGTCATGCCAGTGACCCAATTTCCTTCACTAATCCTCACCTCTTAAAAAGGTTCCTGCCTTTTCAATATTATATACAAAAGAGAATTTTAAAGATTGTAATAGAGGGTTGGCCTCTGATAATTGCAAGCCTATGCAAGCCTAAACTATGCAAATGATGCCTAAGAATTAAATGATGTTTGCTCACAGGAAAGTATAAGTGAATGCTGTTGAACAGCCCCTATCAACACATTGTATTATTGGAAATTAATTTAGATTTTGTAAAACATTTCTGGCCTTAATAGAAGCTAACATTTGTTGAATAGTTAACCATGGGCATACCCTTTCCCAAACGGTTATAAGCATACTGCCAGTCTTGTTATTTATAGTAACACTGTAACATAATGTTGGTATATTGCTCTCGTGGAGCAACTGGGGCAGAAGAGGTGACTTATATGCCTGAGGTCACAGACCAAGTGGTTAGCTATACTTGGGTTTGCCTACCATGAAAGATAGTGCTGTGGACCACTGAAGTACTACTTTTTGTTTATTCTTGACCAAGATTTAGATGGGCAGTATTTTGTACTTGCATTTAGTTTGATTGACTTTATTTTATGGCTTCTTTTTTAATTTCTTTTTGGTACAAAGGTGAATAGGGCGGCTTTCTGAAACCATTATTTTTAAATTCTTTCCACTTTTCATATTCCTCCCTCACTCCATGTGCCTTCCTTCTATCCATGTGCCTGAAATGGAGCTAACAGAAGTTCTCTTCAGTTTCCTCATTTTTTTCTTTCACAAGCAAATGTTCAAAGAAGTTTTCTGTAACTTCTGGATGTTACAGACCCTCAGTCATTAGTTTTGGAGGAAGCTTCATAACTGATTGAAGGCAAAACACTAGGTCATTCAAACAAATCCAAATGATGCTCCTTAATCCGGTATTTGGGTAAAAGAGAGCAGAACCTCACACCCTACGCTGCTTTGTTGAGATATGGGGAGCCTTTGGGATTTGGAATGACCTGGTGAATGGACTTGGGGTATGTTTTGATGGAAAGTGATAATCAAAGAGAAATCAAAGTTGATGACTTTTCCAGGATTGGTTATAGCACAAGAGGCAGTCATCCAAAATTGTTTTGAGTAAAAGTTAACTTATTATCTTAAATAACTGAAATAGACATAACTATATTTGATCTCAATTGTAGCCTAGAGACAAAGGCTACTGAAGTTTAGGCTGGCTTTGTGTGCTTTTCTTAATTTATCAACAGGCAAAGCCTCCCGATCACATACCCCCAGTATGTTCAGTGATTAGAACTTTTTAAAAAATACATTTTTTCATACATTACATTCTGATCATGGTTTTCCCCTCCCTCAGCTCCTCCCAGATCCCCCCCACCCACAGCAGCAAGTCCCACTTTAAAGAGAATCTGTGTCCAGTGAGTGCCAAAAGTCATGAAAGCTGACCTGCAGTTTCCATCTTTGAGCCAACCAAAGGAATTAACTGGCAGACCATGGAGCTAAAAGCATGCTACTTAAGCAGGATGGGCCACATGTGTCAAGAACTGGGGGATAGGAGGCCTTGCTGTGAGGAAATGGGGAACACTTGACTCAGGAGCCCAAATCTAGTACAGAAGATGAGATGCTGCCAAGAAGCAAGCCGAGAGCAACCCCTGCCCCCTTTAAGGAAAGAAAATGTAATTGCCAAACTGAAGAATCAGAGCAAGGAATGGTGCATATTGGCTTACAGGCCTATTTGAAACATAATTATTTCAGTTCTAATACAAGAAGCAATATTTAAAAGTTATCGCTACCAAACCAAATTTTTTTAATTGTTTTTACTTCTCATGGGTGAGGGTCTTTATGCTCAAGTATATTATAAAGCCAAACCCTTGCATATCTAGTTCAGTCATTATAATAGGAACTCAAATAATTCCATGGATTTCTGCTGCATGGATTCTCCTCTCCATGTTGTTCTTAAAGTTATTATGGTTATTTCTTTATTTGTGTGTGAGGGAGTGGTTATGTATGCTGGTTAGAGAACTGTTTGGAGGAGGAGTTCTCTCCTTCTACCATGTGAGTCTATGACACCATGCTTGTGGCAACTCTCATAAAGGGAAACATGAATTTGGGGCTTGCTTACAGTTTCAGTTACTCCATTATCATCATGACGGGGAGCGTGGTGGCATGAGGACAGACATGGCACTAGAGAAACTGAGAGTTCTACATCTGACCCGCAGGCATTATGAAGAGGAGCGAAACACTGGGCCTGGCTTGGGCTTCTGAAACTCCAAAGCCCACCCACAGAAACACACTTCCTCCAACAAGGCCACACCTTCTAATCCTTCTCAAGTAGTGCTACACCCTAATGACTAAGCATTCAAATATGTGAGCCTATTGGAGCCATTATCCACCACAGCTGCATACAGTAATATAAAAAATTTATGAAGTTAAATAACATTTATGAATTTCCCTATTAATAATAGTGTGTGTTTTGTCATATACAAAGTCTATATAGGCATTTATGTATGTGCAACTCTGTAATATGCATATGCTTGTAAATGTGTGTTTGTGTGTATACAGATGAATATGCATAAGGCTTGAGTGAGACAGAGTGATGTTTAAGGAAAAACATCACTTTAGAGGTTCATCTTCAAGCCTAAAATCACTTGTTTAATTATAACAAAATATAACCTTTTTATTAAATATCCATATAATACTTAATATTTAATTTTTAAATTTTGAATAGTCTTGGAATTATTTTATCTGTAGATAACAAAAAAGTAAACTATTTAGTTTTATTTTGCCTTTGAATGGAAAATTGTCAGGTTGATTCATAATTGAATACAGCATGTTTAACTAGGAGTTATTCAAAATAAGCAATGAGGTCCCTTGGCTATACAGTTGGCCAAAGTGAGATGATGAGAAAGGACAGCAATCTGCTGTTGGGCCTGGATTAACGTCAGGAGGAAGAGTGTGACTCGCCTGAGTCCAGCCTCAGGCTCTGTAAAGAGTGACTGAGCCATCATGGCGTTGGGACTGTTAGACAAAAGGAATGAGGAACCAGAGAACTTTCCTGTTTTTAGAAACAGAAGTAGGCATCATGGATACCTTTGATTCTTGCTCAGCTTCTGTTCAGTTATTCTGAAAATAACCACAATTTAACTAGGAGTAGCTATTCCCCACTGCAAATAGCTTGGGGCTCTGCCCCAGATGTGTCTTGTCCTCCCTTGTCACGTGACCTGACTGAGGTGCTCCTGTACTGTTCTCTGGCAACTGAGCCCAGTAACTAAGAGACTGGAAACTGTGGCTAGTGCACTCGTGATAGGGTTTCTGGAGAGAGACATCTGTGCTGCCCCTAGACCAGAAAGCTGCCCTGTGTTTGTTGTGTGTGTCTCTGAGACACTCAGTACCTTGTCAAGAATCCCCTTCCTTTGCTCCATAAGCCAGACGTGCTCCCGTTGGCTACAAATCCCTAGTTGAAACAGACACAAAAGCAAGAAAAAGAGAGGAGGATGGAAAGGAAACAAGAGGGCAAAGCAACCCAAGATGCAACGGGAAGAATGGGGAGGCCTCACGTCGAATGGTCTTGGGTAATTGCCACTGTTGTTTTGTTTTCTTTTTCTATGCTTATGTGGCTCTTACCTCTAACATTGTTGTTCATATCAAATCAATGGGGTAGTGGTTAAGGAGGAATCACAGGCCCGCAGATACCTGTATAGATTTTCCCTCCACTTCTGCCAATTACTTCTATTTTAATTTTGAGCAATCTGCTCAAAACCTCCTAGAACCCCAATTTTGTTGATTGCTTAATCAAAATAGCAATACCATATATATTGTCTAGAAAAATTAACTCCATTGATATAAAATTTGCTGAAGAACTATTTGATAGAGAATAAGCCCTGAATAGGTGTTACTGCAGTTTAAGAATCCTGAGTTCTGTGGAAACAAACTTAAAAATTTTGAATGGTATCCACTTCGTTCATACCCTGTTGGTTCAGAGAAGAAGTGTTGGTAGCCTCTGACGAAGCAACTGGGACTAAGCTAAGTGAGTTCAAGGAGTCTGGAGGAAGGAAAATCCTTCCCAAGCGTTGCATGATAAAGTGCTGTGTCCATGACTGGTCATGAAACATACGTGAATATTTACAAACAGCGTTAACAGTGAGAGTCTGGCTCTGCACTTTGTGGAGAATATCTAGCCTTTTTGGCTACACATCCTTTCCCCTCTTCATCAGAATCAGGACACGTCTCTACTGAATCTTCTGTCCTGATCACCATTCCTCAGGAAGAAGCCCAGGAACAATGTCTGTGGGCTTTCATCGGCCAACTCACATAGCCTCCATGTCTGAGTCCTCTGAACTCACTTCAAAATGTCCATCATTAGTCCTACTTACGACAGTCACTCCAGGAACCTTCTCTCATGTTCTGGTCTCCACTGGGTTTCAAGCACAAGAGCTAGAAGGTGCATTCCACCAAGCTGTGAGGAGCTACAGAAGCTCCTGCACCACGTTCTGTAGATGACAACACACTTCTACTGCCAGAGGAGGGAGTGTGGAAAAGAGCTGAGATTACACTTTAGGGGAAACCTTATTTCAGATATGCAGGTCTATAAAAATGTGTATAGCATATGCTGTTAGAGTGGTGGCGACTGGTTCAGACATTTCAATCTGCCTAGCGTACATGGAAGCAGCTAGTATGTTAGTCCACAGTGGGAATAAAAGACCTGACAAGATGACATGAATCTTCATTTTGAATTCCACAGTGCACTAAAAAATAGTAAGGAGTTATGAACAAGTTAAATAACTGCTTTATTGGTATATTTTGCCTGCATGTTTGTTTTTAGTTAAAGTTAACTGTAGCAAGTAAAATGAAAATTGCATTTTTTATCCCCAAGTGTTCCTTCCCATTTCAAAACATAAGTGCTTTATACAGCAATTAATAGATTGGGTTTCCCTGCTGGCCGAGTTACTAGAGAATGTTGGATCTGAGCAAAGTTATCTGGAAGAATCCTATTTCCTAGCCCTGTAAAAGTGTTGAATTTCACAGTATGTGAGATCACCCATTTTTGTAGACATGTCCCATCATAATGCCACGACCGTGCATTTCTCAGCAGTGCTTAAAGAAGAATTCTAGCTTGTTATTCTAGAAATAATTGGTTTTGTTTTTAACTTCTTTTAATGAGTACTATTTTTGTGGGAGAGAATGGTATTATTTATGTTAGAATATTTTAGGTTAATTTCTCACATGACATATATCAACATTTGATAATAGAAGCATTTATTCCTGTTGCTTTGTGCCTCGTGTGGACTGCATATCACAGATTGTACACTGGAAGTCACAGCCCCTGAGAAATTCTTATTTAAAACCTGGACAAAGTGGGCAGAACTTCAGAGAAAATTTAGCATGCTGCAATTTAAAATTAGAAGCCCTCGTTGAAAGATGAGACCTGTTTTAAGCCACTTGGTGAGCCCCACCTTTTAAAGGCAAGATCTGACTCCAGTGCCTGGCTGACTGTCCCCGGAGGATACTCTGTCTCTGCCACAGAAGGAATCTCTCTCTCTCTTCCTATTCGGTGTGTGATGGAGTTAAATAAAGCCCTGACCTCTGATTATCACCCAAGCATTTCCACTGACAGAGTGCCATGAAATAGTGCATATTTAATCCAGAAGTTGGGTCTGAATTCAGACACTCTCTGAGCTTACAGCATTATCTAATGCATGCACTATGCATACAGTAAAAGAGACTGTTGCCTGAGAAGTGAGAGGGAAGAGAAATCGTAATTCCCACACACCAGGGACCTCTTACACATTACTTGTTTCATGAAGTCCTTGCCTAAACTAGTCCTTTTAGTATTTGTTTAAATGACAGTGTCAAGGTGGCAATGAGTAGAAACATAATCTAGTTTCTTATAATCACTCAAGTGATATTATTTATGCTGCCTCTTAAAGGACAGTTTTTATTTTGAACAATTTTATTTATTTACCTAGGTTCTTATGGGTGACTGAAAGTTGATTAGTGTGTATATGGGATGTCAGAGGACAAGTTATGGGAGTCATTTCTTTCCTTCTACCATGCTGTCTAGGGTTGGGGGTGTGGAACTAAGATTGTCATGCTTAGTGGCAAGCACCTTTACTGGGTGTGCCATCTTGCCAGCCCAGATTGTTGTTGTTGTTGTTGTTTTTAAGAGAATGTACTAAAGACAGTACTGATTTCTGTCTTAAAAGTACAAGGACAGATATTTAAAATATGTGTCTTTAAAAACATGTAGTGATAAATTTCCTGACTTGATCAGCTGTGATGTCCGCACAACTACACGTTTTTCAAAAATCATAGGAATGTACCATGAAAAGACCATGCATATTGTGCCTTCAATACATGAAGGAGAAAAGATGGATTGCTAAAGAAAATCAGTGAGACCGAAGCATGTGTCTTCAGTTTAAATGCTCTTGTTTGCTTTATGGTTTCAAAACAAATCTTCTTCCTACCCTCATGCTATAACTCACAGAGAATGAATCCAGAATGGGCTGCTCTGAATGTCACATGATTCCAACCTCTAGACACAGATTATTGGATCAAATGGGGCCAGCCTGAATTAGAATTAAGACACAGACTAACACTCTAAGAGCTTATAGACTTAGGAACAGAGAGAAAAAAATGTACCCCTGCCCATTGTGGCTGAAATGGAAGCTGCAGAAAGGGGTTACACAAAAGAGATCAGGAGGAAGGGCCGACCTAGGACCAGGTCTTCTGGGCAGCTGCCAAGCTTTGCATTTTCTTGTAAAAGGAAGGGAGTGGTGTGCTCTCATCACTTCTCAGATTCTCAGAACCTGACCTAAACTTGGAACTGAATGCTCTGACTTGCCCTTGTGAACCCTCTTTTGCTACTTTTTATAGCTGGTGTGTGTTCTAGTTTTCATGTAAGGGACAGAAAAAAATTACTTTTTACATTTTTGCTAAAAGTTAATTTCTAAATAAAATGGCATTGGATGTTTTTAATCAAAATTTATAGGCTGCATTAGTTACTTTTCTGTTGCTGTGAAACAAACCAAGCTGTAAAACACCACAACCAAGACAGCTTCTAGAAGGAAGGATTTATTCAGACCTAAGGCTCCAGAGGGAGGGGTCCATCCTCATTAACATGGGAAGCTTGGCAGCACAAAGGCTGGCTGCTAGAGGAGCAAGCTGAGAGCTCACTTCTTGAACCACAAACACAAACAGATCTAACACAAATGGTCAGGAGTCTTTAAACTCTCTGTCCACCTCCAGTGACATACTTGCCCCAGCAAGGCCAGACCTCTGAAATCTCCCAAACAGCACCAGCAACCAGGGACCAAGAATTCAAATGCTCAGAACTATGAAGGGTCTCTCTCTGATCCCCCTCCCCCCCCCCTTTCCCCCTCCTCCCCTCCCTCTCTCCCTTTTCCCCCTCCTCCCCTCCCCCTCCTCCCCTTCTTCTACCCACCTCTCTAATGTCAGCCTTTTTATTCCTAAACTACAAGGCTCTAGAAATGTTAAGAACAGACTCTTACAGAAATCCAGGCTGTTTCCTTCAGCTCGGTTTTCACATGGAATGTACCCTACTTGTAATCATATGCCCAAGTAAACAGTTGTTATTGGTCCCTTTTATTCCTGAAAAGCCTGATCCTCCATATAATGATGTCAAGTTGTATGGTTGGAGAATATCAACTGAAGCAAATTTGCGACACTGGGTTATGATCCCTGTGACTAACAGTCACTGCGCACCTGTTGTGGACCTTGTGTTGTGTGTGTTCTACTTTGACTGTACCGCCCACCAGCACTATTTGCTGTCTTCTGGCCACATTACAGAAGTGGACACTGAAGCTCAGGGAGGCACATGTATTCTCCTAAGTCACAGCTACATAGTTAAGTGACAGGGCTGCTGTTCTGATCCAAGTCGGTTAGTTTTAAGTTACCCTTCTAGTCCATTTCACAGGTTACATTAAAAACATTAGAGTGGGGGGGGGGCAAAATAAATGTGGCGGTCAGAGGACAACTTATTTGAATCAGTTCTCTCTCCTTTCAGCATATGGGTTCCAGGGATGGGACACATCTCCTGAGGCTTGAGGGTAAGCGCCTTTACCCGCTGACCCTGATTGGTCCAATTTTAACCAATTTCAGATTTTACTCAGAGTTTGTTTTCAGACATATCAAAACAAAACATTGACTGTTTTTAAAGTGTTACGAGAATGATAAACTTACCAGGTGCAACTCTACGGTGGGCATCTGAACTGTTTCCCTCTCTAACAGGATAGTCGGTGTGCGATCTAGCAGTCTCACTGGTGTGTCTCAGCTCTGGCCTGTCTTCTTTGCAGTTTGAATGTCAGTACTTATGGTTGTGTATTATCAGCCAGGAGACACACACTGATGCTACTGACGTTTAAACTCTGCAAGCCCTGGTAACACCCCATGCTGGAGAATGGATAAAGAATAAGAAAATAACCAAGTGATTCCACAGAAACTGTTTTGGGTATACCATGATTAATACACCTGGGGAGCTTGAGGGGCCAAGGAGATGCTGGTGGCTGACTTAAAGGGGCATCAGGAGCACAGGCCTTAGTACTGAGATCTGTCCATCAAGAGTCCCCCAACGTGAGCAACAGGCGCCACCTGCAGAGGAGGCTCAGTGAGGGTCAGAAGAAAGGCCAGGGTAGGGAGCCCAGATATAAAACTGTGTGAAGTAGGCATGGGCCGGAGCACGCAAAAGGCCTCAAAGGCCAGGAAAGTCAATTTGAGGTCATCCTGTGTGCTGCAGGAAGCCATGGCAGGCTTTTAAAATGGGAAAGGAAATAATCCGATTTCATTTTTGCAAAGCTTTCTTGTGGTGGTGTGGCAGAGGGATTATAGGAGCCCCAAATAGAGTTGGGGGGGGGGTGTGCTGCAGAAGTGAAAAAAAAATGAATGCAATTCAGACAGGAAAAGAGGAGAAGAAAAGGCCAAAACTTTAGGTTTAAGCTTAAAGATATAAACCAGACTTTAAAAGAAAAATGCCCGAACTCTATGTGCATAACATAGACACTGCAGATGTACACCCAGAGCTTTGGCAGAAAAGAGGGATGTAAAACAGCCTTTCTCACTCCGGGAGCAGAATTATCAGAGCTGCCTTTGTAATGGCAATATCAGCTACTGTCCCCTCAAGGGGAAAAAATAAAGAACGAGGCTGAATCTTTCCTGTACTGTATCAGCCACCCCTCTTCAGCTTGGAGCTATTCTCTTCTGGGTGGGAACTAATGATAACACAGGAAGGAAAAATGTCACACCTTCTCTGAATAACAAAGAGAAATTAAAACATATTTGACAGTGAGAAAACAAGTTGAATTTCTGATGGGTATTTCAGTGTATCAGATACACACACATTTTCTAAAGACCCCTTGGAGCCTCTGATGAACTGGTCACCATTCTGCTGGAAGGCACTCAGATAAGACACTTTAAAAACAAATCTTTTCTTGAGTTCAGGGAAGCTATGCTGTCCCTGCCTTCTCATACTCCCAGAAAGTAAGGTGGTTCTCTCATCCTCCAGCATCCTTGTCCTGTTTACCTTCATTCATTTTATGGCATAACTTCTGAATGAAAAACATTCCTAATTTTGACCAACATAAAATAAAGTCACAGCTGAGCATTTTTAAAATTTGTGATACTTTTTTTTTTTTTTTTTTTTTTTTTTGGTTTTTCAAGACAGGGTTTCTCTGTGTAGCTTTTGCGCCTTTCCTGGAACTTGCTTTGGAGACCAGGCTGGCCTCGAACTCACAGAGATCCACCTGGCTCTGCCTCCCGAGTGCTGGGATTAAAGGCGTGTGCCACCACCACCTGGCCTAATTGTGATACATTTATAGAATGGCTACAATCCAATTTCAGTCTCCAATCCCGTACTCAATGTGTTTACTCTCGCAAACCTGTACACTCTGGTGTGGGCTTATGCCTATTTCTAGTCAGTGAGCTCATGGCAACATACTTGCTGTCTAAGTAAAGATGCATCGCATTCTTGTAGTTAGAGTTTCCTGCCTGGCCCAGTCAGGACAAATCTCTGTCACCCGCCAGTCCCACAGCTGCTCAGACCCAACCAAGTAAGCACACAGAAACTTATATTGCTTACAAACTGTATGGCCATGGCAGGCTTCTTGTTATCTACTTCTTCTATCTTAAATTAATCCATTTCTGTTCATCTATACTTTGCCACATGGCTTGTGCCTTACCAGTGTCTTTACACGTTGCTTCTCATGGCGGCAGCTGGCAGTGTCTCTCCCTCTGCCTTCCTGTTCCCAGCCTTCTGCTCTTCCTTGTCCCGCCTACCTTATCCTTCCTGCCTGGCTACTGGCCAATCAGCACTTTATTTATACAGAGTGATATCCACAGCACATTCTCTGTGTTACAGTAAGGCTTTTGAAGACTCCTTTTTTGTTGTTTGCTATTTTGATTTTATTTTATGTGCATTATGTGTGTCTGTGTACCTTGTGTCTGCCTGGTGCCTGTGGAGACCAGAAGAGGGCATCAGATCCCCTGGAGTTAGAGAAGATTGTGAGTGGCTATGTGGGTGCTGGGAATCTATCTCAGGATCTATGGAAAGATAACCAATGCTCTTAACCCATGAGCCACCCCAGATTCTGCCTTTGAAGATTCTTGATTTTTCCTTAAGATGTTTCAGTTGACTTTCGTTCTAATAGCTAAATCTTTTTTTATTAAGAGATGTTTTATTCATTCCACATACCAACCACAGATCCCTCCCTCATCTCTCCTCCCTCTCCCTGCCTTCCCCCATCTCCTCCTCTGAAAAGGTAAGGCCTCCCATAAGAAGTCAGCAAAGCCTGGCACATTCAGCTGAGGCAGGTCCAAGCCCCTCCCCCTGCATCAAGGCTGTTCAAGGTGTCCCACCATAGGTAATGGGCTCCAAAAAGCCAGTTAATGCACCAAGGATAGATCCTATTCCCACTGTCAATCAAACAACCAAACATACAAAATAAAGCCAGAATATTAAGAGCAGCAAAGGAAAAAGGCCAAGTGACTTATAAAGGCAGACCCATCAGAATAACACCCGACTTCTCAGTGGAGACTCTGAAAGCCAGTAAGTCCTGGACAGACATAAGGCAGACACTAAGAGACCACGGATGCCAGCCCAGATTACTATACCCAGCATAACCTTTGATCACCATCAATGGAGTACACAAGGCCATCCAAGACAAAACCAGACTTAAACAATACCTGTCCAAAAATCCAGCCCTACAGAAAGCACTAGAAGGAAAACTGCAACGTAAGCAAATTAGATGCACCATCGAAAACACAGGCAATAGATAATGCCACAGCAGCAAGTCCCAAAGAAGGGAAATACACACACACACACACATAAACACACACACACACACACACACACACACACACACTACACTAGATGAAAACAGGAGCTAATAGCTAAATCTTTATCTTTTGATACCTGAACAGATATTCTTTTTATAATATCTAATTTCACTGTGTTTTTTCTAGTCATTTTAAAAGTTAAAAACAGTCACATCCCTCAGGTAACATAGGGGTCATGCTCTATGAGTGTTAAAAGAATAAAGTTGTGAATAAGCACAAAGGTTAAAATCCCCTCCTGAAGGAAAAAAAAATATTAATACTGAAAAGTCCCTATAGTTTCACTTCCCATTTTAACTCCTTTTGTATTTGCATCTGACCTTCACACTTCAATTCAACCAATGCTTCCTGAGCAGCAACTGTGTCTCAGGCAGTTTGTTTGCCTTGGAGAGGATATAAAGGATGAGTCCCTCTTCTGATCTAGAAGCTGAATTGTGGCAAGAGGTATATGAATGTATGGTCTCAATGACCTGTGAAGTGTAAGTCGCAGAAACACAGAAGGTTGTGAGCACCTGGAAAAGAAAGTAGGCTTTCTGGAGAAATCCCAGGCTCTTCTTTAAAGGATGCATAATAACATCATAATAAGGTTACTTCATCATAGTTATCAGGGAATTGCATTACAAAGAAATACACGAGGGTGGGCATGGTGGCACATGACTGACATGCATTTTGCTTCAATTTCCAGACCAGCTTGGTCAACGAAACCAGCTCCTATCTAAAAGGACAAGCTAATGAATTAGATCATGAAGACGTAGTATGTTGCAACATTATGCTTTTGAAGGTGAAGGCACTGGTGCCTTTAAATTGCACATGAAGAACGTAGATACAAATATATCTTATACTGTCACTGTCATAGGAATGAGTATCCATGTAAATGTATTAAGCAGGACCATGACATGGTCAGTTTGCCTTTTAGCAATAGTAACATGGCAAACGGCATATACTTGGATGGAGAAAGGTGTTTTATAAATGAGAAAATTCATACTTATTCATATCTCCAATCACATATATATTAATGTACATATATATATGATTATATATACATATATATGTACTGGCTTGTATTCTAATACTTGTACTTCTATTGTAAACACATCTTTCATGGTTCTAAATGATCCCCATAATCATGTTAGTGTCAGCATAATGTCTTGTTGTGCTGTATCATAATTACTAAATCAGTTTTCAATGATGAGTGTTTAGCTTACTTCTGTTCTTTCTCTATTAGATGAAGATTGTTTTCCTATACTGTCGGCTGCCCCTTTGCTCGGATCACGATGTCCTTTACAGAGGCATTTTAGCTTTGTGAGGTCCCATTTAATCCTGTTCCCCAGATTCTTGAGAGATTTGTTAAATACGAGCTTAGGGTCCTCCAACAGTGTCATAATCTGTACTATTTTCAACTCACCCCCTTTTTTCTCAAGGAGTACTAATGTTGGAATTTCCTTATGAAAAGCATGAATCTTGCTCCTGTGGACATGATACTGTGCTGGAGTTGTTTGTTCTCATTGTGCCTCATAGAATGGTAGATGACTACAGACACACTCTATCTAGACTTGAACAGAGCAGCTGCACACACACAGCTTGTAGGTTATCAGGTGGAGTAGGGTTCTGCCACCTTCCCCCCTTTATAGGTTCATCTTTCCTCATCCAATACTAAAGGTCTGTGGGATGGCCATCATCATCTGTGCATCTGTCAGCCCACCTTCTTAGATTTGGAATGTGACAAAGAACTGAAACATTCTGAGCTTTGCTTTATAAGGCTCAGCCACATCCTCTCCCTATAGTGTTGGACATGGGAAGACGGAAAGAATGATACAGGAAGAGCCAGGGTGAGACAGAATGTAACAGCCCTTAGTAAAGTGAAAGCCCACACAGGGTCCCTTCAGCCTGCATATCCTGATGCAGTGATGCGGGGGCTCACACTGCATTTGTTATTATGCCGTCTGATTTGAGCTATAGTAACTTAACATCTGCATTCCAGGGATTAGCTGCTGTCAGTAACGATGACTAAAATACTACGCTCACTGTGTAAGTGTGACTGCATTTCATTTTTGAACTCATCACTGAAGGCTATTTATTTATTTATTTTTTATGGTTGAGTGGTGACAAAACCACTAATTCTGTGCTGAGTGAATTAAGAAATTGTATAATAAGTGAAGAACACAGTCTATTTTATAAAACATTTATTTCCTAACAGAGAAGCTTGTATGTAAGTAGCAATCATTTTCACAAACACTTATGAACAAATAATTATTAAAATCAAGCACATTTATACTTATCGATCTTTATAATTATAAAAACTTAGCGAAATCTACAGCTACATAAATCTTCGTAAGTAGCAATGGAGTATAAAATCTGTTACTTTTGTCATTACTGTGAGAGAACATATGCTTGGAGGCCTGGGAAGATGGTTCCTTAGTCCACTGAGTATAAAAAGCTGGGCACAGTAGTGCATTTATATGAGCATGGTCAGACAGAGAAAGGAGGATCCTGGTGCTCTCTGTACAGCCACTCTGGCATCAATAACAGACCCTGAGTCAGAAAATAATGGGAAGAGTGCTTAAGGAAGATAACCCTGGGTCAAACTCTGGCCTCCACGTGCATACACAAGTACACTACATAAAATACATACACAGGCACATACATATACCACACACACAAATGTATAGGGAGTTCAGTTGAGAAAACTGGATAATTTGAAGATATTAAGCTATTTCTGGTCCCTTATAGGGAATATGCAATTTTTTAATTGAAAAAAAAATTTTATACAGTATATTTTGTATCATGTTTCCCCTCCCCCAATTCTTTCCAAATTTTCCTCACCTCTCTACCCACTCAGATTAGTGCTCTCTCTCTCTCTTTCCCCACTTTCTCCCTCCCTGCCTCCATCCCTCCTTCCAAACAAGCCAACAAACAAACCCAATAATCCTTCAAATGATAATAATTAGAAAGACTTTGAATGTGGTAGGCTGATACTCAGCTATTTCTTAATGGAATTCTGGTAGAACTTTTAATTTCTGAAGAAGATAAAGCTCTCTGTTACCTTTATTTACAGGAAGTAATGCACCATTTTCTTAGAGAAAAATCTGTATTTCAGACCAACCTTCTCTTTTCTAATTAGCCTCGGTATAATGTAACATTATTGCAATACTTTTTTTTTTATTTTGAAGTTTATTGAACCCTCTGTAACCAGTAAAAGTCATGAAATTACCTGAGAAAATATGATTTTTTACCCTTATTAAGGAGGTATGTGTCCACACACACACCCATGCAATAGACCATGTAATTTAGTAGTTTTCCAGACAGACAACTAAAATGTCTTTGAAAACAACAACTCCATTTTCTGAACACACTCAGGCTGCTGCACAGGAAACATGTGGACATACACAGACGTCAATCCTAGAAATAGCTACTAAGTCGCTAATTTGTTATTGAGTAAATCAAAAGCTTGGAAATAAAACAAGTGCTCCTCTTGACTGATATTTAAAAATGAAATTGCTCCCCAGGCATCCCTTCAGGAAGCATTGTCTATGTACTTCTATGTGAAAATTAATCTGTCAATGTCTTGATCGATTTAAGCCTTTATTCACAATAATGAGGAAACACGATACTGAAAATGAGCTTTCTACAGAAGCACAGCTACTTGCACATAGTAGAAAAATTGTTGGTAGGAAATAGGAAGCTGAAAGCATTTGGGAGAATGTAGTTTCTAGAGTGCTCTTTAGTAAGAAGAGGCTACAATTTCCAATCATTTTGTTCCCTTTTGCCCACATCCTCCTCTGCTGTTTCTGTGTAGCCAGCTATTCGTGTCTGCAGGGTGGGTCACCCTGGAACAGCACCTTTTCCTTGAAGGAGACTCAGACCCTCATGGAGTAATCCTTGTTTCTCAGTTCTTCTCTTAGTCTTTGTGAATTTATCACACCCCCTAGGTTGTTTGCTTTGCTTTGTTTCCTTTGTTTGTTTTTGATTATTCCATGTACAGTATAACTTTGAGAAAGTGATGTTCTAGAACCCTCTGTGAGACATTCAAAATGGTGGGAGTAACAAGAATTCTGACTAATCTGTAGTAAGTGACCAAAAGGGCCTTGTTGGCTGGCTAGCTTGTCCTCAGGACAGTGTACCAGTTGTTCCTCATCCTGTCCATTCAGAGAGAGCCACAAGAGGTCCATGGGTGTTCATTTTCCTTATTCATCATGACAAAAGGATGAGTATTAGATGAGACACATTTGCTTACAGTTACGTATACTTCCTCATAAATAGGATGGAGGTTTAATTTGGGATTTGCTAGGCTTTAAGTATTCTGACTTCAGAAACAGATCTATGCTTTAAATTATGTTCCTAAGAAACATTTGCATTTGTTATTTTTCTCAGCCTCCCTAGTCTTCCTAATAGAATTCCTAACTCAGTTCCCTGTGCTGATCCATTAGCATCACCAAACTCCCATTTACAGATACTGTCTAGGAGCTTTGACAGTAATAGAATTAGTGTAAAAATTACTACTTTACAAGTAAGATTTGGGTATGTGTGTATATGTTTGATAGTAAATTAGAAAAATGTTGATATATATATATCAACATATTATATATATATATATATATATAACAACATATTATAAATATGTAAAGAATAGCAAACTGAATAGTATGTGGTTAGTTTGGGTAGATGAAGTAGGAAACTGTGACTACAAATGTTAGATTTGTCTTAATGGATTATCTATATTAAAACCTAGTCATCACCTCTGCCTTCCTCTCTTCCTCCTTATTTTTGTGGTATGAGCACCTGCATGCACATGCATGTACACACAGAGATTCATGGGCATAAATAAATAAGCTAGTAAAAATAAACCTGCTGGGGATATTGTTCTGTATGCTGTGAATATGTGTGTTGCTCTGATTGGTTGATAAGTAAAATGCTGATTGGCCATTAGCCAGGTAGGAAGTATAAGTGGGATAAGCAGACAAGGAGAATTCTGGGAAGAAAGAGCAAAGTCAGGAGTCACCAGCCAGAGACAGAGGAAGCAAGATGTGAAGGCAGAACTGAAAAAAAGTACCAAGCCACATGGCTAAATATAGATAAGAATTATGGGTTAATTTAAGTATAAGAGCTAGTCAGTAATAAGCCTCAGCAAATGGCCAAGAAGTAATAATTAATATTAAGCCTCTGTGTGATTATTTTATAAAAGCTGTGGGACTGTAGGTGAGAGATTTGTCCCGACCACGGGCCAGGCTGGGACACAGGAAATCTTTCAACTACATAAACCTTTCTTAAAAGCTTAGTCCTTTTTTTTGAGCTGAGGATCAAACCCAGGGCCTTGTGTTTGCTAGGCAAGTGCTCTACCACTGAGCTAAATCCCCAACCCAAAAGCTTAGTCTTACTAATAGAAAAATGTAGCTAGAGTTTTCCTGCCTGGCCCACAGTCAGGACAAATCTCTCTCACCCACCAGGCCCATAGATGCTCAGACCCAACCAAGTAAACACACAGAAACTTACATTGCTTACAAACTGTGTGGCCGTGGCAGGATTCTTGTTATCTAGTTCTTATATCTTAAATTAACCCATTTTTGTTAGTCTATAATTTGCCATGTGGCTCGTGGCTTACCAGTACCTTACATCTCGCTTGTCATGGCGGTGGCTGGCAGTGTCTCTCCACCCCAGCCTTCCACCTCCCAGAATTCTCTTCTCCCTTGTCCCGCCTATACTTCCTGCCTAGCTACTGGCCAAACAGCATTTTATTTATACAGAGTGATATCCACAGCCCTTCCCCTTTTCTTTTTTTTAGGAAGGTTTTAACTTTTACATAGTAAAATTACATATAACAAAACAATTATCAAGCAAGAATTACAGTTACAATATAAAGAAGATATCCTATCTTATATTTGTGAGTCTAAGGTTTTATATCTAACTTATCTTTTATCATAACTGAGAAAATTATAACTATCTAGTCTTTAACCACATCAAAGACCTCAGAAGGATATAATATTATCTGAGAACCGGGAGAAGGAAGCAAGCAATTTTCAAGAATCTTGCAGAGTAGACAGAGACAGCTAGCTGGCAGCCTGGACAGTCACTTAATGTTCCTTTGTAAAGTTGGGGCAACTGTCTTCAGCCCACAGGGCTAGCGTTTCTTGGTCACTTTTCTTAGTATCCTGTAGAATGTCTGGCAGTTTCCTCTGCGAAGCAGGAACCTGAAGGACTATTTTGTCACCTTTATATGGGTCCTGCATGTCCAGTTGATCAAGCATTCCAGGCAAGAACAGTTTCTTGCCCAAATGACTATTCTTGCCAAGGTGAAGATAAACTCCATATGAAGTATCTTTGATGCCCATCCTCCTCTCTGAAGTAAATTGGTGCTGCCAGGAGCAGACATGTCTCACTGTCCAGAAAGTCTAAATTTTTAAAAATATTTTAAATGCCATATTTTGTAGGTCTTTGAAGTATTTGAAGATTATCTATCTATCTGAAATATCTCTATGTATACCTAAAAGACTTAACTAACATGGCTACAAGTATGATAATCATAGATGACTAATTATTAATCTATTTTTAATTATCCATTACAATTTTAAATGAGCTGTACAAACATAATACCTTAAACATGAGTAGAAATACACACACAGTGTAACAAAATTAACTTTAAGTTTGTATCAATAGACTAAAATCTATACCAATGTAAAACATTTTAAACAAGTTGTTGCTCTTTAAAAGTAACTTCATTAATCTACGCTTTCATCGTATTATATCTATATCATATCCCCTTTTCTTCTTTAGAAAGAGATCGAATTTATAATCAACCTGATTTAAACCACTTTGGGTCTGGAGCCATGTGTGCCATTAACTATCAGAAGCATTTCTATCAAAGCAGTGCATGGCCCAGTAAAGTGCAGCTTGTACACTCCTCATTCCCGCCACACTGCAGGTCAGGCGCACACGCCAGGAACCTGCCATAGTAGCTCAAACTGGCAGGCTACCGCTAGCTAACTTGAGAGAGACAACTAGGAAGCTGTCTTTAGCTCCGTTTTAGAATTTTTGTTTTGTTTTGTTTTGTTTTATGTTTTATGTTTTAGGTGGAAACTCTTGCCCCACATTGGGCGCCACTTGTAGCTAGAGTTTTCCTGCCTGGCCCATAGTCAGGACAAATCTCTCTCACCCGCAAGGCCCATAGATGCTCAGACCCAACCAAGTAAACACACAGAAACTTATATTGTTTACAAACTGTATGGCTGGGGCAGGATTCTTGTTATCTAGTTCTTATATCTTAAATTAACCCATTTTTTTTAGTCTATAAGTTGCCACGTGGCTCCTAGCTTACCAGTACATCTTGCTTGTCTTGGTATTGGCTGGCAGTATCTCTCCACCCCAGCCTTCCGTCTCCCAGAATTCTCTTCTCTGCTTGTCCTGCCTATACTTTCTGTCTGGCTACTGGCCAAACAGCATTTTATTTATACAGAGCGATATCCACAGCAGAAAAGTAACATATTTCTTCTCTTTTCTTTTGCTTTAATCCATATACGCTTAATTGTGGTGAATAGTCACATTTTTCTTCTGTGCTCTTTATTAGACAGTCAGAAAACAAAATTTAAGAAAGTCAACTCTTGGGTAGTGGTCTTTCACACATTTAAGAAAGTAAGAATTAAGATTTGGGGTGGGTTTTAGAACTGAAGGAAGATACAAAAGTCATCAGAAATATATCAGAATGAAATGAACAAGGGTGGATTGGGTATGGCTGTGCATGCCTGTGATTGCAGCACTTGGGAAGCTGTGACAGAACAATCCTTGAGTTCCGGGTCAACCAGGGCTAAAAGGTCCATGTCAAAGAGTCAGTTATCAGGCAAGAAAGCAGGACTAGGTGCCCTTGCCATTTTACTTAACTTCTCTTCTCAGCAACTTCAACTGAAACTGCATGTAGTTTCAGTTTTAACTTCGCATAACCTATCCCCTCCCCTTGTTGCCTCTCTCCTGGACTAAGCTGGCTGTTTGAACAGAACAACTCCAGTGGCCTGTGTCCTAGTTAGGTCATGTCCACTGTGATCCCTAGTGTGGCTCAGCACATTGCCCCACCCAAAGATCAGTTAAAAAGTCACTGGAGTATTAAAGAAAACCTATGGATTTTTTATTTTTAAAAAAGGTATATTTTATCAGTTTTAATTATATATATATATGTGTGTGTGTGTGTGTGTGTGTGTGTGTGTGTGTGTGTGTGTGTGTTTGTCTGTGTGGGGGAATGTATTGTATACATGAACTCAGGGGTCCTCAGAGACTGAATACATCAGTTCCCCTGGAGCTAGAGTTACAGGTGGCCATGCGATGACCAACATAGACTCATTGACCAACATAGGCTCCAGGAACTGAACTGAGGTCCTCTGCAGGAGTGGTATGTGCTCTTAACCTCTGAGCAATGTCTCCACCCTGTCTCTGTGGCCCTTTTAATTTCCATCACCTTACTGGACATTCATGATGAGCAGCTTATTTGGACACCCTCAGGTTACCTACTACTTCTGAGGTATCATAGAATGCTGGGTATTCAATTATTAAATATCTAACATGCAGAGCTGATCTTGACTGGAGAATGTATTGGCGGTGAAGCTAGATCTATGTGTTCCATACCTTCCCACTTGGCTTGTGTGGGACTACCACACCTGCTACTGCAGCTGGTATAGTACAGACAGGCACATCTGATTCTGGCCTTGGCCAGTGACATTGCATAATATATGTGAAAATTCTGATTGTTGACCAAGAACATTGAAACTCTCTAAACATACAAAATAGGTCAAGTTTCAAAGAGTCATTGAGAATAAAAGTATTCTTGCTCTCTGTATTGAGATATATTAAAAGAGACATGGGTTCCATTCATCAAGAAATAAAATATAGGCAGTTAATTTTTCCCAACATCATAGAACATGTTTTTCTCATCTTAATCTCTAAACATGTATCCTGTATTGAATAGAACAAATAATTTCTGAGTTTACAGTCAGACATGACTTATTCATAGATGAACTTCGAGAGAAAACATGACATACTTATCTGACTTTGGATTATTTTGCTCAAGATGATCTCTGGTCCTATCCATTATTCCTGGAAATCACATAATTCCATTTTTATTTATGTCTGAATAACATTTGATTGTGTGTGTATGCATGTATGTGTGCACACATGCCTGTGTGTGTGTGTTTCTCCATTACTCATCTCTTGACAGATATCTAAGATGATTCCATGTCTTACTATTATGAATATTGTAGCATTAAACACAGATGTGTCTCTGTGATTTTTACTCTTTTGAGTAGAAATCCAAGAATGATCTAGCTGGATTATATGGTAGTTCTGTTTTTCATTTTCTAAGGAACTTCCATATTGATTAACACGGTAGCTAGACCAATTTAATTTTTTTTTCCATTTCAAAATATTTCTTGAGAAGCATATTTGGTAAGTATAATACATGAGACATGTGACAACTGCCTTCAAGTAGAAACTAGTTTTTTTTTTTTTTTAATGATAGCCATTCTGACTAGAATGAGAAGAAATTTCAATGTAAGTGTGTATGTGCATGTTTGCACATGTGCAAATGAAGACCTATATGCTTATAGAGGCCAGAAGACAAACTCAGGTGGCCTAGATGGCAACAAATGGGCCAGTGTCTCTTACTGGCCTGTCTCTGGCTCCCAAGCTCTAAGAGCAGAAGTAGATTCTTAGGATGGAAATCTTTTCCACACATTTGCAAGACAAACAACCTATCATCTGAGCTGCTGAGCCAGCTTCCCAGTCCTCCCCGTAACTTTATTTGCGTTTCCTTCATGGCTAAAAGTATAAAGCATTTCTTTAATGCATTTATTGGCCATTTGTCCTTCCTTTAAGAACTCCCTGTTCAGTTCATTTGTTCATTCATTGATTGGATTACTTGTGTTTTAGGTATTTAATTTTACATATCCTGGATATTAATTCCTGGTCAAATGAATAGTTGGCATAAGTTTTCTTCCATTTGGTAGGCTACCTGTTCACTCTGGTATTTGTTTTCTTTTCTGTGTGGAAGATTTTTAATTTGATAACAATCTCATTTGTCAACTCCTGCTGTTATTATCTGAGCTTTCGCCTCTTATTCTGAAAGTTGCTGCCTATCCCTATATA
Organism: Onychomys torridus; assembly: GCF_903995425.1. Taxonomy (NCBI): domain Eukaryota; kingdom Metazoa; phylum Chordata; class Mammalia; order Rodentia; family Cricetidae; genus Onychomys; species Onychomys torridus. The sequence continues at coordinate 102,161,486 of NC_050448.1, forward strand.
TGAAAGTGCTTTTCCTACTAGATTCAGAGTTTCAGGTTTAACATTAAGGCCTTTGATCCATTTTGTCTGAGCTGATTTCTGTGCTGTTTAAGAGGTAAAGATTTCACCTTTCCAATCTACTGCAGAGGCTTTCTCTTGTCTAATGTATGGCTTGGTGCTTTCATCAACAGAACACAGCAGCTGTGTGGGCTTCTTTCTGAGCACTCTATTTTTTCAATGATCTACTACGTGCTTTTATTTGTGCTAGTACCCTGATGTTTTGTCACTATGGCTTTGTAGCATAATTTGAAGTCTGGTATTATGATACTTCCAACATTTCTCAGTTATTTTTTTTTTCTATTTGAGGTCATCTGAGGTTCTTTGTGAATGTTAGGATTGTTTTATCTCCTGCTGGGAAGAGTTTTATTGAAATTCTGATGGGGATTGAATTTAATACGTAGATAACTTTGGGTAAGGTAACTATTTTCACAATGTTAATTCCTCTAATCCACAAACATGGTATGCCTTTCCATCTTCTAGTGTCATCTTCAGTGGCTTTCTTAAGTGATTGGTAGTTTTCAGGGTAGAAATCTTCCATCTCTTTGATTAGATTTATTTCTATATAAGTTTGGAATGTTTGTTGTTGGTTGCTGATTTAATCGTCTTTTCAGAGAGTAAGGCTATCATGAATGGGATGTTTTCCTGATTTAATTCTCACCATATTCATTATTGGTATACAGACAAGTACTGATTTCTGTCCATTGTATTTTGTTTTTGTTTTTTTTAATTCTGCAACTTTCAGTAAATGTTTATTAAGTCACCTCTGAAGGCTAGCCAGCCACTATGTACAATGCTGAACATACACTGTCTCCTTTGCATGCTCTGCCAAAAAGAGTCTTATTCCAGTGGTTGGCTGGATTTAGTTAGCATCTTAGGTATTACCTTCCCCATTGAATCTCCTCAGACTTTGCTCCCTTTGCTCAATGGTTCTTTGGAAGTCTCGGGGGGGGGGTGCGTTGAGGTAACTGGGATTAGGTGGGATTAACACATTGGTTACTTATACAACACATGATACTGCTGGCACTCAGCATGGGGAATGGGCTACATTAGGGACAGATGCATGGAATAAACTTTCATCAGCTTTAGTCTGACCAGTGATTGTTCTCCAACTTTCACTTGCAATCCAATGAGCTGACCTCAGTCAGAAGGTTAAAAGTTATTGAGTGCTCTTAACATAAAGATTCTACCTAGTCTTTCAAAGGATCCTGTGCACTTCCAGAGATTACCTCCTCTCCAAGTTCCACCCAAGGGAGAAACAAACAAAAGAAAACAAATCCCCCTTTTGGCAGTGTTTTTAGAAAAGGCCTTACTGTTCATTACTTGGTTTTGTGTGTGTGTGTGTGTGTGTGTGTGTGTGTGTGTGTGTGTGTGTGTGTGTTTTGTTTTTGTTTTTGTTTTTTCATTTTTTAAAGTATAAGCAGTCTCATAGCTACCTCACAGAGTCGTTTTGCCATTTGGAGAGACCCAGGCAACACTTTGTCCAGGTAGCTGGGTGGCTTGAACAACAAACATTTACCTCAGATGTTTCTGCAGACAGGAAGTACGAGGTCAGGGGCTAACCTGAACTGACTGTGACCCCAGCTCCTTTCACCTTGCATGTGGTTGACTTCTGATTACATCCTCTTAGGCTGAGGAGGAGGGAGAGGGAGAGAGCCCTGTAATGCCTTTTAAAGGATTCTACCCTGTTGACCTGAATGAATGAATGAATGTGGTCACATAAGGGATTTGGATTTCTCCACACACAAGGGAAAAGATATTTAACCCACCGCACACAGGGAAGTACCGGTGACTATCCGCTTTAACTGCTCAACAATGGAGATGGCAGTATGCTGGGTGTCATGCAGACAGATGAATGTGTCATAGTCACAGCTTCTGTGCTCACACCTCTGCAGTAGTCACTTAGATGAAACAACACCAGACCCCAAAGTGCAAGGGGAAGAAGACTAAACCAGTAAACACAGCTGGTTTGTGGTAATTGTTTGTCTCTCAGTTAGAGGACTCATCTTTGCAGTCAGTCTTGAATTTCAGGTTGGTTGGCCAGAACTCAAGGGGTTCACTCTGCAGCTTTGCATTTAACGTGACTTAACTTCTTATGTTTGGTGAGGATTCTGGCCTTGCTTTTAACATGATGCCTATTCCCTGTGCATAGCTACACCCTGACGTTGCTTCCAGTTTTCCAACTCTAGCCCAAGACTCCTGGATTTCCCTCTACCACACTGGGAACAAGTTTTGATCTCCAAGTCTGCCCTTTTGGTCACTGTGGCATTACTTTATCTTGTGGAACCCCATCTTGAACTGCTCTAGCTGCCTAACCTCGTTGTCAGAGCTATATTATTCATGAAATTTTATAAATATTTCACTCAAGATGAAATCACTTTCGATCATTTCTAGGTAAATATATAGACTAGAAGCAAAAGAAAAATTAATTCTGAAGAGTAATACAGCATGAACCAGAATCACTATAAATAATACAAATAGCAAATATTTATCTATTTTATACTCAGAACCTCCTATTTTTTGAGTAGTAAATTATCCTTTTTCCCTGTAAGTATTAATATTTTTAAGATTTATAAACAGCAATTAATGCTTCAAACCTGTAATTGATATGCTTCAGATCATAGCAGAACTCTGGCACTATTTTATCCACAAATGTTTAATTGGTTAATTAATCTAACAGTTTATTCATGAAACAGAATTAATTTGTGGCATTATGAAATTTTACATGTCTCCCTAAAATTTTTCAAAACTGCAATAGCTTAATTTTGTGCTCCATTGAACAATAATGTGAGAATGACAACAGTTTTTTATTAGGACAGTATATTTTGCTGTAACTTCCTTTTTTTTTACATTTGTAGACATTTGTCATGCATGATGCTGAAAGGATGATGTGGTTTCATTTACAGGAAACTATTTTATAAAGTAGTATAAAGAATAAGCATGGAAAGATCAAAAAGAATGTTATCAGAGACAAGCTAACTCTACAAGCTAAACTCAACATGAAAAGTGCACCATCTGGCAAAGGATGGAATAATAGTGGAATGCATGCATAACATGTGCAGGGTGCTGAGTCTGTATCCCAACACCCCTCAAAAACACTCTTCAGTTCTTACACTCTTCACCTAAGATGACCAGAGTGTAAGCTCCTCTGACTCTTTAATACAGATCCCTTAATAAATAAAAACCTTTGCAGGAAATAGGCAACCTTTAGTGCATGATGATGCCATACCCCATTTCCTAAGCCCATGTAAAGGATTGACTTAGAGTAAATGGCACACAAAGTATAATCTTCTCAGTTAGTTAATTTGATTATTGTTCAAACAGTTACTAAGTAAGCAGGCATTTTGTGTCCATGCTGGGGGGGGGGGGTGTACTAATGTAACAAATACTGGCAAGATTTTATTAACAGAAACAAGCTTTTTCAATTTTTTTTGTGCTTTTTGTCTTTTCTCTTTTTCTTTTTGAACCTAGGGCTCCACACATGCTGAGCATGTGTCTTACCACTGAGCTATAATACCAGCTCCTAGATTTTCTAATGAGTGTTTAGATTGTTGATTGTTGCAACTTTAACAATCAAGTTGTAAGCATAGACAGAAAAAAATATAAATAAAAGCATAATTCTATCACCCTTGATCATAATGAAGGAAGAAACCCCACCAAAGCTTTAATTTACAATAGTAAAAGATTTGCAAGAAGTGCTTTTGTGGAAAAAAAAAAAAAAAGAAATGCTTTTGTGTGTTATCATTTTATATTAATTTTATCTAGGGCACATTTATAATTGCATTATTATACTTTCTAGTAGACAGAAAAATAAGTGTGTTAATGAATTATATTACATATACCATGGTTCTCAAGGAGAAAAAAAACTTAGAAATTTACATAATTGTTTTCAGTATACTTTTATGTGAAAATAGTGATTGGAAAAAAAATGGCACTCACACTGCAGGACCTTGAAGAATTCAGAATGTAGTGAAGAGGAGAGAAAGTTACACAAGTGTTCAGATATGCATACAGATTTACTGCCCAGTCTGTAGAGTATGAGAGCTGCTATCTGGACGGTACAGTCCTTCCATGATGTCCTGGAACATGAGAAGCCAAGCAGGCAATGGAGAGAACAATAGGAAGGTATTATTAGGGTCTAAGATCATACACAAGACTTTATGCCATGAGGTGATGCCTTTCCAAAGGTTGTGGGCATGTGATTGGCAGTGTCTACTGGGAAGACTGTGCTGGACAGTGGCTGAGAGCTTTGCTATGCAGTGTGTGATCTACTCTGTGCGGGATGCTCTGTAGTTACTGGCTTCCATTTTATCAAGAATAAACCTGACTACCTCAATTGTGAAGCTTCATAAGCTAGCCTAAGGCTTTTTATGCTGAGTGATACACTGTATAAAGACACTAACTCAGCAGATATTAGTTACGACAAGGAACCCCAAAGCTGAAACACAAACACAGCATAATGGAAGAAGGAGTCAGGCATAAATATTATGAGAAGACCTACCTCACCAATAGCAAAGGAATTCATATTGACGCAATATAACAGTGTTTTTACTAGATAGCTAGTTTTACTAATTGTAGCAAATACTAGGAATGATTTAACCTGTGGGCATCTTCCCAATTTGGGAGTAAACCATTTTGGAAGGCAGCTTGCCTTGTCTTCTCCCCACAATTTTAATGTGTGCTCTTTGACCTGGAAATTTTACTGGTAAGAATTTTTCCTCTAGAATTAGCCTACAAAATGCAAATATGTATGTGCACACATACACAAATGTAATAATATTTGATGTATTAAACAAGGGAAACTTTCAAATATTAAGAAATGCCCCTGATTTAACATAATATGATAAATTATTTATCAATGTTATATGGTCCTACACTTATTAGAAAATTATTTCTTTGTGTACCTTTCCAAAGGAAAAAAATACATGTTAATGATAAACACAAAAAAAACTAATGAGATACACAGTTACAGCCTTCAGAGTTTCTTTTAAACTACTTAGTCAGCATTCATGTATATATTTTTTTGTTCATAAAATGTTGCTAAGGTATGCCATGTATTTTTGTCAGACCTCAATCAATATCTATAAAACTAAAATGAAGACTTTCTTAGAAGCCATTTTATGTAGAAGAGTTTGTTGTATATATTTACAGAAAATTTGTGACCTCTGGATCCATTGGTAACACAAATTTGAGTGCTTAGATACTAAGTGGAATAATGTTTTAAAATAGTTTGATTTAACGTATTACTGAAAAATAGTACAAGGAAAAGAAGTCGGTGTGAACATTATAAACTTACTGATGCCTAGTTCTTTTCTTCCTATTTTTTAAACCATGTTTCTCTTGTTTCCACAGAGTTACTGGAGGTGAACTCTTTGAAGACATAGTGGCAAGAGAATATTATAGCGAAGCTGATGCCAGGTAGGTGGCTTGCCCTGAGCAAGATAAAGACTGACCACTCCATCTCTGACACTTGTTCTGTATACATATGTATAGATTTAAGTATATCATGACCAGCCATTTTGAGACTCTCATATTACCGCTCTGGATTCTCTTTATGATGAGTCCTTCATCACAGAAGTTTCTCTCCTCTAAAGATTTCTGGGATGACTTTTAGAAAAAGGAAAAAGTATAAAATATAAAATCTTATCTTTAATCAACTTCCCCTTGAGCTTCTGTGTTATGAGGCCTAATAGCCCCAGTGGCTGTTGCCTACTAGTGGGACAGAGTACTTCTGTCACCACGGGAAGTTCCATAGTACAACACACTTCTAGTCAGCAAAGAGAAACAGACCGCAGAAGGCCTCAGTGGCTCCTTTAGAGTGTTAATATTAGCATGTAACACTCTGGACATTTCATTAAAGCCTTTGAAATGCTGATGTGAAAAGCATTTGTTTTTCTATTTCTGAGAGTTCACAAGTAACTTCCTGATTTTATTAATTAGCAAAAATTTTCATGGAAATTTTATAAAGAGCCAGCATTTTGTCCCATTTTAAGTTCCTACACCACTCAAAGACATTTTGGGGAGTAAAATTGCATTCATCTACTTACATAGACCTGTTTAGACTTGATGATGTTAATTTTCCTTCTTGAAAAACCTGATGAAGAGCAATTAACTCACCATAACATAATTGATGCTATGAAAGTTAAATCATTGGCCATCTGTCCCATCCCGACTGCTTCCCAGGTTTCCCAAAATTGTAGCAGTATAGGGACCCTCAGTGACACTCAGCTGATGTTGAGATTCCTCATACCTCCAAAGAAGCACATGACATGTAAAAGCTCACCTTTTACGTAAGTTATGGTGCCTGCCTGTAACCCCAGCCCTTTGGAGATAGAGGCCAGAAGGTCAAGAACTCCAGGCCAGCCTGTGCTACATAGTTGAAACACTGTCTTACCATAAAATGGAAATAAATACATTATTTTCCAAAAATCTCAGCTTTCAATTTCTGATTTTTCTTGGTTTTATACCACTACATTTTCTTGGCTTAATACTAATGTTTATGGTATTCTGTACATCTGACTGTACATGACTATACTTTAATTTGTAGTGTATGTTTTGCTATCAAAGTCAAGTAGAAAGTTGTTTGATCTTTGCTACATTGAGTAAATACTTAGCAGCTCAATGTATTCAAATACTCACATTTGTCCCCAGAAAATGGACCTAGAACAGTTCTAGAATAACTATTTGCCAAAAAGGACCAGTAATTTCAATTAAAGAATCAATTAAGAAGGGGAGTTTGGGGCTGAAGAAACAGTTTAACAGTTAAGAGCTCATGTTGCCCTTGCAGAAGTCTGTCCCTGGTTGGGTTCTCAGAACCCACATGGTGGCCAACAAACACCTCTAACTCCAATTACAAAGATTTGATGCCTTCTTCTGGCATCTATGGGCACCAAGCACACATGTGCACATGCAGACAAACACTTATACACATAAAATAAATAAATCTAAAAAGTAAAAAGACTTTTAAAGGAAATTTTACCTACTTTGCCTTTCTAAGTTATGATAAACATGTTCTGTTTGAAAACTTGTGGTTGAAGTGAGTACTCGAGACTATTTTAACTATTGGCAAGCAGTAACAGATAACAGGACAAACCCATAGGTTGAGTCGTTTCATATGTATGTCTGCATTAGTTGGGGGATTAATTATAGAATAGTTTTTAGGATAGAGATCCCACAAGAAATCAAGAATAATTCTATTCCTATATATAATAAGCATCAAGAATCTATCTCCTCACATTTTTAAACTTTGTTTTCTCACTAGCCCCCAAGAACTCTGGCATGAAATCCATTCTTAATAATAAAGAGTAGTGAAATTAATTTAACATGAATCACTGCTTCTTAATTTTGGCCATAAGCCAAATAAGCTATTTTTGTGTTTAGATAAAACAGAAATGTTCCACAAAGACTGTGTGGAATTCACATTGTGATAAAAGAACCACACAGTTAAACACTTATGAGTAATTATCAAGCAATCCATGTAGTTGACACCTCCAGTTTGAGTCTGTCCTAGTGGCAGTATCATTCGATTTGGTACCAAAAAATCAGTGATCATGGGTGCTTTGATATATGTATTGTTAAAAATTAGGCCGGGCGGTGGTGGCTGCACACGCCTTTAATCCCAGCACTTGGAAGGTAGAGGCAGGTGGATCTCTGTGAGTTCAAGGCCAGCCTGAGCTACAGAGTGAGTTCCAGGAAAGGCACAAAGCTACACAGAGAAACCCTGTCTCGAAAAACAAACAAACAAAAAAATTAGACAGTGCTTGCTTTTTTTTTTTCAGTTCCTGTAGAGTATCATTATGTTACACACCAAGTAACTGAAAATGTTCTTATCAGGTTGTGCACTTTTTCCTTGATTCAGCCAATGCCCTTTTGTTTGTGTTTGTGTTTGACCTGCACAGTGAAGGTGTGCAAGACTTGTCAGTATGGTGTGTTCTGTGTTATTGGGTGTCAGGTGGCACCTTATTGGGGTCTTGCAGCTCTCAGTCAAAAAATTTCTTATGTCTGATTTAACTGATTTGATACCAGTAAGCTTCTAATAAGGATAGCATCAATGGTACATCTTAACATGGTGATAAGTAAAACTGCCTTCACTAAAGGGTATAGAAATAATTACCAGTCTCCAGGGGATCTTAAACCTATTTGCAAACTCCTTAGCCCTTCCCCCTGAGTCTTCTTACTGTGTGAGAGGTTTGTCCTGGCTCTTCTCTGGATCCCCCTATCCTCTTGGAGCTTGAATTCATTTTCTTATTCCTGTGTTATTCAGGAAGCACCCCTTCTAAGCACTGGTTCATGTGTCCTTCCCTTTTTTTTAAAATCCCTGTTTCACCTACCACTTCATCTGTGTTGACCCTCTTGTTTCAACATGTTTAATTGTGACCTCAGATCTTAAACAGTTTAGATTGTGTATGACAAACATGTGGAAATTTTATGTCTCTGGATAATCTTCCCAGGACAGTTTGGAAACTAAACATCAAATTTTCTGCCTAACTGTGGAGATCCTGACATCTATAACAGATGACTTAATCTGTAGACTAGCAAGAAGAAACACAGCTTAAATTGTTTTGTCTGAATATGTCACAAATTATATGTTGGATATCATTTTACTAAAAATCAGAATTAGCTTTATTCAACATAAAAAGCTAAGTGTAAAGCTAAGAAAAGTGTGAATAAATATAATTTCATTTGTTTGTTTTGTTTTGTTTGAACCTTCATTTTATTTTGTACCAATGTGATTATGTGCCTTTAAAATGTTCTCCCTTCCATTCTGCCCTTGTATCTTTGCAGTCATTGTATACAACAGATTCTAGAGAGTGTAAATCATTGTCACCTAAATGGCATAGTTCACAGGGACCTGAAGGTCAGTATATGGAGTCCGTAAATCTGCATAAATGAAATTTCTTTGGTTTTGTTTTGTTTTTCTGGGGAAAGTGCAGAGGTGGGGGTATTGAGCATGGTGTCTCCAGTGCCTTTCCGGACTTTTTCTTGACATGAATAATGAGATGACAATGCATGATGCCTCTTCAGACTGCTCACCTACAGGCTAAATATACATCATAGCAGGAAGGGAAGAGCAGCGCCAATACAACCTGCTACGTTTCCAAGCAATAAGTTACCAGAGTTGGTTTGAGGGCACGCTTTCCTGAACTGTCCACCATTGACCTAGAATGAACTTGGCCTATGATGTATGTCTGCCTGTAGATTTACACACCACTTCTGTTCTGAGACCATGGGTTGCTGAAGCAGGACAACTGGCTACACATTGCTCACTTGAGCCTGATGAACCCTAGGCGAGGGGTAACAATTGCCAACTAGTCTACAGCACAAGATGCCACGACTGTCAAAAATCCATTGTGTGTCCTCATTTAAACCTAATGGTGCCTTGTGTGCTAACAGGACAACTTTTAGAATGATACTATAAAAATGGGAAAGAGTTTGTGTGTGTGTGTGTAATAGAAGCAGAGCACAACAACTACAAGATTATATTTGTGTTCCAGTTCATTTCCTGGAAGAATTTATAACCAGGAAATGAGCTCCAGAACAAAATGAGATATTGTCCAAACGGATCTTTTTAGAACAAGTTAATACACATCATGGCTCACAGCTGGCAATATCCTGATTGTTCCGTGGTAGTAGTCACTCTTTTTGAGCAATGTGTTACTATGACTGAAGGAGGTCAATTCAACACTAGTTGTCCTCTCCCTTTGCTCTTTAACCCGGTCTCTCTGAGGGTATACAGACAGTGAGTGTAAGCTTGGAACTAACACACGCCCCCTGGTGTTTGCATGCAGTCATTGCATTCAGCAGATCCTGGAGGCTGTGCTACACTGCCATCAGATGGGCGTAGTCCATCGGGACCTGAAGGTGAGTAATGCTGTTGGAGAAGATAAAGGAAGAACCACACAGTTCCTAAAGACTGTTCAGCTGCAGTTATACCAGGAAAGGCAAAAATTCAAGTAATACAGCTATGTATCCATGTGCTTCCCCTAATCACAGCCTCTCATTTCATCTCCTAACATATACCTGAGACAGACAAATCCCTATCTTTCAGAGAGAAAGTTTTCTAACATTAACAATAAATAATTTGCTTTATGTCCATACTCCAAGGAATGGGCATATAGTTTAAGATGACTTTAAAATTTATGATGTTTTCCTTTGCTGTAAACTAGTTCTGTAGACATTGATGAAACATGATAGTTTACATTAATACTATATACCTATATTATATAAATAATTTTCAGAATTATAAAAGTAGGTTTAGCTCCAGCGATTGAGTGCCATTTTGAACTCTAAACTCTTTCCCCTACCAGTAATTCTTGGAATTCTAGGACTGTAGGCTTCTTGCTTCTTTTATTTGTATTTCTAGGGGCCCAGATATTATGATCTATGAAAAAGATTATATCAGATCAAGCATATAAAACACATATATTTTCTATGGGGGCCCACTAATAGTTGTCAGAGTTTACTCAGTTCCTGTTATCACCCAGAACAAGGAGTTTTCAGATCATTTGGAATGAGATAGTTTAGGGGACTCCCATTCATTTCCTGATTCCCACCTGTCATCATTCTAGCTTCACTTGTATTTCTGAGAAACAGAGAAACCTACAATAGCAAGTGAAATAAAGCCATTGGGGGAGGGTAGCCAGTGTGCTTCATGTTTTATTATGGTTTCAATTCTTTGTTGGCAATCCCAGCATTTCCAGGCTTCACTACAGAGACAATGTAGTGTTCAGCAGAAGGACCTGGACATTCTCATACACACACTTCTGGGTCTATAAGAAACTATGAATTTCACTTAATGTTCAAAGGTAGGATTTGTACCAAAACATTGACTTTGCTTTCCAGACTCTTTTTCAACTTCAGTTGATTCTGAGAATTTTAACTATGAAAAACTAAGCTATGGTAAAGAGTATTTTCTTTGAAAGAGTCAGGATATAATATTGCACATTTCTAACACTTACCACGTATATGTATCAGGAAAAAGAAAAAAAATGTTCCCTTGAAAAGTTCTTTCTTGAGCAGTCATGTCAAAAATTCATTATTGGCCAAGGGAGCAATCAGAACCCCTTAGTGTTAGCTGTCAGGACCCACAGGACCTTACTTTTCCACTGGGCTTATGTGGATATATACACTATTTGCACTGTTTTATCAGATCTCTGAGACCCACTTGAAATACTTTACTGCATTTATGTGAGCAAATGTGTATTCTAAAGCCAAACATTAAAAAGTGGGAATTCTCCTCCCTCAATTGTATGGTATGTTTTATGGGATCAAGATATGGATTTGCTGTTATATGTCCAGACTCAGCCAAGACCTTCAAAAACTGGAACTTGAATCAAAGATGGCAGTGGGCCTGAGACATTGACTGTGAAAGAAACAGTTTTCTGATATAAGATCTAAACTCAGTGATCAAAAATCCAGGCAAGTGCTTTCTAGCAAGGCTTACTACCAAAAGAAATAGTGCACTTTGTGCTCTGGCTTCTCCATCATGCTTCTCTGATCTTCAGAAAGGATGGAGATGGACTTTTGAGAGCACTTTCTGTAATTTCTATAATTGCTGATGACCTAGTTTTATCAAATTGATAACTTAGATAGACTCCTACAGAGTCTGCTCCCCAGTGCTTGTCAGTAGACCATTTCCTCGCCATGCTAATAGAGTTAAAAACTCGTACAATAAAGACATCATATGTACATGTAAGTGTGTTAGACCCCTGACTTTGTTTTGTGCCTTTTTTTTTAACCAAATGAATACATTCTATGTGATGAATACACTACTGGAAATACTGTGTTTACAGATGTAGTCAAGTATAAAGGCATTCATCACCAGCCTTTAAACCAAGTTTTCCTCATGGTTCCTACACCACCTGTCTTTATTTCTTTATCCTGATTTTTATGTTAGTCCTCATAGAATTATTCAGATAATGAATGCATGTGGTTTAGTTCATTTAAATCACTTTGAGGAAAAACATAGACAGTGCTGTGTTTGTTATCATGTTCAAAGATACTTTTGGCTGTTGTACACTTTTAGGTAGACCAACACCTATGTGACGCCACAGTGCCTAGCTAAGGACCCTAACATGCTTGCAACATGCTTCTTCAATTCAGGAACAGATAAAATTCAAACAAAAGAATAAATGTATATAAACACACACTTGTAAGAGCAATCATAACAGATTATCCATAAAATAGGATAATTATTTCTTAAAATAACAACACTCACTATTTTGAATATTTAATTAACTGCCAACCTCTGGAATCTATAAGATACAAATTTTTTGGCATCCAGAACCAAGACTAAAGCACAGCAGGCAAATTGGAGGAAAAGAAACAGGAGATGGTTCAAAGATTGAGGGAGGAGATCAGTCACCACCAGGCTATTCTCAGTGGACATGTGAACACCAGTATTTATGTCCCCAGTCATGGGACCATTGATTCATACCAGGTAGGATTAGAGGTTCTAGCAGTAATGATTATAGTGTTGTTGGATTAGTAGAAAGCTTCGGGGGCACAATTGAAGGTATTAGCCACAAAAGGAGCCCCTGTATATCCCTCAGCAGAGGATGCTGCTCTTCTATTGGCCACGTTTTTTTTAGTAGCATGTAATGGAAGAATCATCATGTAGGTAGGTAAATGGATGGAAGGATAAATGGACAGATGGATGGATAGATGATAGATAGATAGATAGATAGATAGATAGATAGATAGATAGATAGATAACTTTAATTCTGGAGATGTTTATGACTACCTCATAGAAATTTATGGTTGGAGTAGAAAGAAATTAGATTCCAGAGAGCAGAAGTAACTCAAAGCATTCAGTAAAAACTTTGTTAGCTGTGATAGTAGATAGATCGTGTTGTGAATTCTAAATTTGGAATAGTTAGAAAATCGAGTATTCTGTTTTTCTCAGAACTGTCTTTAGATACAAGCTTAAAGTACAATCATTTCCACATAGCATTTGTCTAGCTCTCTAAAAAGGTACATATGTGAAAATCTAATACATTAAGGGGTCATTCTGTCATTTTTTTGTGTGTCTAGGGTGTGTGAGGTCATAGAAAAGCAGTGACTGTCAGGTAGTTATGATAGTCCACTCTGCTTCTTTCAATCAACTCAGCAAGGTTTACTTAGAGTTTAGACATAACCTAAGAGACAGGAATGGAAGCAGAATGGTCCCAGTGAATCTGCCAGCCTGTATATGATATCAGAAGTATGGCATCCTGACTGAAAACTCAAGTGCATGAATCAGCCAGAAGCCCTCTGTTCTCAATACGTGAAATGAGGAATTCACTCCTGTAAAAAAAATTTTTTTATGAAAGTTAAAATCATCTGTACCAGTCCACAAATAAAACAAGTGTAGATGGCATCCAAGCTTTTCAGCTTGGGCAAAATTCCATTTAGTTGATTTCTGGGAGCTTTTCTCAGACCTTCTCTGACAAAAGAAAGGGTGACTGAAAACATATCAAAGCAGAGAATAGTTAACTTCTAGTTAGAGTATTGAGATTTTAAAATAAAGGAAAGTAATTTTAAAATACCTTTAAAATTCATTGCAAATAATATCTAGGGAAATTTGACAATCAATATGTCACAATAAAATCATTTGATATTTTTATAATAAAAAATAAAAATGTTAAAAGTAAATCACTTATTTGACATGTATGTTTCTAATAATAGAATCTTACTATATAGGCAATGATCACATGCATGCCAGAAATACCCTGTGACCAATGTTCATGTGATCATTGCCTTCTCCAGATTAACTCCTTAGTAATGACAGTGCTAATTAAAGACTCAAGATTAAGATCATGTCTTATGTTTCCTAAATTTTCCCTTATTTTATTTAGATGTAGGTGGCAATTATTTTTGATTACTTCAAAATACCTAACAAATAGACTACCTTATGGAAACTAACCATTTTTATAACATCAGAATGGAATACCAGTACTATCTTAGTCTGTGTTCTAATGCGGTGAAGTGACAGCATGACTGTAGCAACTCTTATAAAAAGAAAGCGTTTAGTTGGGGCTGGCTTACAGTTCAGAGGTTTAGTTCATTATCATCATGGAGGGGAGCATGGTTGCATGCAGGCAGACACGGTGCCAGAGAAGTAGCTGAGAGTTCTACATCAAGGTCAATATGCAACAAGAACAGAGAGGCTCTGGGCTTGGAATGGGCTTTTTGAGACCTCGAAGCCCACACTCCAGTAACACACTCCGCCAACAAGGCCACACCCTCTAATGCTTTCAAATGGCGCCACTCCCTGGTGTTCAAATCTATGAGCCTATGGAAGCCATTCTCATTCAGACCTCTGCAAGCACCAAATCTATAAAAGAATAATTATGGGGCTGAAGAGATTTCTCAGTAGGTAAAGTGCTTGCTGCCTAAACATGAGGAACTGATGCTGGATCCCTAACACTCATATAAAAGCCTGGTACCACCCCCCTGTGCTCCCAGCTCCAGGAGGCATAGATAGCAGGATCTCAGGAGCTCACTGGCTAGCTAGCCTAGCCACTTATTAAATTCCATATTCAATGAAAGACCCTGTCTCAAAAAGTACACGGCAGCAAAATACTCCATATTGGCCTCTTTGTGCACAGGTACATGCACACATATCCCCCCCCCCAAAACACACACACACACACACACACACACACACACACACACACACACACACATTTTTGTCCTCCAAAGAGTGGAACAATTGAGATATGTAGCACCAAGTCCTAGACTCCTTTTTTTTTTTTTTTTGACATCTCTACCTTCATAAACTGAGGGGCTTGAGATTTCTTTTCTCTTCCAAGTCTCCACTAGTTCTAAAGGTGGTTCCACAACTTGCTTAAGTACTTTAAAATATTTGAATAATTTTAATAAGTGTTTACATCCTCCTGAAAGCTATTGCTTTCATATCCATATGGAAACACAGAACAAATTTGAACACAGTTGCTGCTCATTGCAGCTGATATGCTATAAATGGTTGTTGACACCGAGACCAGATGTCGTGGAAAATCCTGCACCATTAGGAAGCAATGGGGTGGGGAAGGAACCTATGTATGAGAATGTCAGGAGACTCTATTTAAAAACCAACCTAAAAAGTTATCACTTTGTAAGCATGTAGAGATCATGGCCAAGTATATATGCTAACATAGGGATTCATATGAACATTTCTTCAATTTTAAACATGCATTACAGATTGAAATTGTTCCTGCACACTGAAATGACCAGCCATGGGGAATGTAGTACCTGATCACCAGCGTGTATATTGTCCCTACAAAATATGGTGTTCTTATGTTGCACATCCACTAGATATTGTCATGAGATACAATTCAGTAGCCTCATAATACTATTTGAGAGATGAAGGAAGTGATCAGTCAATGACAGGGTCCATGGTTGCCCAAGTCTGCAACATTGAAGTGAGAAGGCGTGAATCTTGAATTCACATTTTTTTCTAAAGCATCATTATACCCAATTCCCTCATGTTGCTGAGTCAGTGTACATGTGCAGGTGTGTTGGAAGGTCTCTGCTTTTGATCCTGCCTGTCATGTTCATCCTAGGAAGTCAAAACAATGAGATAGTAACAACTGGAATGTGGTGGAAATCCTTTCTAAGGAGGCAGCCATGTACTCACCGATATTCTAATTGGTCTGCCTCGGTGTAACCTGGTAACAGATGTATTCCTTTCTTAAGCTTTCATAGTTTGAACTCTCAGCAATGGACTTGTATAGTACAATATAGTTTCAAATAAATGTTAAGAGTGATTCAAGAAAACCCAAAACAAATATGCCAGTTCACACTAAAAGTGTCTTTAGAAATTATTAGTGAGTTGGCCTTCTGCACTCCCACAGACCATGATAGAAAATTTTATTCTAGCTGGCCTTTCTAAAAAGTAGAAAGAAACTCTATGGAAGTAAAATACATGTGATATATTAAAGGTTTTTACTAAAGCTAGCCACTTAAAGCAATTTTCAAGTGAAATACTAAAAAGCAGATTCCTTTATTAAAATCAAAAACTATTCTAACTTTTCAGTTTCCATTCCATATTCTCTATGTTAGCTTTTCCTAAATGATACACACAAATGCAAAGCCGTCTTGGTGATTCAGTTTTAAAATGAATCCCTTCCCTTGGAAATAGGCCTGCTTTCTCCTGTACATAGCTGCTGCTGAACAGTCTTATGGATTTCAGATGAAAGTCACATACAAATATATTCCTATTTTCTTAGATGACTCACAGGTTCTAGAGTGAGGCCTTATAGGTCATCTCTAGCTACGAATACTGCCCCAGTCAGAGACTTGGTTTTTTGGGGTATTGTGCATAGAAGCTTTTCAGTGTAGTAGTAAGAGTAAAAGCACATTAAATTTTAAAAGAGTTTACTCACTAATGACACTTGCATTTGCTCAAGTAACTTCTATACCATTAGACTTAAAGTGATTGGATCTCTTTCCTTGAATGAGTCTGTGGTTGGCAAATTACATTGGATGCATATTAGCAGGCATTTCTGAAATCTCAGTCTTTTGGAATGTGAAAGTTCCAAAGAAGGAGAATCAGCTGTTGCGTACAGTTTAGTGTGATTGGTCTGAGCTACTTATTCCATAAATAAGTAGTTGAAAATTATATTGATTAAATTAGAAAATGTATAGGTAGTTAGTTGACCATAAATTTTAGTTATGAAATTAAAATGTCGAAAGTGAGTAACTTAGCCTGATTAAATATATTAGCACACTGATAAATATCCAGGGTTCCAATTTCAAACAGTAAGTCATAAGTGACATCAACCTAAGTGCTTTCATATTCTTGAAACATGTTAACCTCGAACTCCAAATTAAATGTCTTTGATGACCATACTTCAACCCCGAAAAGCTACCAAGGTCCCTTCACATTTCCAGTGGTCACAATAGTAGTGAATCTGATGGCAGTGAGCAGCAATCGCCTGAAGAAGTCTGGTATTTAACTAAAACTTGCTTGCTCACCCTCTAATTTCTTATGGATTTAACCTAATTTCTTCTAAGTTCTGCTTGTGGGTTTTGCTGTTTTGCATGGCTGGCTTGATTTATAAATACTGGTTAGGCTGTGTTTACTCAAGTCCCAAACAACCCACAAAACTGACAAATCCAACAAAGAGAGTACTCAAATTGATGAAAACTATGAAATTTCTTATTTGACAACACATAAACAAAATCATTTGGCTGATAACGTTTTCAAATTTCATAGAACAGTTTTGGTACTTGGAAGGGCTATTGTTTCCCAACTGTTTTGGTGGAGACATAAGCTCCAAATTCATGGGTTCTTATCCAAAGCAAAAAGACCTTGGACCATTTTCCCATGTGTATGCCAATCCAGATGTCTGGGTGGGCTAGGCTTCACTGTACATAATACTCAACACTCATTTCCTAACCATATCAGCAATCTGTTTCTTAGTATCTATGAGGACATCCAGGGAAATTGAAGGCTCTGTCTCAATGTTTGCTTTCAAAATTCCAATGTGGTTGGGAAACAATGGTATAGACACAGCCTCATTCCAAGACTGATTTGTCAGTCCTTGAGGAAGGATCAATACCAAAGAAAAATGTGTCTTTCTCATGGTATTTTAGGTGGGAGAATAAGTATCTGCGTAATATTTTAGTCACACTTTAAAAGAATGTAAATTACACAGTAAAAAGTGGCTTATAAATTTTTGTTTAAAGCTAACTATAACATTTGGCAAACAGTATACTCTTTCTGCCTTTAAGAATAAACAGATCCTTAAAGACAGCCATTTTAATACATAATTCAGAACAAGTCTCTAAAATTTGTGCAGAAATTGTTTGGAAACATTGAGGAATCAAAATCACTGTGTTTGAGTCCAAACTCTTAAAAATCAAGTGGGATTTAATTTGCAGTTTCATTTGCCAAATGTCTGTAGGTTGGTCCAACTCTGGTTATCATTTTGCCAGGTTTCCTCCTGCTGAAAATGTCTGTGCTCTGTTAGGCTTCTAAGTCTGTGTCAGTGGCCAAGTGTGTACCTTGAGTGGTCCTTGGAGGCATGTGAGCAGGTGAAGCCAGCAGCTCGACTAACTGCATCCTTCCCCATTGCCTCTGCAGTGCCCAGTGCATCTGTCTGAAGCCTGCACCTGTGGTTGTCCTCTAACCCTACTTTCCCTGGGATTTAGGAATGGAAATCTCCAGGAGAGACAACAGTGCATGAGTTTGTTTCCCAACCACCCGCTCCCTGTTTAATCTTGTACAAATGTTGGTCATTTTAAATAGTCACTTAAAATAGATTCTCACTTTAGTCTCTCTCTCTCTCTCTCTCTCTCTCTCTCTCTCTCTCTCTCTCTCTCTCTCTCTTTCTAAATAAAGCCTGAGAATTTGCTTTTAGCTAGCAAATCCAAAGGAGCAGCTGTGAAGCTGGCAGACTTCGGCTTAGCCATAGAAGTTCAGGGCGACCAGCAGGCGTGGTTTGGTGAGTAGGGCTACTCTCCTTAACTGTGCTCTCCCAGCCTGGAACTCCTGGTTCCTAACACCGCTTTCTAGCCACAGCGTGGTAGCAATGATCATCTAGCAGCATCTTCACTAATTGTAAGACATTGAACTTGATGTTAAATGGGTCTATAATCAGAAAATAAGAGAAAAATGTTGGCAAAACAAGTTCATGTACACCTTTTTTTAAAAAAATGTTTGTGGTAAAATGTATATATATATATATATATATATATATATATATATATATACACTTTTTCCCTAGTGTTCATAACCCACACTAGGGAAAAAGAGACAGACAATAGAACCCTAGGACTCACTGACTGGCCATCCTAGCCTGCTTGGCAAGCTCCAGACCATTGAGAGACCCTGTCTCAGAAAACAAGGTGGGTGTTACCAGAGCAACTACACTTGTGGTTGTCTTCTGGCACACACATACTAGTGCATACTGCAAAACATAAAAACTATTTCATTGTATTTTAATTCTCATTTTAACTCTACATACTTTGTTCCTTTTATTCACTTTTCACCCTATAACCCTGGTCTCTTTAAGTATTGGCCAAAACTATGAGAATTAACATCCTATGTAGCACATTCGATAAAACTGTAAAAAATAAAATATCCACATACATCCCATTTATCCTAAGGAACTGGATGCAAAAGAAATCTGCAATATGCTTTTAATGTCTTATTGTTGCCAGGGCAATGGAGGCTCTACCAGGATCTTACATTGTGGAAGAATTACTTTACTTAGTTACTATTATGCCTCTCATTTTAAATATTAAGTGATTTTTTTAATGAGAAGATTGTCTAATAGATATATTACCAACAGTTGATATTTCTGTTTCTTTCATTATCTGTTTTGATGCCCCTATTAGTACTTTGAAGTAAAACCCATGTTATCTCTGGAGAGAACAAGTTCTTATTAACTTTGGTAGTGTATATCATAAAAATCCTACATTCTTAGGCGCTATCCCCTGATGAAGAAGACCATGTTTACTGTGCTCCAGCATGCTGTATTCATGAAGTCATTGTAGAGTGTTATTTCTTTTGCATCCAGTTCCTTTTTTATATTTCTTTTTTAATGTAGTAAGTATAATTTCTTTGCAGAAATGAGGAATAATTCATTTCTTGGATATTTTGCCTCCTGGTAAATAAAGACTGTGACTTGGCATTAGTTTATGGTTAGAGGAACTTCTGATTGTGTGACCTTTTAGAGAGGCTTTCCATTTTTCCATTTGTTGCCTTTTAAAAGAATGCTTTCAAATGAAAATGGTCACCTTTGTTATTTTTTAAAGTGTTCTTGAAAAACTCATTTTCAGGAGTAGAAAATATTTCCACTGGAGTCTGGTAACAGTTGTTATTGTTTCTTAAGCATTCCTGATCGAATTCTACTCTGCTTTATATAACCCAAGGCTTCCTTTGCCATTACCCCCTTCACTGTGGCTTCTGAGGTTGGAGGTCTCTTTGGTCGGTGTTCAGTGGTGATTCATCCAAGTGTCCCCAGACTCCTCTCAGTTGCCAGTTATGAATACGCCCTGGTTATTTATTAGTACACATTGGACTGATATTTTTCTGGGCTGATTTCTTCTCAGAATGAGTCTTTCAGTTACTGGTAGCCCTATCCACCCTCATGGCCCTGTACCCAAAGGATATCTGTTTTAAAAAAAAATATTTTCTGAAAGTTTGCTTTGGATTTGTCCTTAGTATTTAGGTGTTCCATCCCCCTCTTTTGTAGGCAACTGATTGTCAAATGCATTTAGGGATCATCTTTTGCAAATAATTAATCTGCCCTCAGTTTTCTAATTATTTCTTTATAGCTTTAGCTTGAACTTCCATATAAGTGATGTTAAAACATCTAAACAAAAGTAGCCCTGCGTCAAAATATCATAGTAGATTGACTTCCACACCTCTGATGTATGTGTGTGTGTGTGTGTGTGTGTGTGTGTGTGTGTGTGTGTGTGTTTTCAAATAATCTACAAGGTTGGACAGACAGACCTCATCTTCAGTTAAAGAAGCCCCCTAAAGCATTTTTTCTTAGTTGGCTATTTCCTTCCGATGTCATCATGACAACCCTGACTCATGAGCATCTGTTTTCCCTAGGTTTTGCTGGCACACCTGGTTATCTCTCTCCAGAAGTCCTACGTAAAGATCCTTATGGAAAACCAGTGGATATGTGGGCATGTGGTAAGAAATTACATTTCCAAGGCAAATTTTGTAATAGAGTAGTATCTCTGTCAGTTTGGGATGCAATAATAAAACACTAGAGGCTAAATGGCTTTAACAACTAAAAAGTATTTGTAATGATTCTAGAAGCTGGATAGCCTATGGTCATAGTGCCTATAGATTTGCTGTCTAGTGAGGGTGTACTTCTGGATTCATAGATACCCATTTTCTTTTTGAGGCCACACATGGTAAAAGAGTCTTTCTTGTAAGAGCATGAATCTGAGTCATGAGGCCTTTTCTCCAACAAAGGCTTCTGTAGCTGGAGAGCTTCTCCCCAGGTGCCACCAAGGCCCCACGGTCCCATAACCCACGTGTAAAATAATCACTCAGACGCTTATATTACTTATAAACTGTATGGCCGTGGCAGGCTTCTTGCTATCTAGTTCTTATATCTTAAATTAACCCATTTCTACTAGTCTATAAGTTGCCACGTGGCTCATGGCTTACCAGTTCCTTACATCTTGCTTGTCATGTTAGTGGCTGGCAGTATCTCTCTCCCCCAGCCTTCCACCTCCCAGAATTCTCTTCTCTTTTGATCCGCCTATACTTCCTGCCTGGCTAATCAGCATTTTATTTATACAGAGCGATAGCCACAGCAGCCTTCACTATTAACCTCATCACAGTAGCACCGAGGACTTCAGCCTGTAAGTTAGGAGAAGGCACAAATGCTCTGTAGCAAGCAGTGTTGTTAGACTTGAACTCAGAATGTCTCAAACTCCAGTCTACTGAAAGGTTCATGGAGAAGTGGGTAAAGAACAGACCTCTGTGTTTTTGGTTAGGTCTGGAGTGGGCAGACTGAAACTTCTCTGGTGACACCAGTGTTTTATCCTGGAAATCTGAGAACAATGATGTAGAGAGCCTTATAATGTTACATGCTTGCTCTCCTGAGCCAGCCAGTCCTTATAACAGAAACTATTTCCCCAGGATTTGCTTGGCAAGAATTACAAGAGTAAATCTTGAAAACAATGAATGAATGAATGAGTCTGATTCCAGCCCCAATCTGCCAACTCTAAATTTAAAAAAAAAAAAAAAATCCTGGGCAGACCCAGCACACACTGGGGAGAACCACAACATCATTTCTAACAATAAAATCTCTATGTGTTGACATATTCTTCAAATAGATGGAAGACTGAAATAAGGGGATGCTGTCAGTCATTCTGAAATGTTTTTCTACTAAGACTCTCAACAAAACCTAGTGTTCTGTGTTCCACAGTCGCCTTTCTACTGTATAAAAATGAGTGTGAACTGCTACAGTTCGGCTATGGTGGGGGCTATAAGCATGTTTCAGTGTCATGTTTGCCAGCAAACCCAGAAGATGTTGGTTAAAAATTGATTTACAGGTTCTGGAAATAACTTCTTAAGTTCAGTTTTAGTTTAAAAAAGAAATATCTATGTTGGAATGGCAAACTATCCCATACTCCATTCCTTGTCAGCTTTGCATCCCTAACAACAACTCGATATGAATGCAAACTGATGGAATCCTGTGTGTTCCAAGTTCCCTCCATGCCCCAAAAGGCAGCTATGAGGAGCTGGATTTTTGTCATGCCTAGCTGCCAGTCTTTGGTTTGCACTGGCTCTAATATCTGAGCTTTCTGTCTCCCTTTTCCCTGTAAATAAGAACAGCATACCCTCACAGAGCTGTGGGAAGTCAGACAAGGCACATATTAAGGGAAAATATTTTAGAGTGTATAAAGCAATGTGAAATGAAAACAGCCATCATCATTCTTAAGATTTAGAAGTAACACTTAGTCAAAGGCTATAGTCTTAGATAGATCCTAAGCACTCTATTCCCCCTGCCTTCCTAAAGCTGTTTTCTAAGTGAACTTCAAAATACCTATAAGCAAGAGTTGAATTCTAACAAGGTCGGTAGCTCAAATGTTTCCCTTATACTAAATTAGCTCTGAGCCCAGATCTGTTTCTGCTGATGAGCCTTCAAGCAGCAAATTGAACCAAGAATCAGGCTGACTGACAATGACAGTCAGGTCTTATGGAGTATAGTCATATTCTTGAAATATTTTAAAATATAATAGAGTCGATTTTTGTGAAGTACGGGGTTGTGTAGATGGAATGTGATGTTCGGATCTTAAACACTATAGGCACTGTGTGGTCATTTACTGGTTCAGAACAAAAGGAAAGTTACTGAAGTATTAGGGCCAGTGTCCCAGTTTTGGGAGTCCTAAAAATCTAGACTAGGCCACCCACTCTAAATGCAAATTAAAGACTACTAGACAGAAAATCAGAGAAAGCAGATTTAATCAAATGTGAGTAAAGATGGTCTGTGACCCCAGGTCTACTTGGGGTGTTGGCATGAATTTCAGTTTAAACAGCAGAAGAACTGTAGCACGGAGCAAGATGCATGCATGATTAAGAGCCCTTGGTCAAAGTGTGTCTTGTTTACTGTCTCAGTCCACAGTAGTTGAAGGACTCTTATTCTTAGAGGAACAAGCTGGTTCTTCTGAACTGCTCCAGGAGGCAGTCTGGCCTTCACAGATTATTGCTTTGCTCTAAAGGTGGTCTGTCCTACTGGACTTTGTTGTAACTGAAGTCCAAGGTATCTGGAGGTTTAAGACAGTGACTCTTAGTTGTGTGTCTTTGGCCTTGAGGAGGAACCAGCTGGGTTGAGTGTTACAGGTCTTTAGATAGATATTCCTTGAATGATTAACATGCCTATGAGGAGTCAAATAGGACTCTGAACAAAGCACAGAATATAGATAAAACAGAAGGGAAGAGATGCTTCTGTCCTGCTTTCCCGTTATCTTACGTGCCCAGAGAAGGAGGAGTGGTTGCTGTATAGGAAAAACAGCCAGTGGTTGGCACAGGTTATCAAGCATTTTTTTTTTTTCCAATTTCAGTAGATACTCATCTCCAGCTTGACTAACCCATGTCATTCTTCTGTCCTGGCTTTCCTCCAATTTCTCCCTGTTTTGTTCTCCTTCCCTTTTGTCCGTTTGGTAGCATGTGCCATGGTTAAAAGAACACTCCCATCTTTTCAGTTTGCTTGCTGTAAGATGGTATAAATTGTTCAGTCTCTTTGTCTCAGCGTCCTCTTAAAAATGGAGATAACATAGGACTTGATTTACAGCACTGCCAAGATGTGAGAAGATGCACTTAGTGTGTGTTAGTTACTAGTAATGTTGTTACTAGAAAGTTATTTTGGGTTTTTCTTTTGTTTTGTTTTGGAGTTGTTTTTTTTTTTTTTTTTTTTTTTTTTTTGGATGAACTTTCTAGACAACTGATGTAGCCTCATTTTAGAAACAAATTTTAGTAGTTAATTCAACATTACAAACAATTACAATAATCGATTGAATATGATAATGCCCTCATGACTTTCTGGATATCCATTTCTGTGTGTCTCTCCTCTCCTCCCCTTCTTTCTCTCCTCTCTTCTCTCTTTGTCATCTCACAGCTGTCAATGTCTAATTTTCTGTTCCCAGAGTCCCCTTCTGCTCTGCTCTGTGCTGCCCTTTGCTTTCTTCACCTGGTGTTTTGCAAAAAGCAGGATCCCTTTGCAATAAGCAGTGCTTGAGCTCAAGCATGGATCTGTAGTCTGCGCCCATTTTCTTCACAGACGATGGACAACTTTTAGTTAGAAATTAGTCTAGAAATTCAATTATATACTTTGATGGCACATATTTAAGGAAATGACCACCACTGTGCATAGCATAAGTATTATTATTATTATTATTATTATTATTATTATTATTATTATTATTATTACATTTCTGGGTCATTGTTCCTGGTTTCAAATCACTGCTTCACCATTTTATTACGCCCTCTCACTCAGGTGACATGAAGGCATATTAAATTTACTTTACTTATAAAATGCTGTTTCCTCCTTATCTTTTTTTTTCTTCAGCTTATGGCTTAACTGGAGGGTAAACATTTCATTCATCATCTCTTTCTCTCTTACCAATTCTTTCTTTTCAAAAATAGATACTGCATTGTGTGGTAAGGAATAATGCTAGTCAATTAAAAAAGAAAAAGCAATTCCAGAGACTAAGCTATTATTTTATATGAACTAAGGTATAAGCATTTGCTATAACAGGGTCTTTGTCATACTAGCTATTGACATGGAACAGAGTGTAGCACAGTGTGGGCATCGGGACTAAAGTGTGGCTGAACAATATTAGAAATGTGCACTTACCTGCACTTGGGAATTCTCAAACACCACCATTATCTTTCTTTTAAGATCTCAGAGTATGGCCTGACTGATACCTGGTCTTTGAAAGCAACCAGTCCATTAGTGAAATGTAAATAATAGACATTACGGAAGCCAAAATATAACCCCGTGTTCTGCCATTACCAATAGTAAATCGGTTTTAATGGTTTTCTTGTATATAGAGTGGCTTCCGTAATTCCCTACTGGGATGAGCAAATCTTTATAGATATCACTGAATTGCTGGCTTTTAATAGACCTCCTTCTAGAAAAGTTCCTTAAAAATAAGGGAGAGAGGGAAGAGGGGCAAGCCAGTAAACAGAGGCTTACCTCCCGGAATATATTTATGCTTCCTATAACTTTATCTGTCGTATTAGATGTCACTCTGAATGGTCTTGAGTAACAGTATATCACTGACCGTCACAGAATGTACCATGACTTTGGCCAAACCTTTGGACTATTATGGATATGTTTCTCCTTCTCTTGCGTGGTGAACTGTGTTTCTGTAGCCACATAACTCCAGGGACATGGCCTTGTCATGCTTTATCTGGACTAAGTCAACACTAGGCGCTGTGTTAGTCTGAAATCCCAGCCCAGTTGACAGTACGCTGCTGCTGTCAGTTCTGTAGCTGCCTGACCCTGGGCCACCACTGGAGAGGTTGGCTACCCAGCTGTTTATCACTGTCTTCTGCAGACGCTACCCAGGGGGCCTTGCTCTCAAATAGAATCTTTACCAATGACCTCCTGCTCAGAACACACGATGTTTTCTTAAATCTCTCTTAATTGAGTACATGTAACTTCCCAAATCTGGTGCCTTTCAAATCGTGAACCATATTATGCTTCAGTATGACTTGAAGTCTTATCAATACTTCAGCTTTCTGGGACATGCCCTGGAATTATTGGATAGAACTCTCTGAGGTCCTATGATCCTGCAGTCCCACTCCTGGGTATATATTCAGAAGACTTGAAAATAGAGTCCTGACTAAACGGTGTCTGCCTGTGTTCTAAGCAGCATTACATCTTCACAAGAGGGTGCTGATGTGTAGTGGCAAGTCTATAAATTAAGCACAAGGTCATACACAGTAGTACAGTATGTAGCCTTAAAAAGAAAGGAAATGTTCTCACAGGCACTACCCTATAGATGAACACTAGGGGAATTGCATTAGTAATATAAAAGAACATAATTCTGTTCAGGTGAAGTATCTGAAGCAGTCTACTTCACAAAGCCCTAGAAAGCTGCTCTTCTACTTGACACCACTGAACTGCGCCCTTGAAAACCGTGCACCTAGTTCATTTACTACTTAATGGTCGGTTTTTAAATATAATGCTTTCCTTTAAAAGAAAAAAAAAAAACTGTGATAGAAAAGGTCTGTCAGGTAAATCTCAGGATCTTGCATTTTCCAAGCTTGCCACATGATTCCGATGAACACCATGTCCAAGCCAGCCAGAGTCTCCTATAGAGCAGTGGATTTTAGGATTTGTACACAATACAACAAAGGCTGCTGCCAGGTGGCATCCAGGCCGCCATAAGGAAGAAGAGCAGAGCATTATGTAAACAGCACCATGTGGGGCTCATAGTTTTGGAGGCTGAGAGACTAAGATGAGAAAGGAAGGCAGCACGGTGGTTCTAGTGAGGACTCTTCTCAAAATTACACCTTACCAACTTCCTACTCTTATTCCTCTGCTAGTGCTTTGACCTCCCTCTAAAGGGCACTAATTCTTTTCCCGAGGACTCCACCCTCATGATTTAGCTACCTTCCACTTCTGCAAAGCATCACAGAGAGGTTAGAAGTTCAAACTAATTCTTTGAGGGGACTTGGGCATTCAGTCCACTGTACGTGCTCCTCAGTCATCTTGGCCAGATACCTGAACCTTCTATTTGGGGAAATACTGATAGTTATTATTTATCTTTGTTAACCCTATTACATGGCATAGATAGTTCTGTCCTCTGAGAGATGATTTTATTCTGCTAGCTTTGATTTTCATAGTTCATGTTCAACCCATCATTCCTGTATAGCACTTTCCTTCCTTGAACTGCATGCTGATTTTTTGTTGTTATTGTTGTTAAGAGCATCGCAAGATATGGGTGAATATCCCTCTCGCTAATTGTGCATTTCCAGATCCCTCTGTAGGTGCATGGTATAGTGTGTGTCACTTACCACAGCAAAGTAGATATCTTGGATGACTTCTCCCTTAACTTTCCCCAGATTCTCAACTTTCCATCATTTCTTCTTCCATAGCAGCAGTCTTTAGAAAGTTTGATCATTTGTGTGATTATAGGCTTAATCATTTTTTCTAACATTAGCTTTCATTAAAATAAGTTTTGAATGTTCTTGATAATGTAGGCTTTCTGCCTAATCAGTAATCAGTGCTTCCCAAAATTTTAATTAATCAAGCATTTCTCATATCTTCCAAGCATAAATTAACACACAAGCCAAAGAAAACTAGGCAGCATTATCTAACAATGTTATATGGAACCAATTGTGCCTAAAACAGTTCTTCGGCTGTTGATTTCAAGAACATTCAAATGTACAAAAGGAGAGAGTAGCACAATGAACAGACGGCTAAGGTTACTTCGTCTTACCCCCAATTATCCCCCCATCTGAGATTGTTTCATTCCAAATCTAAAAGCATGCCAATATATCTGTACAAAAAAGGAATGCATTTGTAAGTGTGACAATAATGCAACTTACTAAAACTTCATAGTAAGGGCGAATATAAGCATCTTCACATTTTTCCTTTCACAAGTTTGTTGTTAATGTGCCTTTAGTCTCTTCAATCTCTTTTGATATGTAGGTCCCACCACTGCCTCTCTCTTCACTCATTTTTAACATATCTGTGTCTCCACAGAGGACACATAAGTGGCCGCCCTCACTCTCCATGCACTGTTGGCCTCCCAGCGCTCTTGTACTACTAGCTGAGTCCACATCTCGTCAGGGAGAGTACAGGCGTATCTTGTCATTCCAGAGGGAAAGAAAAAGCTACAGGGTTTGTGTTCACAAGACTCTGGAGCCAAGCTATTTCCTCCTGCCAGAGATGGAATAGTATAGGATTGATAGGAAAAATACTACACTGGATTAAAATACGCACACACAAAACTTAAACTCATTTGTTTCTGTTGGTAAAACCTAAGAGACATTCTGAAATTTGGGTGACGCTGAAGAGTAAATGAGTGATTTCAAAACAGGTTAATGTCAGTCAAAAGAAATGGGCCATTATTCAGCCTTTCCTATATGGACTGTACCTAAGGGTAACTCAGTAATTAGAAAGGGTTTTCCTATTTTAAAAAGATGAGATAGAATTAGAATACCACTAGTGAAACACCCAGGCAAGTGATTAGCAAAGGCCCCTTAGGTTGTGAGAGATAACTGGTGCTTGGAGATGATAGGAGCACCCCTGAAATCCTCATGGTGATGGTTCATGCTGACAACTTGACAACATCTGGAATCCCCTGGGAGACAAGCCTCCAGCCATGTCTGTGGGGGATTAACTTGAGGTTCATTGAGGTGGGAAGACCTACCAGGGAGGAAAAGTAGTTGCAGGGGATTTTGAAAGTGTTACCTATTGGTAAGCCTGCTAATAACTCAACCTCTTCATCTCCTTGCTTTTATCTATAAAATGTTCTTAGTAACATATCTACCACTATAAATTAAATGGAGTAATGCGTTAAGCACATGTAACAAACAAGGCTTATGAAGAAACTTTATGATACAACATTATCATTATGCTACAACTGTGCTAACCATCCTTTATTTTCAGAGAACAAAACTTTAAGGAAGCATAATTCAGGAGCCCTTGGACGCTAATGAGCAAATCCAAAGAAACTTACAGAATACTTTAAAGAAGCATTAACAATTTCACCTCAGTTAGTCAGTAGTACTTTCTTTCCTTTTCAACGCCTTCAAGTCTAAAGCATTTTTACTTCTAATATTTATACTATCATATCAAAAGTATATTTTCTGTAGAAAACCCTTTATTATTACCAAATGACTAAATCATGAGATGTTGTATGTCTTTTTCCGGGGAGATTTCTGGACAGATTTCTACTCACCCCAAATATGGTACCAGTGACAGATGAAAGAAATGATTATACCAAAATCCAAGTTGGTGAAGCAGTGAGTTTTCTGGTACTACTGACATGAGCATGGATGGCTCAAAAGCAGCTGCATCATTAAAATCCCACCCAACTCACAAAAGCTGCAACCCTGGAACTCTGCACTTCGTGAAGGCAGCCTGACCAATTGGAGAGTCCTCTCCACAGCAGTACTCACTGCTTAAGTAACTTTGGCGAAAGAGGGACCTTGGGAATCTGTTAAGCTTGACTTCCTCAGATAAGATTTGCAAATTGCTTTCTTCCTGAGTCTTAAAGGGCCTCTTTCTGGGATGGAAAGTTTTGATATAGAACTTTCTGAGCCTTAGCAAGCCTCCATGCAATGTGAAGTACTTCAATCTTGAGGAAATTGCTGCACAGTGTGTGTCTAGTATGCATTGGCAGCTCTCCTTTGGGCAAATAGCCTTTCTGAGTTTCCACTACCCAGAGCAGTATTGTCATATCTCAGTTACATCCACAAGTCCCCAGAAAGAAAAGCCTGAGTCAGAGTGCAAAAACAGTCTCAGCTGTGAGACTGTTTAATCATTTTATAATGACCTAACACCATGTTTATAAAGAAAATGTCCAGATAACCAGACACTGTTGACATTACAAAGCAGATGTTTTTCTTCACTTTTTGAATTATAGGTGAGAACTACTTAAAATGGGTTTCTTTTCATCTCACCCTAGAAAAATAAGTACAGTTATTGGTCATCACTGGGACCATCATCACTGTTCATCTGTTCTATCAGATAATAAAAATAATATGAAAATTAAATTAATGCACACAAAGTCTATAACAGTACAATTTATAAAATAAATTTTCAGTCTTGGTATATAAGCCATGGTAGTTTGTTTTTTTTTTTTTTTACAATTAATATTATTTAAAATATTTCATTCCGTGTTAGTCACCTTCCCATTACTAAGACAAATTGCCACAGATAATCAGCTCACAAGGATGGCAGATTTATTTTGGCTTGAACTTTTGCAAGCTGTAGTCCTTGATACATGGGCCTCCAAAGCATTTGGGCCTGCCTGTGGTGAGCACATGGTGAGCTCATAGCTAAAGCACATGGCAGAACAAAACCACTTACCTAATGACCAGAAAGCCAAAGAGGAAGAAGCAATCGGAATTCAATATACCCCAATCACTTGGAGAGCTCTGCACACCTTACCTCTTCATAATGGCTCCTCAGGGACCAGTACTGTAACATGCAGGCACCTGGGGGACTTTCAAGACAAAGACTATCATCCTGTCACGTGACTCTGTAGGGGGTTGTTGTTTGGTTAGTTTTGCATGAGTGGATTTGGTTTTTTGTTTGCTTGTTTTGCAGTTCTGAGGATCAGACCCAGCCAGTGATTCAAACATGCTAGGCAACAACTCTACCACTGAATTATTCTCTGGCCACAGTCTAGACACTAAAAAACTATTTCAAACTGTATTCCTGAAAAAGGATTTGGAAGTCCAAGGAGAGTAAACAGTTTCTTCAAGGCCATTTTAATTCAATGGTGACTTTCGTACAAATAAGTCCAGGCTAATTGACAAAAGCAGGGTTAGACCTCCCCAAGCAAGAGCTCTGGAAACCAAGGGACCAGAGTCCCCAAGGTGAGGTATGTCCAAAGGCATCTGGGCAGAGGTTCACCTGCCCTACTCTTTTCCCTTGGGCTTCCCAGGCTTAAGGAAGCAACAGGGTGGAGCTCACAGGTGAGGCAGAGGAACTTCAGACCTTCCTCTAGGAAGTCTGATACAAAAAAAGCAAAGACCTTAGCAGGTTAGGAGTGTGTGAAAAATAACTGAAGGAGGTTCAAAGGTGAATGGGACCATAGTTCTGTTTTTAGGAGAATTATATACATATATGGCTTCAGGAAAAATGCAAAGTCTATGAGTATATTTTTTATTTAAAAGTTGAATCACATATTGACTAACAATTAGTGAGTTACCCTTCATTAGGTGGGTTCTGCATCTACAGACTCAACCAAGCATACATAAAATATTTGAGGGGAAAAATGCAATTGCATCACTGAAAGTGCACAGATGTGTTCCTCGACTCTAAACAGTACAGCACAACTCTTTGAGAGCATTTGTATGACATTTTTAGGTTAAGCAACCTATAGATTACTTCAAATGCACAGAATTGCATAGATTAATGACTTCCACAATTCTATTAAATGGACCTGAGCATGCATAGACTCTGGTATCTTTGGGGATGATCCTGGAACCAGTCTCTCTGTGTACCAACAATGCCTTTAGTTACATACCCTTGCAGTAAATCTCAAACTGTATTAGAACTGTGTGCTTATGACTTTGGATTTTGCATGCAATTTCACCCTCCTCTTCCCTTTCACTTTCCTATAATACATGTGTCTTTAGTGAGGTCTAGCTATTTGATAGAAAAAAAATCTTTTATTATTGAAAACTCAAATTATTGAAGAGAAGATGGTTATACAGTATATTACATTAATTATAATTATCTGCATTCCAAGCGGCACCAGTTATTCAGCGCATGAATTTGTAACCAGGACAGCACATTCAGCAGAGTTCCTCAATGTCAGGCAATAAGCAGTAGACAATAGAAAGTTAAGAATCAATTCCATATATAATCTATATGAAAAAGAATTCAGGGAGGCAAAAAAATATGTCCTCCAAAAATGACAGGAGTATTCCATTTTCAGGTGTTGCCTTGCCTGCCTCTTCACAATACTGTGTTCCATGGGGTAGACTGACAGGTGTCAGAGTGGAACAAATGGGAGGGAGTAAGTGACCATTTAGAGTGTGGGATAAGCCTCAGGACAGGTCAAAGTGTGTCTCTTTGAAGTCATACCCAGTACACTTCCGTTTGTCTTAATACCATATTGGTCAGCCACATTTGACTTATTATCTGTTATGATCTCTTCAGGTGTCATCCTCTACATCTTGCTGGTGGGGTACCCACCATTCTGGGATGAAGACCAGCATAGACTGTATCAGCAAATCAAGGCTGGAGCTTATGATGTATGTAATAAGTATTCATATGGCTTTGGATGAGGGTTGGTTGGTTTACTGCCAAGGACAAGGATTATTGTTCTTATTTTTTTAATAATAATTTTATATTCTGTTATTTGGCAACTAATGGGAGGTAAATGTCTCTTAAAGTGTGAAGAACATCATATCTAATACAAAATATACTTATGTGCAAGGAAGATTAATTTTCAAAAATAGTTATGATAAGCATTGGGTTGGTGTAAAAGATTTACAGTTTTAGACCATGAATTTCAAGTCATTATCACTAAAACTCAAATGTACCTCTATTAATCAAAATAGGAGCTATCACAATCAATATTTTTGACAGTTAGAAATAAGTTTATTCCTATTGTGTAAAAATTCATGTTTCAGGAGTCAGTGAACTTTTGGAAAGCATTTTCTGCATCCTGTTGGTTGTAGAAGTGTTTTTTAGATGATTGAAGCTGTGTGGTCAGTTGGGAGAGGCCAGGTGACTGAAACATAGCCCAATTCACTCAACTTTTGAAACATTGTGCTGTGGTGGGGGGTTGTCATAAAGAATCTGGCAGCTGTCGGCACCGCTGTTTTTGGTGTATCTCATCAGTTTTCTGAGCACACTTCTCAGATGCAATGGTTTCCTGGGATACCAGAAGCTGTGATGGATCTGATTAGCATCAGATGACCAAACAGTGACCATAGCCTTTCTTTGGGGGGTGCACCTTTGGCTTTGGGAGATGTTTTGAATCTACTTTTCGGTACAGCCACTGTTCAGCCAGTTGTCATGTACAGTCTACCTTTCTTCAGATCACCATATGATAAGAGATGGTTTCCTGTTGGGTAGAATGAAAGATCGTAACAGCTCAAGACAATGCCTTTCTCCAGTCAGCTCATGGGACACCCACTTAGGGTCATGGCTATCTTGCAAGCATTATTTCTAGTTAAGTCTTTTAGAAATTTACACATTAATATTTCAGACATGCTCATGTCAAAGCCAGTGGGCTAAATTGAAAATAGACATGACCAGCTTTATCTTGTCACTTATTCTTTTTGTAGCATTAGCCATTGGTGTGAATTAATCTATTTTTTTATATAATGAAAAATTTCATGAAGCAATGCACTGCTTACAGAAATGAGGAATATATTTGGCTTTTCTCTGTTTGACTGTGTGTGTGTGTGTGTGTGTGTGTGTGTGTGTTGTGCACACACTGTTGTTTTTTCAGACAGGATCTCATACATACCAGGCTATCCTTGAGCTTGCTATATAGCTGAAGCTTACCTGGAAGTCCTGATCCTTTGCCTCTGCCTTCCCAGTGTTGGGATTATAGACATATACCAACAGGCTTGGTTTGTGTGTCTACTGTTACAAACTTTTTTACTAATTTCTATCTTTGAAGTTTCCATCACCAGAATGGGACACAGTGACTCCTGAAGCCAAAGACCTCATCAACAAAATGCTTACCATCAACCCTGCCAAACGCATCACAGCCTCTGAGGCTCTGAAACACCCATGGATCTGTGTAAGTCACTTTCCCATCTGCCCCAGAAGCCAAACTGAAAAGAAACAAAAAACTTTTAGTCATTTTTTATAGATTTCAAATAATCTTGCAAAAAAGATGAAACTTAATGCATTTTTTTACTCAAGGTATTTAAGAAATGAATTTTATAATAGTGAAAGCTGCCATTGCCAATAGCAAACTCAAAATAGTACAAATAGCTAAATAAGTATTGCCTGCAGTAACAGGACCGAATAATTCCCATGCCAATTATTGATTAAACTCATGAACAGGGACTAAGAAAATGACACCAAGGCTTACTGCATCCTAGAAGGAAAATTTTTACAGAGTCCAATTATTTATCATTAAGCAGCTTTAGAAACATGTGAGGTTTAGAAGCTAGAGGTAGTTTTAAGCCACAGTAGTGTGAATGTCTTGTAGAAGCCACAAGGAAAAACAAAGGATCTAAAAACTCCTGTAAATTTCTAGGGCTGAGAGTCAACTGTTTAGGTAATGATACAATGCCAAGTAAATGGAAGGTATTCTCATGGAAATGTGATGGAATGCTTACTAAAATGCTGATCTGAGCAGGTGATGATCTTCATTTCTGTACCTTCCACTCATGAGTATTTGATCTCAGTCACTAATAGTCTTTATAAAAATCATGCTTTTTTTGTAGGTAACTTTGGCAGTTGGATACTTACAAGCTGACTCTAGGCATACAGACGTCATTAGTAAAGATTGGATGAGACTCTTTATTGTCCTTGGTATGCTTTAAGTCATTCTTTCTCCTCTTCTTCTAGCAACGCTCTACTGTTGCCTCCATGATGCACAGGCAGGAGACTGTAGACTGCTTGAAGAAATTCAATGCTAGGCGGAAATTGAAGGTAAGAAGTTTGACGTTGTTGTGGGTGGTGGGGCTAGGGGGGGTTGATTTGGGGAGGTGAGAAGTACTTTAAGGGGAAGTTTTACCAGAGCTTTGACTGCTGAGGATCTTAAGTCAGTCCTCCTGCATCTGAGGGGAACTGGGGTCACTCCCTAGTCAAGCCCAGGATGAGAAGTAGGCTAGATGTAGCAGTGTGTGCTGTGGTTTCTCTCCTCCGAGGAAGCACTGTGCTGTTTGATGATCTGACCTGGCTCATCTATCCCAGCATCCTAAGAGCCACAGGCTAGGCCTCTCAAGAAACCACAAATAGGGGTGGGGGAGGCAAACGATCTGAAGTCCTCTATCGGAAAATAAAACTGGGAGATTTTTTAGTCCCTGCTACGGATTTTTAGGTCAGAGATGTGTAGAGGCAGTTATGATCTTGTTCTCTTATTTCTTTGATAGGGTGCCATCTTGACAACTATGCTGGCTACGAGAAACTTTTCAGGTATACACAGCTGAACTCTGCTCTTTATCCTCTGCTTTCCTCTAGTCTTTGTGTGAGTGTGCCTTTAAGGGATTTAGAAAGCCTAGTAACTACAAATAGTTATCACACACATGTATATCTCATTTTAAAGCTGAACATTTCAAACCTGGAATTTATTATTGATTGATGCTTCATAAATAACCACAAGGGTGCTTTTTTTTTCCTGATTACCATAAGGAACTGCAACAAGAAAGACTTTTAAAATGAGGCTTTTTGTGGAACTAAGGTAGTGTCTTCACATTCTTTAAGACTCATTACAAGGACTAAAGCTGTCTGATGAGAAATTACAGAGAACTGACCACATGAGTACATGGGGATATCACCCCATAATAATACTCCTCAAAATGACTTCATGAGGGAAAATAGTGGGGAAATAAAAGAAGAAAAACTTACATATGAACTAAATTCAGCCAAAATGTTCCTTTTCTTAAAAGGGACTCTCCAGAATAGAGTCAAAGTGTGTGTTACTTCCAGAAATTATTTTTAAATTTCAGACCCATCTTTGATACATTATCTAAAAACAGTAGCCATTCAAAAGTCAAATGTTGGAAAGTGCTAGCCAGATATATATGGAGTGGACTGAAGCAGCAACTAAGCCATATTTGACAAATTTGTAATTTGGACATAGGTCACCCAGTGGTGAATGTCATTAATCCCAGCACTCGAGAGGCAGAGGTAGGTGGAACTCTGTGAGTTCAAGGCTAGCCTGCTCTAATAGAGAGTTCTAGGCCAACCAGGGTACATAGTGAGCCCCCGGGTTTTTGTTTTTGTTTTGTTTTGTTTTGTTTAAAAAAAAAAAAAAAAAAGACAGCTGGGCGGCAGTGGCACATGCCTTTAATCCCAGCACTGGGGAGGCAGAGCCAGGTGGACCTCTGCGAGTTCAAGGCCAGCCTAGTCTACAAAGTGAGTTCCAGGACAGGCACCAAAACTACACGGAGAAACCCTGTCTCAATAAACAAACAAACAAACAAAAAACCTTATGGTTTGTATGTTTCATCTTAGAATGGTTGTCAAAAATAATACTACTGCTTTTGGGTAGTGATGTGCAGCATTCAGTGACTTCTGCTGACTTCAGTTTGCCTAGGCCAGATGTGAAAGTGATAACCAGGCAGCCATCATCACATTCTTCAGCAATTCCCAGTCATTGTTAGACCTGTGTTAAAAGGTCAGGCCTCTTTCCCACTTAAAGACAGTAAGAAGGGATAGGCCAGTAAGCACCAATCACACCATGCCAGCATAATGCTGCACCATCAGAGGCCGCGCTGCCCCGCTGTCATGTGTTCTGTCCAGTGTGTTTGGTCTGATACGCCATGCTGCTGCTGCCTTTGTCAAGTTACTTGTTTTGTAACTGCCTGGTTAATGTGATTGACATTTATGTGGTGAGGTAATACCAGTTCTTTAAGCATTAACCAATATATATGACCTTAAACTAAATAGATATTTCACTGTGGCCTGGTACTCAGTGAATCACTAGGAACAGGGGTTTATATAGTAGATATTGTTACTGAAATAATATATGCTGCTGAAGTTTTTCATACACACTTGAGTGTAAATTGGGTCTTTATTAATAATGTTTAAACCCATTTATAGATGCTATAGTTTACCTCGTGTGTTTCTTTTCACCATTGTGTAAACTAAAATACCATGACTAATATGTGGGTTTTGTAATGTCTCTGAATGTTTTTGCATGAAAAACAGACTTTTTTACCCACCCCTTCTAAATCAACTGATAACGTGAGACTCAGTTACATCTTCTGGTTGTCGTCTTGTAGTTGCATTTTAGTTTTGAGTATTTTATTCATTCTATTCATTGCCAAAATATACTCTTTAAAGTAACCTGTCCATAAGTATGTGGTTATAAAGTTGTTTTTATTTCCTCTTTTCTCCCTGAATGTGGAATGTATTTCTTGTGAGGTAAGGTAGTAGTCACACAAAGTGTGACAAAGTAGTCACACATGGCTCTGCATCTCCCAAGCCAGACCGCTTCTTTCCCAAAATCATTGTCTTCTTTTTGCTTGCTATTGCAATTCAAACTATTCTGTTTGCTTTCTAACCTATTAACTGCCACAAGAGTTCATTAGTGTTTCTTTTTAACTACAGGCAAACAGTACCATAACTAAGGCAACTATTGAATAACAATCTCCATCGATAAAAATTAATAGCTTTGTTGCTAAAAAAAAAAAAAAACATAAAATGAATATTTCTGTCTTTTAAGTAAATTTAAAATGTTGCCAAATTGAAAACTGAAATAGCATCACAAACCAAAGGAATATCAATAAGTGAAATGTTCATGTAGTTTCATTACAGCTAGGTGATTCATTTCAAATGTCATACTCTGTGTGCTTAAATGACGATGTATATTAACATTAAACAGAACTTTGTACTCTGTCCTCCATTTCTGTGAGTGTTCTACACCAGTGTATTAATTATCGTTATACTGGCTGTTCACTGTGTATGTACACATTTTTAAAATGATGCTTTCTAGTTTTAATAGACTGAAGAAATTTGATAATTATACAGGCAATTGCTTAAGCATCCTGGAAAAAGGAAGTTTCCTACGAGAACCTACGTCTTCCTTAAAGATTTCATTTAATTCTAGATCTTGTTTCAGATGTTATGTTTTTAATTTTTCAATTCAAAGACCTTTGTTTAGGAAGCCTTTGTATTCCGATTTTGAAGTATAAAAGAACATGGAATGCATTTTTTAATTACCATATGCTAAATAAGCATTTAAAAAATTTGCTCCTGGTCAATAAGGTACCATTTGATTTTATATGATATTTATATTTTCAATCCAACTGAAGTTGTCTAATTTCAAAATATAGGGAAGACATTGTTCAGCCAGAGCAAATTTTTGTGAATGAGATTTCAACCTCTGGAAAGAGGGGCTTCGGAAGCAGAACTGACATGGTCACCAGACATGGCGTGAACATGTAGTTGGTCTGTCGGCTGGTGTCTAGAGACTGAAACCAACTTTCTGGATTATGAAGGATGGTCCAGTGAAAGTTCCAGTATCCTTTTCAGGACCAACAGTGACATAAAGTCCAATGCACAGGTGGCAATGTGTTCAATTTCATGCCATGAACGATGTAAGAATTTATTTCTAAATTTGCTGTGACCAAAACCAGAAAAGTGATACTGTCTTTCAGTGTCCTGTAAGCTCTTGTTCATCAGTGTGGTCTTGGTGGTTTGGTGTATGTTGGCCATAACTCAGCAGAGTTGACAGGAGACTTGATTTGTCATCTCACTGTGGGTGTGGGGATACCTCACTGAACTGATTTTCCTCTCATTTTGCAGCAGCCAAGAGTTTGTTGAAGAAACCGGACGGAGTCAAGGTAAGTTAAGCGGCTGTCCGAAACTGTCTCTGACTTGCAGATGCTGCAGAGTTTTAATGTTACCTGCAGATCCCAAGTCTATAGAGCTTCTGTCGGACGCAGGCAGAAGCGCAAGACAGCTTAATGCACAAACATGATTATCATTTACATTAAAAAAATGTTCAGTCCTTTCACTAGATTATATATTAACTACGGAAAGCAATTCTTTTTAGTATACCTACTATAGAAACTGAATGTCTAAGTCCTTTCTACTTCTCCACAGTTCCAAGCCAGTCTGGTGACCTAAGAATCTGCAAAAACCAAATGCTTTTCCAAATAATTTTCCCAAATATTGTGATGTGCGCTTGATGCCTACTAGGATCTGAGAACAAACTCAGTTGGTCTGAGAAATCAAGGCATCAGTGACTAGGTGCCCCAATTTGGCAGGTTTATATAAAGCTCATAACTTGCTTGTGTTTTGGTCATAAGAATTAGAGATGTACTCAAGGTGCCTACCCTGTACAGATACTAGGAAACCTTCCAAGAAAGTGACAACAAAATATTTTTACATTCTTGGATTTCTAACCAATATAATACAACTTACTTTCCACTGATAATATCTTTAATAGACTGTAACCTCCTATTTGCATAATAACCTTTGTTATGATTCCAGAATATCACCTAAATGTCTTGTTAATCATTTTCTTTCTTTTCCAATGGCAGATGCATACATTCCTCCACAGGTCAACACTCTTGGGAATTAATTAATATTTAATCATTGAACTAGACCCAATCAGGTGGTCTGTTCATATTGAAAAATGTAACATGGGTCAGTTGGCTCCTAAATTCATATGGAGTCATTTCCTCACAACCTGTTTGTGTGTGACTTGAGAATTTCCAGCTCTGAGGTCACTGTGCCCTGTCTTGTTTGGTTGCCATATCCCATTCTTTAAGCTAACTGTATCTTTCTTCTGAGTATTTCACTCACTTTAGATTCCAATAATGACAGTGGATATCTTTCTTTTCCACGGTGTGACACTGGTGATAACAGATGTTTCTAAATTTCCAAATGTTTCCTTCTTGGTTTTCTGTACTGCTCAGTGCTGGAGAGCTCACAGGTCAAATCAACAGTTATTCTCACTACTGCCATAATAATAATAATAATAACAATAATAATAATAAAAATCACACTTTGAGAACAGTTTCCCGCCTGCTGACTTATAATACCTCTTCAACAACAAAATTATTATGTATTCCATGCTTTGGTCACGTTTTTGTTTTCTCTTCCTTTCTCTTTGACTGGTCAATTCAGAAAAGGAAGTCCAGTTCGAGTGTTCAGATGATGGTGAGGATCTGTGTCTGCCAGATTTCTCCTACTGGGAAAACTACACACTTAGAAATGAAACAGTCTCATTTACCTGAGTGAATGGAAGTAGAAATAGCATAAGAGCATCATGGGTCAGCGCTAATCAGCACTCATAACATGCTGCTCCGCTTTCACATTACACTGTTCTTCTCTGATAGAGTTCTTCAGGTGAATAAGAACTTGAACCCTTATCCATATACTGTTAATGAGTTTCATCATCTCCGAGAAGGGAGCCCGATTTTCTCCTTGAAAATAAAGAAGCCAGGACACAATGGATGTTTGCTTGTATAGGAAGAAATGCTGTAGGGTTGTTTTTTTAATTGATAATCATAATCAGACATAACTTATTATACTTGCCATGAGTTTACAAGTAATGTGAAAGTGGTTTCAGCATGGGCCCGTTCTAGCTAAGCTTCTCCAAAAGGAGTATGTATTAACTGAACTGAATAAATACAACACCTTGTTCATGCGTCTTGAGAGTGATACTGTTTCATTTAAATATTTGATTGTGTTCAGGTTTCAAACAAGAAAAAAATACATTGCTTCCATAATATAAAGTACCTAAATTAACATGCACATTTAAAAGGCAACTATGGTTGAACATGGTGCTTGATAACAGACTCTTTGAAGGCTAGTTCTTCTGGCTTTTACTTAGAACTTAACTCACTATTTTAGAATGATATTATCTATACCTCCAAAACATGGTGGTGTGTATGTTGTTCATGTATGAATGTGGACAGCAGTGGGAGTAGTCATGCACTTTGGCTGATGCCTTTGTGTGCATTTAGATACAAATGAGTCCTGGTTTTCACTGAAATACGGAAGTTCTTAGCAACTATATCCTAGGGAAAACATCTCTCTCCTCTCAGGACAGGAAGAAGAGTATTCCAGAGTATTTCTCTCTCATTTACATCTACTGATAACCCCTAAGCACGTGAAGTGCATGTGGCACTTTAATCCCAAGTGTCCTCTTGACTGGACAAAAAGTGTCAATGCTTCATCAAGCACTCTCAATGAATAGGAAGCTATCTGTGGGCAGCCTTCTAATGTCTGACACAGCCTGTAACCACTGGAGCACATTCGGATCCCTCTGTAGCAGGCCCCCTACATCATCCCTTCCGTCTCTTTTTAACTGTTGCAAATATTTTGTGTTCTATTGATTTAAGGAAAAAAATTTCCAAAACTATTTTTAAAATGCAGGTTGGTGGCCTAATCTTTAATAAGTTATCTATTTAAAGGGAATTTTCAACACTTTCTCCCTGCATATCACAGAGCAATGTGTTGTAGCGTATTAAATAGTGCTCATACTGAACCACATGAAGGTGAATGAAAGAAAACCACACATTATATAACTGAGTTAATTTCTGCTCTGTTCTGTCTTCCCTTCAGTGACAGCCCCCAAACAACCTGTAGGCATAAGGCTAAACTATCCAGTAAGCCCAAATAATGACTGTGTAATACTTGTAAATAACCATTTGATATGTAGTGCTCTTTAAGTCCACAGGTATATTTACATTCATATTAAAACTATGGATGTATCCCTTTAGAAGAAAATATACAATACAAATGCCTATGTAATTTGATATGCAAAAATGAATGTGAATTTAAGTTTCTGTTTGATAACCATAATGTAATATGGTATGCATGGGTTTCAAATAATGTGGACTACTACCTCTCAGTATTTTCTTCTTTACTCCCAAACACAGTGGAGTTCCAAGTTCCCACATGTCTACACAGAGACTTCTCTGTGGCCATTGCCATATTTATTGGCTCCATGAGCTTCTTTCAAAACATGTCTCCCATGGTAGTAACCACATCTCCTTTAAGGATAAACTCAACTGTGTTGATGCAAGGTTTTGGTCCCACTGGATGCACTAGGCAAGAACAATGGAGCAAACACAAGATGCTGAGCTGTCCCTCAGGCAACTATGAGCAGGAAAGCCCTTTCACACTCATGCTACAGAGTGCAGGTTGATTTCTCCCACTTATCAAAGAAGATATATTCCTACAGGAGACCTAAACTTATCATTTTCAATAAAACACTTTAATGCCTGCATTTTGTCAGGAGAGCCAGGATTTTAATTGGATATCTAGTAAACAAAGTACTGATAGCTCCCCAGGGAAAGATGGTCTGTGTGTGACTTCAAGCTCAAGAATAAAATGAGAAGGAAAAAAAAAAAAGATAATAAAGGAATGTGTTCATAGCAGTGAATAATTGGAAACTTGGAAACAGGATCTCACTTGAAGGGTATGAAAACTGGCTACAGCCTCATTATACTCTGCAGCTCAGTTTAAGCTCACTGAAGCCACTCAGAGGAGTCAGCACACCCAGATCAGGCACAGCTGACCTCATTCTTACAATTCTTACAGGGTCCCAGACTGGGTGCCACCTTCAGAGAAGTGTACCCTTCCATTTGTATCAGTCTTGACAGCGTTCCCCACCCGTCTCCAGTGGCTTTTTATCCTCATGTCTGTATTTCCATGTAGACATGCTACTTATAGACATCAGCTACCAAGAAGATTAAGGCATCTGTTTCTGTTTTCTGCATATCCACAGATAAACAACAAAGCCAACGTGGTAACCAGCCCCAAAGAAAATATTCCTACCCCGGCGCTGGTATACCTGGACTCTTGTACCCTTCTTGAGTTCTGCACTGTTTGCTGTTCTTTCGTTCATTTGCTTCCACTAAATCAATACCTATGTATCAGCACTTAATTTGTTGTTAGGTTGTTTTGTTGTTGTTGTTGTTGTTGTTGTTGTTGTTGTTTTCTTTTCAAAAATAGAAGACAGTTTCACTTGGTTTGCTTTCCTTTCCTTGAGCTAGGTGTCAAGCAGTGTGTTTCTAACGTGAGATTTCTCATTTCACTGTGGAACATCATGCTTTTCTCCGCAGTTGGAATTCTTGCATGCTGGCTTGGAAACACAGTAGAATGCACTTCGGTTACTCTTAGCTCTTCTGGTGATGGTTGCTACTGATCGTGAGAACAATGGTTTCTCTTGCTGCCAAGAACGTGTTGACATCAAGGAGAGCTAACAGGATTCCTGCAAGATGACATAAAAAGTAGACCTTATTCAGAGTTCCCATTTCCCTCTTATTGAAAGACAACATGGCTTTGCAAGACTTCATTTTCTGAGATAAAGAGGCACTGCATAAGTCAAAGCTTTTTGTGTATTGTGTTTCCAATTAAATTGTCACTGTTTCACTTTCTTCCCCAGGATGAGAGTGTGTTACACAGAAGTATAAGCCATCAGTGACAGTTCCATCCATTTCAATCAAATATACATAATTAACAACTAAGTCAGGTAGCTCTACACGTTGGAATAGTATTATGTTAAATTCAAAATCTGAGTACTGGCATTTAGTACATAAGAATGTTTATAAGGGTTTCTTCAAATGTTTTCATGATTTGACTTATGAGTCCCAGAATTATTTTTATTCATTACTGTCCCCAGACTGGTGTTGTCATTGACTTCAAAATGCCAGGCATTATGTCACTTGGGTTAACCAATAATAGATTCAATTTAAAAAACATTTGAAGGAAAAGACATATCACATAAAGTATTATCAGGGCTGGGAGCATAGCTTAGTGGGAGAACATTTTCTTACCATAGAAGAAATCCTAGGGTTCAATCCTTAGCCCTACAATGGAAAAAAAAATGTTTTCTTAAAAATGGGTAAGAACGAAACTTGGTATGTCATGGCTGGCTGATATACGTGGGAGGCCTGCCCTTTTCTGAAGAGAAAGGAGGAAAGCAGATGGGGTGGGAAGAAGGGTAGTTGAAAGGAGGGACTTGAAGCGGGGCAGGGGGGGCACGGGGGATGACTGATAGGTCTGGGAAAGATAATTAATGAAAAATTAAAAATGTTTAAAAAATGAGTAAGAAAGAAAGGGGCACAAAGGATACCAGGTTATAACTAATAAAGCCAGCATTATAGCTCAAGCCACAGAAGGGAGGAAAGAAGAAACAGTTGTGTTTTTCTAAGTACACAGTGCATGCTTTCCCTTGGGAACATTCCTACGGAGAAGGCTGGCCATGGTTACAGCTCCTCACAGGTGCTAAAGTACCCATTCATGGATGCAGCAAGCATGCTGTCGCTGTGTAAACACTCGATCTATTTTTCTTTTACATCAGTATTTGAATACTATTTTCCACTTAAGAATTTTCTCCTAGAAAGCTATGTGAGCTATGTGGAAATAATAGTTTCTTCATGGAAAAAATATAACCCAACAGCTTACTATTCTGTATATGAAGTTCATAAAGCAGAAATTGTACTTTCCATGTGATTAGTATAGGATGGGTCAACAGTGTTTCTGATGATAGCGTTTCATGATTAGTTCTAAAACATTTAAATAAACTTTTAAAATATTCTTTAGAATTTTTCATGAGCTTTGACATGTGTTCTTTTGGACAGTTTTGTAGGGTTTTTTTGTTTGTTTGTTTGTTTTTTACGTGTGGACCAGTGTTTCAGGATTCTCCAAGG
Source organism: Onychomys torridus (assembly GCF_903995425.1). Lineage (NCBI taxonomy): Eukaryota > Metazoa > Chordata > Mammalia > Rodentia > Cricetidae > Onychomys > Onychomys torridus. The sequence goes on from NC_050448.1 coordinate 102,205,488, forward strand.
ATATTCAACTATGTGTTGATTGTAATAACATCAGAGTCAGGTCCCAAGGCAATACAGCTGAAAAAAAAAATCTTCACAAAGAATTTGATTTCTTCTCAAATATTCCTGTCTATGGTGTTCTTGGCCAAGTTTTGTGAGACAGACAGCAACAGAGTATTCAGTAGAGAAGAAGGGACAGCTCTGCCTGGCATAGGGCCTGGTGAAGCAGCAGGTGCCTCTTTAGGTCTCTGAACTGCAAAGCCCTGCCTGTTCATTCATCTATCAGGAATAAGGTCTCTTGCATGCTGCTTCTGGGTAGGGAGCTGTGTGATCCCGTGGGCTCACCAGGGAGGCTTCCCCAGAGACCCTGTCAGCTGTTGACAGCCCTTGACATGCTTCAGCTCTTGTCACTGTTTATCTTGTCTGTTGGCTCTCTCTGCTCTGTCCTATAGACTAGTAAGAACATACTTACCAATGCGAACTGTTTCTTTCTCTATTTTGTTCTCACTCAGGAGCCCCAAACTACTGTAATCCACAACCCTGACGGAAACAAGGTATTCAGAAAGAATCAACACCATTTGCTTTGATAAGATTACACATCTCATCAAACGCCCTGTGCAAAACCAATCCTTTATCTCAAATGGAAAAGAAAAAAATGTGCCCTCTTTTCATCACGTGTTCTTTGGGGCCTAATAAGTCTAAGAATTATACATAGACTTCTTTTGGATCAAATGGACGACAGCCTGAGAGCGTCAGTGACCCCATAGTGAATAAAAATATAAGGGTCAGGTTAAACATTTACAAAGTCTTTCTGTTGAGATGACGGTGTCTTAGGCAATTCCATGTAGTCTTTTTGTTTCTCTGTGCCTGTTTGCCCATTGTGTGATAACCACATCCAGCATGAAATTCCAGAATTTCTTGCTATCATTTCATTGTCTTCAAATACAATGGCTTCATTTTTCTTTCTAAAACTTAATGTTGCTTTTCAGCTTTCAGTTGTCTTCTGCTCTGTTGTCATGGTGGTTGTGTTGTTGCTGTTGTTGTTGGCTTGTTTCTCAGTTCCCTGTTGTTTATGATATTGCTGGTGTTACTGTTTGCCATGAATTTGAAGAGGATTGGGAGTTCTATTTCTTGTTCAATGTGTTTGTTGTCCCTTTATATGAATTATAGTAATAGATATTAAAGTGTTGTGCTGAATGAAGACTAATGTGTTCCACCTACTATAACTTATCTGTATACCGTGTTCATACCACCACTTGTATTCATGTCTGAGAGATTAAACAAGATGTTTTCTAAATGTATTCTATGTCCGCTTATAACACTATCATATCTAAGGGGAGGGCAAAATGTGTGACTGTTCTTAGTTCCTGAATATAGTCACAGGTCTTTTCCTTCCTGTAAATCAACAATGTTGAAGGCTCAGGAAATACATTTCATCTCTGGTTCAATATTTTGTCGACCCCTATTGAAAACAAAGTGTTTTGTGTCTTAATCTGAGATGTACGTTAGTGTCATGACACTGGAGATGTTCTAGGTCCCAAAAAAGATTTGAGGTAGTCAGGGCCAGCACATATGAGAACAACCCCATTAATGGCACTATCAAATGAAAAGCCAGGCATAGCAGCTGGAGCGCATACTGCCATAATTCTAGCTCTGTCATTTGTAAGAGTTGCTGCATGGTATTTATTGCTTACATGAATTCATTTGTTTTTAAGTGCATGGGTTTAACCTTCATTTTGAGTTTAATTCTGAATGCCACATCACATTAAAGAAATGCATGAATATTTTTCTTTGGTTCTGTATATGTGGAGACTCTGGACATTAGCTCATTTATCTCTTTGGTTTAAATACTACATATGATATTTATATAAATAGATGGCTTTCCAAAAATACAAAAACTATAAATGGACACTGATGGGTATTATTATTATTATTATTATTATTATTATTATTATTATTATTATCATTATCATTATTACCTTCCAAAACCTGGTTTCCTTCACTGAACATATAGTTATTGACTGGAATTTTGGTCCCAATTACTTTCATCTCTGGTCTTCCAAGTAGAAAATGAATCCTTATGAATATTGCAACATGTCTTTGTTAGGAAGTATTTCACTGGCACATTTTAATGAAACTCCCTTAAGAAATGTATCTTACCACCAGTGGCTTTGCACTTTCATGTGTACTTACCACTCTTTACCTTAGTTTGTAGTTTTACAAAGAACTTTGTGTTTCCATTGTGGGAAAAGATTTCTCTTTGAGTGACTGGCTATTTCTGAGTTAGGGAAGGACAAAAAAAGTCTAACTGACCTTGAAAATAAATTATTCATTATGATTCCAGTGTCCTAATCATAAACCTGAAACAGTTTTGACAGCTATTATCACCCTGGCTCAGCTTGATAGCCCCAGCTTCTGAGTCAAATGATGGAGGAAATGCATTTTCTCTACATAGGTGGAAAGTAGACAAATAGTCGCAAATTCTGTGTTTGACACAGTACCCAACACAAAGAAGATATTCTTTGCTGATTAGTTTGTTAGGGATAAAACCATGTATTCTAAGTTTCAAGTCTATTCCACTAAAATATTCCATTTTTTCCTCCTAAAATTACACTGTGTGATTCACTATAATATGAACTCATCTTACTCAGTTCTTAAATAAACTACATACTTCATCTACTTGTACAAATCTCCTGGATTTATCTTGCATCAGTGACTAGGTGGCCAGAGTACTCCCTTTGAAGTGTTTGCAGCATATGACATCTTGTTTCTGTTGACAACCACTTGATGTATTTGTCCATTTGCATGTCAGCATATGCACACAGCCTGTGGAAGAAACTTGCATGATCTGTACGTACCACCAGCCAAGTTTGTCAGAAGAATCAACTTCTTATTGTATAAAGCTTAAAACTGTCTTTTCTTCTGAACAGGAGTCGACCGAGAGCTCAAACACTACGATTGAGGATGAAGATGTGAAAGGTAGGCTTGAGCCCCAAACTGGGAAGACCCTAACTTAGAGCTCCATGTCCATCACAGCAAAGTTTGCTCCAAGTAACCAAAAAGTTTAGATTACAAAAAAGACTTTATCGCAAAAGAATTTCATTTTTGTTCTATGAGTACATTATTCTGAATAATGAACCACTGTGAATATGTCCATGTTTTTCACATTTTATGTGTTTTAAATTTAAACATGTGATCTGCACAAGCATATGTTGACATCACAGCCAACAATGACTGATTTTTAAACACATCAGTCAAAAGTAGCATAAAATACACGACACACTTTAAGTATATCATTAAAATTTGCATAGAAGTCTATGTTCAAGATTATATTCAAAGGAGGTGGTATGAAAATATGCTAGTGTTTTTTTTTTTAAGCTTTTGATTGAATGGCATTCCATGGAATGCCAATGGAGCTTTATGTTTGGAAGCATTCTGGCCTGGATTTCGTATACTTTCTTAATATATTCTGGACATCTGTTTCGTTCTGTTTGCCAATGCTTTCTAGCTATGAAATCTCTGCATAAACATACTCACTATGCACTTGTAGTTACTCTATTCCTTTGACTATGTGCCTGATTTTAAAGTGTTCGTTTTTGTTACAATTTTGTGGTGCAATTTTGTGTTCTTGCTGTAGCTCAATATTTGCAGCCTCACCTTCAGTAGTCTGCTTGACTAGAAAGTATTCTGAAGAGGGACTAGAATGATAAAGATGTTTAAAATGAAATTTTAAAGGGTAAGAAATATTTGAGGAATTGAAAGCTATGACTTATCAATTATCTAAATCTTAGCTTGAGAATGCCTTATCTATGAATGTCACTAAATTCTGTAAATTTTAAGATGGCATTAATACAATCAAGTCCTGAAGAAAAAAAAAAAATGTGCTTGTGCTATAGGATGAAGAGCCCCAGGATATCTCAGGTCAAAGAGAAATACGGACAGTTTAGGAAATGAAAGTGGCTGCAGACTACAGTTGGCAGTCCGCTCCTATCCTTCTTGGTTTAGTGGAACAACTGACATCATTACTAACGTTTAGTCTTCATACTACTAGTGCACTGCCCTACCTCCCTACCTCAGGGAGCCCCTCATTGTTTCTTAGAGCGCAACAGTGGATAGCGATGCCAAGAATACTATCAAGTCTATTCATCCCACGTTTGCCCCTGATCTAAAGTTTGAACAGCAGTAATCTGATGAATATGCTAGAGACATTTTGGTTAGCCAAGTAAACAGATGTGCCATTTACCTTTTGTGAGTGTTTTAGATTCATTAGCTCTTCAACTAAAAGAAATGTTTTATATGATTTTGGTACTGGCTTATATAAGTGTTTGGTGGGGCTCCTGGAGAGATTCTAAGCTATTATGTACCAGAACAAAGAATTGAGCAAAAGTTGCTGCAGCTGAAGTAGAAACAGTTTATGAAGGAAAAGAAGAAGAAGAAGGAGGAGGAGGAGGAGGAGGAGGAGGAAGAGGAGGAGGTATACTTCCAACAGAGGAAGTAGGCCAAAGGGGAGAGAGAGCTCAGAGCTCAAATAGCCCTGTTTCCTAGAAGATGGGGGTTTGTATGTCACATAGTGTGAGCTTTCTGGCTCATTTGTATAGCCTGGTCTGTTTCACACATGCTCTGTTTCATGCAGTTCTACATACAACTTCATGTATTCCATGTTTCGCTAGTGTCTAAAATCTCCACTTGAGGAAGGGTGTTTTAATATTATAATGAACCACAGTCCACTTTAAACACTCTCTGGTGTTCTGTGCCTGTTCAGTATCAGGGTCCTGGTGGCCTCAGCTAAGGGTATTCTCCAGTCATCCTCTTTGCCAGACAGTTTTTCTCATATGTTCATTTTCAGCCTTTGCTGAGGCCTACTAGATCTTAGTCTCCAACCCACTCTTTGGCCTCAATTTTTAATCAAGTATCTGAAAACCTATCCATTATCCACCAGAGGAACTGAATCTTTAAATAACTGAGTATAATAAGGGGAATGCCAACACCTCAGTACATGGAGCTCATCCATCTAGGACATCTTCACACCTTGACAATTATGAGAAATGGCTTTAACTTTTAATGTTTCTCATCTGAATTTGACTGGAGCTATTAAATACTTGCTCAGGACAACTTACTTTGATTTATATAAATATCAGTGTCTAATATTAGTCTCTCAGTTGGGCATGGTAGCACACATCTGTAATTCCAGTACTTAAGAGGCTGAGACAAAACAATACAGAGTTCAAGGCCAAATGTCCATACAAAACAAGTTCTAGACCAGCCCCAGTGTACATAGTGATAACTGTCTCAAAGAAACAAGTAAAAAACAAACCAACCAAAGTTTTCCTCAGGGATTTGAAAAACTAAAGCACTGTTGTTTTAGTTATAAAAATTTACACACAAAAAAAATATTAAAGAAATTAAGTATAACGTTAAGATTAAAAAGTATACTATAAGATTAAAAGAAATGCCTAGTTGATCATTGAACACAGGGTCTCATTTATATTCTGGATCCTAATGAATAAACTACATTTGACAGCTAGTCCTTTTAATGTTGACAAATTCAGGAAACATTCAGGACTACAAGGTGCTTTGGAAGATCACCCAGGCATCAGGCATCATTCCAGATGTAAGGGAGATAGAAGCTAAAAGACTGGAAATCATTGTAATGCGTTTGTTTTGTTGGTGATCTGCTTCTGCAGGAATCTCTCCCTCTCTCAAGTCACTGAATATTGCCCCAAGAAAGGCCTGATATACCTAATTCATGTGGATAATCTTGCTCTGTTCACCCCAGGATTTGCCATACTCTGTGTAGTTTAGTGGAAAGTATGTTTATTGTTTTGTTCTGTTAGAAGACAAAGTTACATAGATATTTTCCATGCAGGAACTTATAAAGACCATTATATAACTTGACCAATCCTATGTCCTTTATGCATGACCATATCACACCTAGAAAATTCCTTTACTTCCTTCTGCTGCCCATGCTGTCTGAGCAAGGTTGTATACAACATTATTATTCAGTTGAAACCCCACACTTGGCATCTAGATATTTCTAGAGCACAGTCCAATGTCCTAACACCTGTTTTCCCCTGATGTACATCTGGCAGCAGCACCAAATGTATGCTGCTTTGTAGAGTCACATGCCCCTTGCCACCATGTCACAAGCTTCCCATACCAGTGCCTGGTCCTCACCAGCTATCTGAGACGTGAAAGTTTCTCTCTTCTCTCTACTGCAGAGAGCATGGGTGGCTCACACATCAAGTGGCCTAATCAAAGAAAGAAATTAAGTACATCAGTAGCAGGGTTCCTCCTCCCAGGGTCTCAGGGGTAGCTGGAATGTGAACCTCCAGATCAGTTGTTTGCATAAGAAAGCCAACAGAAGTAGTAAATAGATGAATGGAGCCTTCTAGGCAGAGAATATGGAATTACCCTGAGAACCTGGGAGAAGACTGTTTTCATTTAGGTCTGCTTGCTTGTTTCCCTTAGTGGCTTGGGTTCTTCCAGGCTCCATCTACATGTTACTTTTGAACTGCCTAGGGTCAGTTATCTGGGTCTCTTCATTCATTCAGCCTGCTTTTCACCTGAGCTCCCTGTAAAGTAGTCATAGTCAAGAGATTTCAAAGATTCAGAGCCAAAACCCCATGTATTGTACATGAAGCTCTTTTTCTGGAAGGTAGGCCCATTTCTCCTAACTCAATAAATAGTAAGGGAACAAGGAGAAAGTGAGACTCGAGATCTCCCCATGATTGAGCCAAAAATCTTTTGTTTGTTTGTTTTGTTCGTTCGGGTTTTGTTTTTGTTTTGTTTCGATTAACTAGAGTTAAGAATCTGAGTTTGGTGACACCTGCCTATAATCCAAACACTCAGGAGGCTGAAATTGTAGGATCGCTAGTTGGAGGCCAAACTTAGCTATGTAGAAAGAGCCTGTCAAAAAACTGAACAAAACTAAAATATTACGTCATAGCCACCTGGCCTTCCCAAGCATGCAGTCATCCTGAGGACATCCCTTGTGTAGTGATCTTCTTAAAAATCTCCCAGAGGTCCTTGTTCTCTCTCTCCAAAAAGGCAGTGTGCTTACATCCTAGTGCCAACATTTTGCACAACTTCCTAATATTAATATTGTCTCATGTTTGGAAGCCAGGTATTATTTTTGATGCTGTGTTGGGAAGCTCAGCAGCTTTTCAGTGTCATGGAGAGTTAGTAATAGTTGGAAAGGTAATGACATCATAACAAAGGACAGCTAGTTACTGCCTTACATGACATGAAGTGGTCATGGCCATGATACAAAATAAAATTTCTCCTGCTAAAACTGTTTTCAAAATGTAAACTACTAGGCCAAGACTATTGAACTAGCTGTTCTCATTTTGAATACATTTCTAACTTTACGTTAACTTCTTAGTTTTATCAGCTGGTGTCATCATTAACCTTTCTCTAGAGGCTGGCACATCTAACAGTGCTCCTTTCTATAGGTATGAGGGTGCGCTTCCACACTGTCTGCATGTGAAGACTGTCCTTTGGTTTGTGGCTATAGCCACAGTTTGCAGGGCCTGTCGCTGTATGCCACAATGCCTCTCCACCTCCTAACCCACCCAGCATCATTGCTCAACGCCAGCTCCTTCCTGATGAGCACACGTCTGTTTGCTCCACCTGATGCTCTTTCCCAGCATGCCAGAGTTGTATGTCACCTGTGGAAGTTGGGCTTCTGTCTGTCCTTGTCATCTGTCACTCATCTTGCTTCCAGCGTGTCACTTCAGCTCACCACTCAGCAGACACTCACTCGGATCCCTTGCTGCATGCCATCCGCCTTGCAGGTCTAGCCCAGTGCAGATCAGCACAACAAGCAGAAGTCACTAGTTCTGGGGTCAACTGGCTGAGGCTACATCCTTGCTCAACCCTTTCTCTATTGCCTGGGGTGATGGTAAAGAAGCTGTATAGGATGCTTCCAGAAGGCCCTGTTAAAGACAAAGATGCTGGACCCTTATTACCTGCATGGGATCTGGTGTCTGATAACACCCCTTTGTTGGCTCCTGGTATAGGATGCTTCCAGAAAGGCCCTGTTAAAGACAAAGATGCTGGACCCTTATTACCTCCATGGGATCTGGTGTCTGATAACACCCCTTTGTTGGCTCCTGAGCTAATCTAACAATCTCTTGGGGAGTGAGCTTTGTGAATGTGTCTTCTAAATCTGTGTGTCAGTATACAGTGTGGTCACCAAGTACTTAGACTCAGCGACCCATGTGGACTGTTGCCTTGAGGAAAATGATCCTTTCTGTGTGGGAATTATTGGGATAGATGATCAGATGCTGCTCTTCTTCAGACCTGCATGCTGCTTGTCACTCAGGACTTCTCTTGCTTGAACCTCCCACTTCCTGAAGACATACGAATCAAGAAACACCTTGTTCAAGGAGTGGGGATAGTGGAACCATTCAATCAGCCAAAAGTGTCTTAGACAGCTTGTCGTATACACAACAATTTATTTCAGATTTCTAACCCACAACTTGATTTTTGATGTTCTTAAAAGAAAATAATTTGTGTGTATGTAATTACGTGCTAATCTTTAGACTCTTAAAGGATCAGAAACATAGGATCTATGTAGAACTTGGCTCTAACCCGCAGTGCATAAGCATTCTCCTTTTCTGCAGCCCTTTCTTCTTTAACACATTTCTGATTTACCTAAAACAGTGTTGACTCGCTGTTTTTCTCGGTGCCAGCTGCCTCCTATCAAGCTTGTATCTTGAGTCTATCAGTCACTATCAGTAGCCCTTCATCAAGCCCATGTTGCTGGCCCAGTGAGGACAAAGAGAGAGGCAGGGAGAGCTACAGTTCTATAATAGAAAAGCAAACCCATTCTGTATTTTAATAAACTGTGGGCTTAGAGGTTCTAGAAATAGCTTCTTTTGCAATTTTATAAAACTTAATTATTTTAAAAAATACCTGTAGAGGGGCTGAGGACTTAATTCGGTGGTAGAGCACTTGTCCAGCCTGTGTGAGACTTTAGGTACAACCCTCAGTACTGGAAATATATATATGTGTGTGTGTGTGTGTGTGTGTGTGTGTGTGTGTGTGTGTGTGTGTAAAAACATATATCACTATTTTATAAAATGTTCCATGAATTCTAAACACATACATGGTCAGACACCACACCCATATGGTCCTCATCTGAAAATTCAACCAATGATACAAAATTTCTGGGGCTTGGGGGACTCCATCCCAAAATAAAAGATGATGAGAAAAATCAGACAAAACCATGGTGAACGTGCACGATGGCAACATCCTCTACCAGTGGTTCTCAACCTTCCTAACGCTGTGACCCGCTAATATGATTCTTCATGGTGTGGTGACCCCCAACCATAAAATTATTTTGTTGCTACTTCATAACTATAATTTTATTACTATTATGAATTGTAATGTAAATATGTTTGGAGGTAAAGGTTTGCCCAAGAGATTGTAAACCACAAGCTAAGAAATGCTCAAACAGGATAAATGTTTGCACAGGATTGACTTTACGTCATGTTAGGTATTGTAAGTAATCTGGAGGGGACTTATAGTACATTGTGAGTACAGGTAGGTTGCATTTAAAACTATCCTGTGTTGTATGGAGGCCACGTGTTTTAAGATTCCATCTACCAGTTCCTAAACTTTGATTAGGTTATGACTTATGAACTTGAACTCATTTTAATAATTTAAAATCTTTAAAATCTGGCATTTATTATTAATGGGTAGGACTCTATCTGAGTTTTAGAAAGATGCCAGATGTCATGGCACACACCTGTATTCCCAGCTCTCTGGAGGCAGAGGTGGGAGAGTACCAAGTTCCTAGTCATCCTGATCCATATACGCAGGTCTCAATTACTCTGGGCTACAAAAGGAGAGCCAGTCTATTAAGAAATAAATAACTGATCAGACTCACAATTCATAGCACCAGACACTCTATAGCTAGCCAGCTCTCAGTTAATTATAATATAGTATAGGTGTTACGTATAATACAAAACTTTCTTGGTTCTATTTGCCTATTTGTTTTTCTCACTACCTAATTTTTAAAATGGTCCAGTTTAATAGGAGCTAAATTTAGATTATATATATAAATTATAACTTCATCACATTCTGGCTCCTCCATCAGTTCATATATTGTATTCTTATCCCTGTTTTTAGTGATGTGAAATATAAAAGGTCAGTAGTAACCTGGCTGGAATCAGGAGTCTGCGGCCTCCTTCTAATACCATCCTTTAAATAAACTTGCTTAGAGTGGGTCACTTAGCTTCTCTGTAATTCCAGTTGGCTTTTTAGATACTGAAATCACTAATATATGCTTTTAACCTTTTCACCACAAGTCTGTGAAATAATACTGTTTTCAGATTGTTGTAAGATCTATGGTGACACATGCTTTTAAGCCCAGAACTCAGGAGACAGAGGCAGGTGAATCTCTGAGTTTGAGGTCAGCCTGGTCTACAGAGTGAATTCTAGGACAGCCACGACTACAGAGAAACCCTGTCTAAAAAAAAAAAAAAAATCCTATTAATGGATGGATGGAGGGAGGGAGGGAGAGAGAGAGAGAGAGATGATAGATAAATCATAAATAGATCAGAGATATTGATATAAAATAAAATATTATAGATGTTAGTTATGTAAGCTATCCAAAATGATCATAGAAATAAGTGTAATGCTAAGCTGCAAAGCACAAAACAAATGCAATAAATAAATGCAATTGTAGAGAATATGTTTATAATTGGAAGAAAACTCCCACTACCATATATACAGATGTCATTAGTTGCACTATAAAGTGAGCAGTTTAGATACATTCTAGTACAAACTCTTATAGGGGCATATTTTATTTTCTAAAATTATCAGCCTTGAAAAATTATGACAGCAATATTTAAAGGCTAGAGATTTGGATTAGTGGGTAAAAGTGCTTACTGCATAAATGTGAGAAGGTAAGTTTGAATTCCCAGAACCCACATGAAAGCAAACACACAGTATGAACATCTATAATTAATGGGGAGATGGGAGTTGGAGACAGGATAATCCCCAGAAGCTCTTGGGCCAGACAGCCTGGTGTACATAGCTAAAGAACAATGCAGAGGACCTGTCTCGAGCAAGAGAGCATTGAGGACCAAAGCCTGAGGTTATCCTTTGACCCAACATATAAATGAAACAACTTTTTAAAAATGTATTATCTAAAATCACTAGTTGAATTCATCCATTGTGTAGAAATTAAATCTCAGTTATTTACATTTTCTTACTGTGGATTTTGTATAGTTCTTAAGTTACTTGCCATAATGAAGTAGTTACTTAAAATGCCATCTCCTTCTGAGTTTGTACTGTGTTCTGCTAATAAATATATCTGAAAGTTCTGTGAAACTATATGATTATATTGTGATTCTTCCTGTAAGAAATATAGCCCCAAAATATTGACTACTATGAACTTCTAGAATATTCTTTTTTTTTCAATTTAATTAAAAATAATTACATAGTTCCCTCCCCCCCCAGCCCCTGCCACTCATCCCTTCTGCCTCCCCACTTCCCTTCAGATCCAGTCTTCTCTTCTTTAACCATTCCTGTTACACATACTTATAAAAGAGTGAACATTTACATACAATCTGCCACATCTGTCCAGTGTTGCCGGCATGTAAATGTTTCTAGGGCTGACTACTCAGTATTAGGTAACCTATCAGGAAACTCATTCCTGGGGAAGACTAATTCTCCTTCTCTTAGGAGATGTTAAATGCTTGTAGCTCTTCATTTAGGATTTCAAGCCCTGCAAGACTTTCCCTAACCATTTTAGGGTGTTAGCCAGTATTGGAAATATCAGGTCTGGTTTAGGCAGCCATGTTCTTAAGATGTCATGAGTGCAGCTTCCCTGCTAAAGCTAGAAGACACACTCTTACTGCAGACTTTACGATCCTCTGGATATTACAGTCTCTCACCCCCCTCTTCTAAGATGTTCATGGAGCCTTTGGTACCAGAGGTGTGTTGTTTGATATTTCAGTTTGTTTTGGTGCCCAACTTGAGCTGGTTGTTCTCTGCATTTTGGCTTCGTGGTAGCTTTAAGTAATGGCCTCCTGCTGCTGCAAAAAGCAAATCCTTCTTAGTTGTATTCAGTTACATTTTTCCCACTACCTAATTTAAAACATGGTCCAATTTAATAGTGGCTAAATTTAGAGTTTTGTATAAATTATAAACTGTTTTATCATATTCTGTCTCCTCTATCATTTCATAGTGTGTTCTTACCTACTTACTATTGCTTTAGTGCAAAACCAGCTCCTATCCTGAGCAGTGGGAGCTACACTTAACTCTGAGCAAGCTCCTTGAAAAATCTGACTTCTGAACTATATAAAGATAAGTAATTCCAGCCAGGCGGGGGTGGTGTAATTTAATCCCAGAATCTGGGAGGCAGAGGCAGGTGGATCTTGATGAGTTCCAGGCCAGCCTGGTCTATAAAGTGAGTTCTAGGACAGCCAGAGCTGAAACACAGAGAAACCTTGTCTTGAAACACCAAAAAAAGAAAAAAGACAAGTAATCTGCATGCAGTAACTCCAGTTCCAGGACATCTGATACACTTTCTGTCTTTAACCCAGCACAAAACACACATGTGATGGGCATCCATGCATGCTAGCAAAATATTGGTACACCTAAATTAAAAACAGTGTTTAGGAAAGCGATGGTAGTTTCTCCTCTAAGATCCACATGTAGCTGGCTAGGTTTACAAATGGAGTGGACTAATTTGGAATGAGTTCTGAAGACTATAGTCTAGCATCAGGCAACAGAGAGTGGGTTGTGATTGGAAGCACTTAATTAGACTATAGGAGTTGTGTGCAGTTAGAGGAGAAGGCAACTTTCCGAAACACCTCCAAGCTTTAGAACGTTCTTTGGTAGTGAGTTAAGTAGTGGGAAGCACAAGTTATACATGAGGAAAAGTGAAAGGTGGTGTGCATCCAGTGTCAAGATTCCTATACATGGATGAAATTGGTATGGTGACTATTTAACCCATAGATGGCATGACTTTAGAGGCACAGATTTTGTGTTTATTTGCTTTGAGTTTTCCTTTGCAGAGTTTTCTAGTCTGTTACTAAAACACAAGATTTTCATAAGAGTTTTACTGAGGTAAGAATTAGTCAAAGGAGGAACTGCTTAGTTTCTTTTTTGTGTGGCTTTCTTAGGAAAATTGAGTCTGTAGAAAACTACTGTCCTTTGAGGGCATTCATAATTGCTCACTCCTCATTTGTTTATGGTAACTGAGACCTGGTGAAATGTTACCAGTTTTAATCTTGGCTACATCACCTACAAGAACTTCAGCAGAATTAAATTCACCAAAGCTCAATTTCCATCTGACAAAAGGAGACAGTGGCATTGTTTTAAGTGGTGAAAATCAGAGGAAAATCACTTGCTACTCTTGCAGAGGACCCAGGGCTGGTTCTCAGCACCAACATGGACATGTACAGCTATCTCTAACTCCAGTTCCAGGACATCTGATACACTTTCTGTCTTTAACACAGCACAAAACACACATGTGATGGGCATCCATGCATGCTAGCAAAATATTGGTACACCTAAATTAAAAACAAATATCTCAAAAGAAATCTTTAAAACTCAGTCTTCTGCGTCTAAGGGGTTTTTCACAGCACCGAGCCCACCACGGCATTTTGAAGAGTTAGCATCAGTTCTGAGCACGAGGTTCTGTTACTCTCCAAGTGAACAGATATGGATGCAGGAGTTTCCAAGTGTACAGATATTGATGCAGTAGTGCCACTATGTTCAAGGTCTTCGCAGGGGGCTGATGACACCTTCTTACTGTCAGTACCTTTGTATTATATAAACACAGAACCCAAACTCTCATTCATATTGCAGTCTTCCTGAAGGAGCTCCTTAAGGATCTGAGTCCTGGGTTTAGTTTTAAGAGGTAAGGAATTGTATTAACCAGTAGAGGAGGGGAGAGGGGAGAAATACATTCCATGCAGAAGGCATAGAAAAAAGAGAACCATATGTCTAAACTACTAGGAATGCTGAGTATATTACCAGGGAGTGAAATTCAAACACAAACCATAGCAGATGAAACTGGAGAAGAGAGAAGATATAGTCACAAGAGCACTGGACCATGCTAAGGAATACAGGTGACACCCTATGAAGATGCACCAAGCACCTGGGACATGTCGAGGGGTGCCCTCGGGTGAGTGGTGTAGTCTGGTGTCCATAGGGGGAACATTGTGGAGCTGTGCAGCATGTGTACGAGGAGGAGAAGGTGGGAGGGAAGAAGGGCACACACAGTCAAGACAGAGCTGGCGTGTTTTGTTTGCAGGATGAGGGAGGCTGCATCATACTTGTAGGCTGGTGAGAGCAAACAGGCAGAATGAGAGCCCTTCCTGTTCGCTCTTGAGTTTTTCACTCAGCTCGTCCTTCAGCAAGTGTGTATTGAAGGGTTCTTGAGGCCAAGCCTGTTAAAAGAAGGAGGTACTATATTCGTAAGTGAATATGAGTAGGAGCTGCACTTGTATGAAGATCACCCTTTATTAGGGAGGAATAAATAAAATAAAGATGGTTCATAGGTTTTCTCAGACACCCCCTTGTCATAAAGGTGACCGCTGAGTGTCTAGTGACTTTACCTGACATTATCTTGGTGAAAATGCCACTAGAAAGTAAATCTTATTTATGCAGTTCTTCAGAAGGTTACCTTGGAGCTTAGGGAAGTGACACAGCCATGGAGCTGTAGTCACACTGTCAGCCACTGCCCTGAACCTCACAGTTCTGAACTTCTAGGTTCCCCAAGCCCAGTACAATGCTGTGTACATGAAATTCTTGCAGGAAATCGGTGGCAAAGATATGTGTCTGGTAGGTTTTCTAGCAAGCATAAAGATTTATAAGAGCAAGTACAGGCCCAGGCTTTAGGAATCTAAGTTTTAAAGGTAGAAAGAGACATGTTAAAACTATTCCTGGTAGAGTAGTCTACAACAGAACTGGGGTATAGATACTAAACTATTAGAACTCTGCCAGGTTTATTACCCTGCGGCTGGTGGAGGAAGCAACTTATGAATGTCACATTAGAACCCTAACTCCAGGTTGGAGTGGGAGAAGAGGGATGCTTGACCAGAACATGTGCACAAGTCCAGGACTTACCTGCTACAGTAAGAAGTTCATGATTCAGTAAATCTGTTGTTGACATGTTTCAAAATGCCTAAGGATGTGAGCTTCTCAGAACACAGTTCAGATCCTGTGGAATTTGGCTTCTCTTGTTCCCTCGTGTATTTCTGCCTTTAGTTTTGATATTTTTCTGTTTGCCTTCTAAGGCTTATTTCCGGCATGCAGTTTAGCCTTGAAGGACCCAACCTAATATTAGAGCTCAGAGTCATGGAAGATATAACTTCCCTTAACTATCTTTGGTCTTCTCTCATTTCTGAAAGTGATGCATCCTGGGATGGGACAGAGTGAAATTTCCCTTTAAATAGCTACAGACTGTCTTTTGTTTTCTAGTTCTCGGTTTCTGGATAATACAGAGATAATTCTAAAAAAAGGAATAATACAGGCATTAAAAATTTAACCTAAGAAGCCAGATGTGGTGATGAGCCCTAAAATCACAGAAGTGTAGAGACTGAAGCAAGATGATTGAGAGTTGGAAGCTAATCTTGAAGACGCAGAAAAACTGTTGCATGTCAAAAAGCCAAAAAGAAAAAGAAAGGTCACACATCATGTGTGAAAATTCTAGATGCTTATAACATAGGACCCACAGAGGGTCCTATATTTAAACTATTTGAATTCATTCATTTTTTTTTCAATGACTGAAAACCCACGTGTGTGGGAAATGGAGAGGCAGGCCGAGGCAGGAGGCCGGGCTGTTTGGTTAGCCCAGCCCTGGGATGACACCCAGTGTACCTTGCAGTTCCACATGAATGGCATTTTGTTGTTCTTGTTCTGCATTAATATTTTAGTCAGTGTTAAGGATTAACTGTTCACCCTGGTGCACAAGTAGATGTTTTCTTCCTAAAATTTGTGTGTTATGTGGTGCATCTTCATTTCTTGTGACATGTGGTGTTCTCTGTTAGCCATTGTCGGGCAGTATTTGCTGATCTCTTTTATAGGGGTAGGTGGTGGCTGTTGACTGGTACAGAAGGAATGACTGGTTTATTGATGAGTGTTGTGAGTCACTTGGCTGTGGTAGAAATAACACCGCTGCCAGAGCTGCATTGTCTCTCTGATCACCTGCATGGGATTACATTGGCACCCAAAACACACTGTTAGCAACAGGCAAGTTCCTTAGAATGGCTAGTTTGATCTCTTTGGATTAGAACAGAAACTTTTAAAACTGTACTGAAACTTGACAATTCCCGAAGTACTCATTATTATTTTCTTTTTCTGTCTGTCTTCCTGCCTTCCTTCCTTCTTTTCTTCCTCCCTCCCTCCCTCCCTTTCTTTCTTTTTTTTTTTCCAAGACAGAGTTTCTCTGTGTAACCCTGGCTATCCTAGAACTAGCTCTGTATACCAGGCTGTCCTTGAACTCAGAGATCCACCTACCTCTACCTCCTGAGTGCCGGTGTTAAAGGTGTGCACTGCCGCTGCCACCACCACCACCACCTGACCTTATTATTTTCATAGATACATAGGTAAATAGTCTGTGTGGATGCATTTGACACCACATACAGCATACATAACACATTTTTAAAGTGTCAGCACACATTGATAACCCCACAAAACACTCACTCATTCTATGCACTTTCATTGTACTCTACAGGGTTTTGATCATATTGCATTACTCTAAGATAGTAAGTCTCCAACCACTTTTTCCACATCTGTCCAAATGCATCTATAAATGATAAACTGAATTTGACTTAACTGTGTCAGAGTCTAGGTCCTTTAATATACCTGAGTCTTCAGTCTTGCTGACACCCCACATCCAGTCTCTCAGCTGAACCTCTGGTTCCTCCTTCAGGAAACATACTGTGGTGGTTTCGTTTTGTTAGCTTGAATTGGCTTTTATTTGCTGACTCCTCCTCCATCACTCTGGCCCAAAGTAGCAGCATCTTTTGCCTGCTCATTGACACAGCTTCCCCTCTGCATTTTCTGTCGGTAGTCTATTCTTGACACAGTATTCGGAGTACTGCTTTTAAAATACATTTCTGTTCTGCTTGTAAGTCTCCAGTGCTTTACCAAATCCATTAGAATCCATTAAGAGCTTCACCCCAACAGCCCTCCCTTCTCACCTGACCTCTTCTCTATGACATGTGCCTCAAGGACACTCTTCCTGGTGTGTGAAGCAAGCTTCTGCCCTAGTCCCTTGGCACTTGCTCTTGCTTCCTGGTGTATCCCGATACACATTGCCTTTCTAGTCTCTCATCAGATGCCGCCCTGGGTTTGAGATCTTCCACAGAAACTCTGCTTTCAAGTGCATCCCTCCAAAACCCACCCTTCTTTGTCCCCTTCTCCCTTGCTTTTTCTCCTAAGATGTGTGATTATCAGAAATACCAGGTTAATTGTTGGGTTACTGTCTCTCTTCCCCATACTAGAATATAAGTTTCCTTATAGTAGATGTTTGTTTGTTCTTATATAATCTGGGTAGTGTTGGATGATAGCAAGAATAGTTACTTAACCGATAAAGGAGGGAAGCATATTGTATACCAATTAAATCATGTCCTAGCAGCCATTAAAATACCCATAATTTATAACCTGTCAAATGCACATAACAATATTAACTTATGTAGGTTTTTGTATACATAGCACTACACCTCATAATCTTAAAGCTAAAACATAGAATGAATGCTGAGATGAAGTTCAGTGGCGGAGTACCCGCTTAGCATGAGTAAGTCCCAGAGTTCCATCTCAGCATACGCACCAAAAGAGAACAAAAACTAGAAAATACAGTTTGAAATAATAAGTTTAAGCTCTTTTGCTTTGGTGTCTGTTGTGAGTGTGCTGTGTCAGCAACATGGGTGCATATGTTTGTATTTAAGAACAATAAATTTACAAGGTGTAGTAAAATCAATGGCAACAGTACTTGCCACATACTCCCACTTTCCTTGATAGCCCAGAAGGTGTAGTCGGAAATTTTTCTGTGTCCTGCCCAGTTCAAAGCCACTCTGACCCATGTAAACACACAGAGACTTATATTAATTAAAACTGCTTGGCCATTAGCTCAGGCCTACCATCAACTAGCTCTTACATTTAAACTCAGCCCATTTATGTTTATCCATATGTCACCAGGTGTTCCATGTCTTTACCTGTGTACCATTACATGCTGCTCCCTGGACAGCAAGCTGGCATCTCCTGACTCAGCCTTCCTCCTCCCAGAATTCTCCTTGTCTACCTATCCCGCCTGTACTTCCTGCCTGGCTACTGGCCAGTCAGCATTTTATTAAACCAGTGTACAAAAGCATTGTCCCACAGCAAGAAGGCAAACATGGGGTATTTTATTTACATCTTAATTACTAACATAAACTCTTAAATCACATGCTATCACCCTGTTATAGCTATGTATCTGTACATGTGTAGGTTAAAGAATGAAAGGGTTAAGAGGTGAAAAGTCTCAAGGCATCTCCCAGAAGCCTGAGAGGCAGAAGCTGGGGAAGTAATAGAGATGCTAGATCATCCTTTTTGATGTGATGATAAACTAAACCAAGCTGGGGGTCTTGTGGGAAAAGCTGCTGTGGCTGTTGTCTGTAGAGTCAGGCAGCTGTTGTTGCAGCTGCTGCTGCTGCCACTGCACCACAGCCTGCATTAGAACTGCAGCATCAGGTCCAACTGAAGAGGAGAAACAGAGGGACCGATACAGAGAAACAGACAGATAGATAGACGGATGGTGT